>NW_028234440.1:1561226-1598726 GCF_977035675.1 Penaeus japonicus
ACGATAACTAACAAAAGCAGAAGCAGAGGCCCTTTTCGCTTGCCCCTGCCTGGCGCGTCCGAGCAGAAAGAACCCACGACAGAGTGCTTGATGATCGCCCTGGAGTGAAGGCATGAGGGCGCCCTCTCCCTCCCCCTCTCCCTCTTCCCCTCCGCCTCCTCCCCCCTCCCTCCCCCGCCGTTCGCTTAAAACCCTTTGATTTATTTTAATTCGGTGCAGCGGAGGACGCGCTCGTGCACAACGGGGGTATTTTCGGCGCCGCTTGTAACGCGAGAAATCGTACGTTCGGCGTAATCCACGCACGCTTATCCGCACGCAACGGACAGCAATATCCCTCTTTTTTCTCTTTCTTCCCTTTTTTTTACCTTTTTTTTTGGCGGGGGGGAGGGGTTACTTTGTTTAACCGACGCGAGAGCCATTTTGCATCGCCGTTCCCCCGCCATTTTGCTTGCAAGATGTTGCATGTCCTGCTCGTGTGACGTCACAGCGCTATGGCCGAGAGGCATGTTTTCTTCCCTTCGACGCGGCAACAAAAGGCTTAAAAAAAAGGGGCCTAGTCGTTCAAAGACTTCGCGAGAAGCATGACAAGACATCCGTCATCGAATAAAACGACCATTCTTCGTCGTGGCGCGGAGGGCGCTGCGTGGCTACTGCACACACGCACTCGAAATGCACTCCTCGCGTGTATGTCACAGGAGGTGAACTCTCTTACTCACTCACTCTCTCTGTTTCTCTCTCTCTCTCTCTCTCTCTCTCTCTCTCTCTCTCTCTCTCTCTCTCTCTCTCCTCTATTCCCTTCTAGCTGTGCCCTGTTCTGATTTTATACATTTACATTTCTCCTATTCACTTGATTTCCCCTTTATTCCCCTCTGCCACTTACTCAATTTACTCTGCTCTTTTTTCCCCTGTCTCGGTTCCCCTGATTTCCACGATGTTCATTTCGCCTTCCTTCCTCTCCCCTCTTTCTCTCTGCATCTCCGCTCCTCCTCTTCCTCTTCCTTGCCTTTATGGCCATCTTTCCCTCGTTCTCCCCTCTTCTTCTTCTTCTTCTTCTTCTTCTTCTTCTTCTTCTTCTTCTTCTTCTTCTTCTTCTTCTTCTTCTTCTTCTTCTTCTTCCCTGCTTTTATAAAGCTTCCTCCTTTTTTCCTATCATTTTATCATTTCTTCCTCTGTCCCCGCATTCAGCAATTGCTTTCCTTTTGTTTCATTGTAATTATCCTACTCTTTCTTCTTCTTCATCTTCTTCTGATCCTCCTCCTCCTCCTCCTCCTCCTCCTCCTCCTCCTCCTCCCTTCCGAAGGCTATTCCAACCCGGATTCTTTCCCCTCACAACGGCAGCCCTTTTCCGCCATAGCCTCATTCCTTCTCCTTGTTTTCCCCTCACACGCTTGTCCGTCCACCCAAATCCGTCGGCTATTTAGGACGCGACGACTGCCCGCTTATAAGGGACGTGTTTGTTTGTGTGTTTGATTGTGTGTGTGTCTGTGTATGTTTGTTTGTTTGTTTGTTTGTTTGTTTGTTTGTTTGTGTGTGTGTGTATGTGTGTGTGTGTTTGTGTGTGTGTGTGTGTGTGCGGACAGGAGACAAAGTGAGCAAGACAAGAGAAGAGAAGAGCGGAAAGAGAGCGGAAAAAGCGGCTGAAACTGCTAATCCTAGCGAATTCAGAGCAAGCAGCGACACAGCCGGTTTCCCGAGACAGGAAGCCGATGATGAAATATTCAGTCTCATTTCTTTCCGTCGAACAGAAGTCAAAGATAAATTATAATATATATATTCATATATATACTTATATATATAATCAAAAGAAAATACAACATATACTTATCAGAATGATTTTCGAAATAAATAAACTGATACATAATACGAATACCAAAACAAATTTCCAATCATAATAATGCCAACAACGAACAATATTCCAAACAACAAAAACAACAACACCAAAAGGAAAATGCATCTAAAAAACAAGTATCAAAACAAGAGAGGAATTACGAAATGTGTAAAGCTTAAAAGGTCCGTACCGCATTACTCCTAGCGGCTTGAGTAATGGCGACCTGTCATACGTCCTCAAAGGTATTCATCACTCTCTCTCTTTCTCTCTCTTTCTTTCTTTCTTTCTCCCTCTGTCTCTGTCTCTCTCTTTCGCTCGCGCTAGTTCTCTTTCTTTCTTTCTTTCTTTCTTTCATCTTCCTTCCCCATCTTTTTCTCTCTCTCTCTCTGTTTATCTAAATGTATATATCTGCCTCTTTCGGAATCTGTCATTGTCCCTTTTCTCATTTTTTCCTTTCTCTCATTCACTTACTCCGTTTCGAAAAAAAAGTAAGACAAATCTCACCTCTTCCTATTCCTATTCTTCATATCCCTCTACCCCTTCCCCCCCCCTTAGCAAGAGGTCAGGTGATGTGAACCTCGATTTTTTTTTCTGCCTTTCTTCTTTTTTTCAAGTTTACCAGTTTGGGCCCCCGTGAAAAATATCGTCTTTGTAGAGGCCGGGGATAAAAAGGTGCGGAGCTGTCAGGAACACGTCCGAGGGGGGGGGGGGGGTCCTTTGACACCTTCCCCCTCCCCTCCCCACCCCACCCCCTCCTCTTCCCTTCCCTTCCCTCCCCTCCCCTCCATTGCCCTTCCCTCTATCCCCTCCTTTCTTCCCTCTCTTCTCTTTCCCTCTCTCCCCTCCCCTCCCTTCTCCCCTCTCTCCCCTTCCCCTCCCCTCCTTTCTTCCCTCTCTCCCCCCGACCCTTCTCTCCTCCAAGCCATCCTTAAAGGTTTGGTGGAAAGGTCCCTTTCTCTCTCCCTTTCTTTCTCTTTTTTTCTTTTTTTACTTTTTTGACTTTTATATGAAGAGGATATTGGTAGATGAGATGGAGGGGAGGGAGGGAGGGAGGGAGGGAGGGAGGGAGGGAGGGAGGAAGGAAGGAAGGGAGGAAGGGAGAGAGGGAGGGAGGGAGGACAGAGGGACTGGAGTGTTACGAAGAGAGAAAAGAAAAGAGAGAGTCGACAATGTTATTTTTTCTACCTCTCTCTCTCTCTCCCTCTCTCCCTTTCATTCTTTTCTTTCTCTCCTTCCTGATCACTTCATGCCTAATTTGATAAGTGACGGGCGATTTATTTCGGCGCTGTTGTATCGACCAACCGCGACATTTTAAGCGCGAGAGAGAGAGAGAGAGAGAGAGAGAGAGAGAGAGAGAGAGAGAGAGAGAGAGAGAGAGAGAGAGAGAGAGAGAGAGAGAGAGAGAGAGAGAGAGAGAGAGAGAGAGAGAGTGGAAGGTTAGAGGTGTTGCGTCTTCTCCCATTCCTCTGCTTCGTGATTTTTTTTTCTCTTTCTCTTTCTCTTGCTCGCTATTCTCTCTTTCTTTCTTTTTTTCTCTCTCTTTCGTCTGTCCCTCCACCTCCTCTCTTCCTCCATTCTCTCTCTCTTTCTCTTTCTTTCATCTATCTCTCTTGCTCTTTCTCGTTCTGTTTCACCCTCTCTCCCGTTCTCTTTCTTTCCTTCTTATTTTCTTTCTTTATTCATGTGTGAGTTAGCGAGAGAGAGAGAGAGAGAGAGAGAGAGAGAGAGAGAGAGAGAGAGAGAGAGAGAGAGAGAGAGAGAGAGAGAGAGAGAGAGAGAGAGAGAGAGAGAGAGAGAGGCCTCTTCCGAAAGAAGTCCCGCCGCACCGCCGAGCCTGCAAGGAGTCACTGACTTCTTCGTAATTGTCATAATCATGGCGATTCCGCGGAAGTTTATACATTAGTTGGGGAGCCAAGGCAATCGCATCCGTTTTCTGTGACATGATCACTTCCCATTTTCGTCGCGTTGTGCCTCGTTGCCAACTTTCCAGCAGGAAATGACTCGGAAGGCTGGGCAATGTTGCGTGGCAGGGACGCTAAAATACGACGCTCCTTGCTGCCCCCTTCCCCCCCGACCCCACCCCCTCCTTACCCCCCTAAATCCCATGCCCTCTTGCCCCCTCCTCTCCCCTCCCCTCTACTCCCTTAGCCCTACCCCTCTGCTTCCACTATGTCTTACGTGAAATTCACCTACAAACGGATAAGGGGAAAGGGGGAAGGGGAAAGAGGAAAGAGGACAGGGAGAAATAACGGCGGTGAAACAAGCAGAAATTACGTTCTTTTAATCAGATGAAATAAACAGATATAGCGTTATTTTTAATCCGTCCCCTCCCCCCACTAATCAGAGAGCGCTGGCCCAATAATTCAAGTAATGATTTCATCTGCATCAAAAATCGAATTAAAACAAAAACACACAAAAAAAAAGATACGTAACTAAATCAACAACAACAACAAAAAACAAAAACAAGAACAACACACACAGACATAAGTCGTACTCCCTCTCAACCCCACCCCCTACCCCCCATCCTACCCCACCCCCACCCCCGCCAGCACATCCCCGCCAGCAGCATCCGCAAGACACACATCTTCTTCCTCACGCTGCGGGGAACACGGGCCACCGGAAGTGTCAATGCCAGGGCTCCGCGGGCTCCCTTTCCGGTGACAAACAGTGGCACTCCAGGGCTCGAGGCACTGATGGGGGAGGGAGGGAGGGGAGGACAGGGGGGTTGGAGGAGGAGGAGGAGGAGGAGGAGAGTGAAGGGGTTGGAGGAGGAGGAGGAGGAGGAGGATAAGAAGAAAGAGAGGGTGGTAGTGGAGGTGGAAAGGGAGGTGGAGGAGTGGAAGACGAAGAGATTCGAAGCAAAAGACAAACGTTTGAAAAAAAAAGAAAAACAAAATAGACACGCTTTTCGTTTCCCGTTTGTTAATTCACCATCCTTATCCTCCCCCCCTCCCCCCACCCTCCATTCCTCTTCCTCTCTCCCCTTCTCCTTCCTCTTCCCTGTCCAACCGGTCATGTTGTCCGACGTTTGCCCCGACCTTCTCTCCCTCCCCCCCCCATCGCTACGAGGACTACGAGATCGTCGACGAGACTGAGAGTGATGCAGATTCCTACGGCTCCGCACTATATATCTCTCTCCCTGCCTGACGAGCCCGACTCCTTCTTCTCTCCTTCCTTGAGTCCCCTTGATCCCCCCCCGCCTGACGAGACTCGTAAAGAGCTCAAGAGAGATAGAGAGTGATTAAGTGCAGATCTTTTTTTCTCGGATTTCGATGTTGTGCTCTGCTTATTTTGATTTTCTGACTTCTTCCTCACTAGCTCCCCCTTCCTCCTTGCCCTCTTCCCCGACGCTGATTTTTCCCCCGAGAACCCTTCCCAGTCCGAGGAGAGAGAGAAAGAGAGAGAGGCCTTCTCCGAAAGAAAGTTCCAGCGCACCGACACGAGCCTGCATGGAAAGTCACTGACTCTTCGTTAATTGTCATAATCATGCGATTCCGCGACCGGGACCCCCCACCCCCACTCAGTTTATACATTAGTCTGGGCTGCTAGCAAGGCAATCGCATCCGTTTTCTGTGACATGATCACTTCCCATTTTCGTCGCGTTGTGCCTCGTTGCCAACTTTCCAGCAGGATATGATCGGCAAGGCTGCGGCAATGTTGCGCTCGCGGCAAAGGCTGGACGCTCAAAACGACGTCGCTCCTTGCCGGCACCTGCCCCCTTCCCCCCCCCCCGAACCCCACCCCTCATCTACCCCCCCTAAATCCCCCCATGCACACGCATTGCCCCCTCCCTCTCCCACCGCCCTCCCTATGCTACTCAATTCAGCCCTTCCCCTCTGCGGCTTATCCTCCTATGTCTTACGGTTGAAATTCACTCCTACAAACGGATACGGGACACAGGGAACCAAGAGGACCCAAGAGGAAACGGGGACGACAGGGAGAAATACTACGGCGTTGAAACCAAGCAGAAATTACCGGTCCTCTTTTCACATCAGATAAAATAAACCTCGCTATAGCCGTAATTTTTATCCCACAGTACCCCTCTCCCCCCCCACACTAATCTAGAGAGCGCCTGGCCCCAATAATTCAAGCTAATGATTTCCACCTCCCTGCATCAAAAATCGAATTGCAAAACCAAATAACGCCCCCCCCCACCCCACCAACGCAGAGAAAAAGAAAGGCATCACCGTAACCGAATCAATCACACAACAACAACAAAACAAAAACAAGTACAACACACAAGGATCATAACGTCCGTCTCTCCTCTCAACCCCACCCCCTTCTCCCCCCCATCCTCCCACCACCCACCCCCGCCAGCACCCCGACCCCGCCCAGCAGCCATCCGCAAGAAGACACACATCTTCTTCACTCACGCTCGCCGGGGGAACACGCGGCACCACCAGGAACCTAGTGCCTCAATGCCAGGGCCCCCCATCCGCCCAAAGGGCTCCCTTTCCACGTGTGGAAGGGGTGGGAATTGGGGAGGGGAGGGGAGGGGAGTGGGGAGGGTAAGGGGAGACTAAGATGCTCGCCGCGATGCCAAAGACTCGTTTCCCAGACCATTTTTCAGGTGAATGTTCCTCCCCTCGGAATCTGACAGTTGCCTCTCTTGTACAGCGTTTTGAGGGAAGGCCCGAGGGGAAGGAGGTAAAGGAGGGGGGAGGGTAGGAGGTAGGAGGTAGAGGGGAAGGAGGTAGGAGGTAGAGGGGAAGGGTAGGAGGGAAGAGAGGGGAGGGTAGGAGGTAGGAGGTAGAGGGGAAGGGTAGGAGGGAAGAGAGGGGAGGTAGAGGGGAAGGATAGGAGGGAGGAGAGAGGGGAGGGGGAGGAAAGGGAGATAGAAGAGATGGAAGCAGGGGATGGGGGAGATAGAAAGATGTCGGAGGGAGGGAGGGAGGGGAGACAGAGCAGATTGGGGAGGTAGGGGATGGGAGAGAGATGAGGGAGTGCGGGGGAAGGGAGAAGATGATTGGGGGGCAAAAGGAAATGGGGAGACAGTGAGGACGGGAAAAGGATGAGTATTTCAGATGGAGGAGATGAGATGGGAGAGAAGGAGAGGGAGGGGGAGAGGGAGAATTGAATACAGGAGGATATATGTTCACTCTCTCTCTCTCTCTCTCTCTCTCTCTCTCTCTCTCTCTCTCTCTCTCTCTCTCTCTCTCTCTCTCTCTCTCTCCCCTCATCTTATAGCCTCATGGGTACCATCCATCATCTTTGGGAAACATATACATACACACACACGCACACGCACACACAGCGAGACTCCCTAGTCAAAGATAAAAGCTTTTCCTGACTCCCTCGACTGGCCCAATGTTTAGATGATGTATGTCTCAACCTCGATACTTCCTTCTCTCTCTCTCTCTCTCTCTCTCTCTCTCTCTCTCTCTCTCTCTCTTTCTCTCTCATAGAAAAAAAATATACATTAAAATATACATATACATAATATATAAACATAAATATAAATAAATAAATATATATAAATGTGTGTATATATATATATATATATATATATATATATATATATATATATATATATATATATATATATATATACAATAATACCCGCAAAAAGGATCGCCAATCCAATAAACCGCAGAGAAACTTAGGCCTTCTATCAGGAGTAAATAAAGGCTGCATTGCAACGCGGGGCTAATATGTTTGGCCCAGGGACGGGAGGAGGGAGGAGGAGAGAAGAGAGGAGGCAGGGAGGAGGAGTAGGAGGAGGAGGAGGCAGGGAGGGAGGGTGGGGAAGGAGAGGGAGACTCTCCGGGTGTTGTAATTCCCTCCCTAATATCCTGTTTGTTGCAAAACGCGGCGAACGGGAGATATACAACACAATTAACAAAGGATTCCTATTATCCGTAGTCCAAATAGAAGCCCCCGCGTTAGAAAACCCGTGTACACACCAGTTGGATAAAAACATTGTATCCCCATCTCCCTCCTCCTCCTCCTCCTCCTCCTCCCTTCTCATTTTTTTTTCTTCCTTTCCATTTTTTCTTGTTCTTTGTTTGCATAGCTATGAGGCTGAGGTTCATAATTGTGTTTGATATTAATAATGACGATAGAGAGGACTTTGTTAATGGATTTGATAATAACTAGCAAGCAAAACGAGTAACGATAACGCAGATTAAAGATACAAAAGCAGAAAATGATAGAAAGATAGAAAAAGAAAGAGAAAGAGAAAGAAAGAGAAAGAGAGAGAAAGAGAGAGAGAGAGAGAGAGAGAGAGAGAGAGAGAGAGAGAGAGAGAGAGAGAGAGAGAGAGAGAGAGAGAGAGCGAGTTCTATGAAAATATAAAATTAATTCTCCCCTGGACGTTTAACTGTAAGGGGTCAGTCCCTTCATCAAGTTATGCATAACATAGCATATTCTCTGTCTCTGTCTCTGTCTCTATCTATCTATACATTTCTCTCTCTCTCTCTCTCTCTCTCTCTCTCTCTCTCTCTCTCTCTCTCCCTCTCCATCCCAAGATTCTTAGAAAAAGAAGAAAAAGAGACAGAGACTGAGAAAGAAAGAAAGAGACACAAACATAGAGAAGGATATAAAGTGAAAAAAAGAGAAAAGAAAAAAAAAATCAACAAATACGCACAGACAAAAACAGACATAATAATAGACATGAAACTGATCCCCCATATTTCGCGTGAGAGCCGAAACTAATTCCCATTTTTGACACCCGGACCAATACATCTATCAAACATTTGGGAAAATAAATATAAAAGCGCTACCAGTGAAAATGCAATAGCACGGCTGTCCAAACAATCATACTGAAGCTAGATAGGCCCCGAAATGAGAGAGAGAGAGAGAGAGAGAGAGAGAGAGAGAGAGAGATATTCTATGATATAATATAATGAAAAAAAAATGAATATAAATAAAGATGAATAACCAAGCAGCGTTCCCCGGCATAGCATGCAACGTGTTATCTATTTTTTATGTGTCATCACTGCACACACTGCATCTCCCCCCCCACCCCCCACCCCTCACTCATCCCCACCCTGCTCCCCACGCCCCCATCACCACATACCGCCCCGCCTATATATGTGTTGCCTCTGGGGACACATGAACGGATGGGGGAAGGGGGGAAGGGAGGGGGGGGCAAGAGGGGAAGGTGGTCCCATCAGGCACACGAGGGAGGGTAGGCTGGATGAAGGGAGGGAGGGAGGGAGGAAGGGAGGGAGGGAGGGAGGGAGGGAAGGAGGGAGTGTGTGGGGGAGAGGGAGAGGGAGAGGGAGAGGGAGAGGGAGAGGAGAGAGGGAGAGGGAGAGAGAGAGAGAGAGAGAGAGAGAGAGAGAGAGAGAGAGAGAGAGAGAGAGAGAGAGAGAGAGAGAGAGAGAGAGAGAGAGAGAGAGTCAAATGGACAAGTAGGGCAGTGCTTGACGTTTTTCGCTAGGGAGGGGAGGAGAGGGGAGAGGTCGAAAGCTACAAGAGGGGAGTGATGCTAGGGGACTGAAGGGTAGATAGGGAGATAGAAATGAAGAAGGGGGGGAAGAGAGGAAAGGGGAGAAGCAGCAACGTCTAGTTGGTCCAACCACACACACACACACACACACACACACACACACACACACACACACACACACACACACACACACACACACACACACACACACACACACACACACACACACCACGCACGCAAACGCACATAGGAAGAAAAAAACAACAGCCCCGAAAATGATTCTTCGCCAGTCAGCTTGTCAAGCCACATCCAAAGCATCCACTTAATGGCATAATTCCAGGCTGCAAATTCTCCCGAAGGCGAGTATGAATGCGCACATACCCTCCCCCCTCCCCCTCTCCCCTCCCTCCCTCCGTCCCTTGGTCTGTCCCTTCCCTACCTACTCCCTCTATCCCTCTTCCTCGGTCTCTCGATCTCTCTTTCTTTCTTTCTTTCTCTCCTCCCCTCCCTCCCTCCCCTCTTTCTCTCCTACCCCCCCCTCCACGAGAGAGAGAGTGTAATGGGTGCATCTCGTACACAGATGTCCCCCTCCTCCCCTCCCCTCACCCTCCTCCCTTGACTGGCGGAACATGTTTCGTATTTTATGCTTTATCACATTATCCGCACAGTCACATTGACGGAGGGAGGAAAAGAGGGAGGGGGGGGATAGGAGGAGGAGGAGGGAAAATGCGGAGTGAGGGCAGGGAGATGTGATACAAAGTCCCCGCTCTCTCCCTTATCCCCCCTCCCCCCCTATTTCGAAAAAAAAATTACGCTCAAAGTCACTCACTACCTGACGTGCGAATTCCAGTGGCCCAGAAAGCGAACTTTTGAGAGATCGTATTTCTTACACATCCTATCCTCCATTTCTCTTAAAATTTATCACATACCTATTTTTGATATTTATATTTCAATACATCCCTCATACCTATTTTTTTTTAATCCTCAATACATACTCTGAAATTTATAATTTATTCCTTCTCGGATCCACCTTGCCCAGTGAATACAACAACACCCCCCCTTATCCCCCACAGCCCACCCCCACCCCCAAGAACGGCACTACACCCCGCCCACCGCCCACGGGAGAAAGTATGATTACCAGTCTATCAGCTGGGCACAGCAGGGTACCTCCATCGCTTCACAATGCACCCCCTACCCCCCTCCCTCCCTCCCCCCTCCTCTCTCTCTCTCTCTCTCGCTCCCTCCCTTGTCCCTCTCGTCCCAACCCTCTCCCCCCACCCCCTTCTATCACTCTAGCCAACCCTCAATTCTTTTATCTCTTATTTCCATCGACCACACTTCTATTCCTCCCTTTTTATCAACTCTTTTTTAAAAATTCTTATCCACTCACCATCTCGCGCGCTCATCACTCTCTCTGACAGTCCGTTCTGCTTTCGCTTCATTCTCGCCTCTCTCTCTCTCTCTCTTTCAGCCTTATAGTTTGCTACTCATTTATCTATCCTCCTCTTCCTTCTCCACCTCCTCTTCTTCCTCTTCTATTATTATTATTATTATTATTATTATTGTTATTATTGTTATTACTATTATTATTATTCCTCTTCCTCCTCCTCCACTTCTTCCCTCCACCTTTCTTGGATCCCAAAGCCACCCCACAATGGAAGCTAACACGGGTCAAGTCTTTAGGGATCAAAATCGACCATTTGTATATCCGATTATGAACCCTAAGTCAAAGAGGGTTAAGAAGGAGCCAAGGGGAAGGGGGGGAGGCAAAGAGGGTTAAGAAGGAAGGGGAAAGGGGGGAGGGGAGGGGAGGGGAGGTAGGAACCTTCTCCATTGACAACCAAGAGGGAAAAAAAGGACTTTGATTGCTGGACTGGTTCCTCAAGGCGCGATTTGGACCTCGTAAATGCCATAAGCCTTTTTATACCTTCGGCCTCTACCTCTACCTCTTTCTCCTTCTCTTCCTCCTCCTCCTCCTCCTCTTTCTCTCTGAACTCTCTTCTTCGTCTCATTCTTATTCTCATTTTTCTTTCTCAATCTACTCTACCTCCTCCATCTCCTCCTCCTCATTCTTCTTCTTCTCCTTCTTCCTCCCTTTCTTATCTTTCTTCTTCTTCTTCTTCTTCTTCTCCTTCTCCCTCCTCCTCCTCCATCACCCACTTCTTCTTCTTCTTCTTCCTCCTCCAGCAAAAGAGAGGCTCTCAGAGACCCTCCTCTGCTTAGCACCTGCAGGTGTCAGCTGATATATATAAAGTTATATCAGATTACTGTAATCTCTGTCAAGGAAGCTTTCTTGGAAGAAGTTACTCACGCGGCTGAGAGAGGTCCTGAGGGGGGGGGAGGGTGTCGCGTCTTGCGTGGAAACGGAGAGGGAGAGGGAGAGGGGAAGATGGAGAGGGAGGGAGGGAGGGAGGGAGAGAGAGAGAGGGAGAGAGAGGGGAGAGAGGGAGGGAGGGAGGGAGGGGGGGAGAGGGAGGGGGGAGAGGGAGGGAGGGAGGGAGGGAGGGAGAGAGAGAGAGAAGCCTCGTATGGTGACCTTGACATTATATCCCCCCTTCCCCCTTTGGTCCATCCTACATTTATTATTCTTTTTCAACCATCTCATTTTTTCTTTCTTCCTTATCGTCTTCCTTCGTCTTAGCGCCAGTAAATAAATCGAATAAATCATGATGACGTTGCAATTTATTCAACAAAGCTAATTTGTACAGAAATATAATCTATATATCTTTAAAAAGCCAATCTGTTTAGAAATATAATCCGCATCTTTTTTTCTTTTTTACAATCCTAATCTGTTTAGAAATGTAATCCGCATTTTTTATAATTCCAATCTGTTTAGAAATGTAATCATTTTTTTTACCGTCCCAATCTGTTTGCAAAGGCAATTCGCATTTTCCTTTTACCAATCCCAATCAGTTTACAATCTTAACACTTTGCTTCTCTCCAGCCTTCTCACCTTCTCTCCTCTCCTCTCCTCTCCTCTCCTTCTTTCTCTCCTCTCTTGCCTCTTAACCCTCCATCCCTTCACTCCCCCGTGTCACAGTGCCACTCTGCGAAGGAGGGAGGAGCAGTGAGGAAGGGAAGGAGGGGGGGGGGGAGGGGGAGTGCTCAAAGTGCCAGGGATCACAACAGAGAGAGTGCCTCTTTGTCTGTGTATCGTACCGAGGAGATAACCAGCCTGACCTCCGTTTACACACGTTTAACTCTTATCTGCAACCTGCCGCGACTGGTTTCAATACAAATTTTAGATCATTGATATTACTGTGTTAACTCTTACCTCCTCCTCCTCCTCCTCCTCCCCCCTTCTATCTCTATCCCTATTTCTATCTCTGTCTCTATCTCTATCTCTATCTCCCTCTTCTTACTATATTTACATACTGCGATTACTTTATTTTCTCATTCATTCATTCTTGTTTATAGACCATGACAAAATAAAAGGGGAAGAAAAATATATTTAATCCCTAAATTCGTATCCATTTCTGTCACACACACACACACACACACACACACCTTCCCTGCCTCCTCCTCCCTCCACCCTTTCCATCTCGCCCCTACTTCCTTCCCCTCTTCCTTCACCCCTCCTTACTCCTTACACAGATATCCTCTCTATCCTTCCATACATCCTATATTCCCTGGAGGCTGCTACCCCCCCTCCCCCCCCCTTTTAGAAGAAGAAGAAGAAAAAAAAAGAAAGTCCGCGCTGTCAGGCCGCCATCAAAACAGCCCAGCCAAAGAAAATAACATCGTATGGCTACATCAAAACCTCTTAATAGAACTTTACTATGTGTGTGTGTGTGTGTGCGTGTGTGTGTGTATGGGCCCGCCGCCAGTGTGACAGGGGAGGGGAGACTGGAAGGGGAGGAGTGGGGAGGAATGGGATGGAATGGGATGGAATGGGATGGAAGGGGGAGGGGGAGGGAGAGGGAGGGAGAGATAAGGTCAAGAGGAGGGCGACCATAGGTTATGACCCTCTGTGCCCGATGCCAGACCCTCCACGACGCTGGAGGGCGTGGGAAATAAGAGAGGGAGAGGGAGAGGAAGAGAAGGAGAGAAGGAGAGAAAGAGAGAGGAGGCGAAGAGAGAGGGGAGAGGGAGGAGAAGAGGAGAAGAAGAAGAAGAGAGAGAGAGAGAGAGAGAGAGAGAGAGAGAGAGAGAGAGAGAGAGAGAGAGAGAGAGAGAGAGAGAGAGAGAGAGAGAGAGAGAGAGAAAAGAAAGAGAAGAAAGGGAGAGAGAGAGAGAGAACGAGAGAAGAGAGAAAGAAAGAGAAAAGAAAAAAGAAAGAAAAGGAGAGAGAGAGAGAGAGAGAGAGAGAGAGAGAGAGAGAGAGAGAGAGAGAGAAAGAGAGAGGAAGAGAGAGAAAGAGAAAGAAAGAAAGAGAAAGACAGAAAAAGAAAGAAAGAAAGAGAGAGAGAAGATAGCGAGAGAGCGGCGCATCTCCACACGTGATCATAATCAATATTACAAGCATTAGGTTAATGTGGCGGGCGGCTGGTCTCAAGAGCGCTCCGATCTGACCCTAAAAAGGAAAATAAAAGCCCCCGACACTCTGCCAGACGCTTTCGGGCGCCACGACGAAAGAGGAATCTAACGCATAACAAGACAAATGGAAGGGCGAAGGACGGAGGAAACGATAACTACAAGAAAACCCCGTCTTGAGATCTATGTAGGCCTATCCCCCCTTCCTCCTCCTCTTCCTCCTCCTCCTCCCGCAATCTTACGAGGAAAGTCCAGCGCGATAAGATGGAGGTCGAGATTGCAATGTTGCGCTCGCGGAGGGACGGTCCGGGATATACAAGCGAGATTAGGCAAGTGATGCTCCGGCGCGGGGGGAGTGGGGGGTAGGGGGGGCGGGGTGCTTGGGAGGGAGATACTGCAGCGAATCCCGGCCGTGAGATGTAGCCACGATAGCCCTACGAATGCCGCCGCTGCCCTTGGCTACTCGAGCGGCGCCCACGTGGACGGACGATACGATGCTGTAACTCGGGTTGTCTTTGTGAGAGTCGGATCCTCTCCCTCCTCCCCCCATCCCGCAGGACGACGAAGGGTTCGCCGCCGGAGGAGGAGGTGGAGGAGGAGAGAGAGAGACACACATACACACACAAACACACTCTCGGCAGGAGAGGCATCGGCTCTCTCAGGACACTCGTACTCTCTCTCCCCCTTCTTCCCCCTCCTCCCTCCCTCTCCTCCTCCTCCATCCTCCCCCTCCCTCCTCCTCCGCCGCCGCCGCCAATACACACGATGGCCTCGGTCGCCCTCCAACCATCTCGCCTCCTTCGGCAACCCCGCGATGCTGCGACAGCTACGGCCCTCCACCAATCACATCTCACTTTGTTGGCGGGAAATGCTGTCATTGGCCGAGGCGAGCGCGCGAGTGAGGTCGGAGTGCCACGTCAGAACTCGCCTAATGGCCGGCGACCAATGAGGCGTAAGGAACACGGGACTCGGCGGCCGGAGAGAAACGACATCTTCCCCGGGTGAATATTTCCCTTTAAAATCACCTCGGAGCTCGCAAACAAAACTCGGGCGAGTCCCTCGGGGGCCCAAAATAAAATGAATGGAGACAAAAATCCAGAGAAATACTTCCTCTCTCTCTCTCTCTCTCTCTCTCTCTCTCTCTCTCTCTCTCTCAACCCTGCCGGCGATTCACTACCCGAAGACGCCTGCTTTTTTCATTTCGTTTTCAGTCCATATTTATTCCTTTTTTCACTCGAGAGCACAAGAGGTAGTGTTCCCCAACCGTCTGTGAAGCGGTGCGTGGCAGCCCTGGCCACTGAGCCACGTCTCCGACACATTTGCTCCAGTAATGATTCATACAAGCTCCCCTGTAGCTCACCCTGCTCCCTGTCGCCCCTTTTGCACACTCATTCACTCACTCACTCACTCATTCACTGATACACGCGCGCACACACACATACACACACACATACTCACTCGCTCACACACTCACTCGCTCACTCTCACACACTCACTCACACATACTCACTCGCTCACTCACACACTCGCTCACTTACTCACAGAACCACCAATGATAGAAGCAACACCACCGCGGAAATACCAGGGAGAATAACAGCATATGCAGCAACAACAAAACCAGCTATAATAATAAAATAGGAATATCGACAATAAAAGCACATGTATCTCCCGCTGCGTGTGTGTGTATGTACGTGGCCTTTCCGTACACACAAGTGCACATTCACACACACATACACACACATTGTAAGCCTCCCCCGAGCAAGACAAAGAGCGAGGGGGAAGGGTTGACACAAGACATCGACCCTACGTAATCACACAGAGACAATGTGCAACTTTGTGGCAGCGATCATTATCCTTGCAAGATGCAACAGAAGCTTTCCCCTAAAAAAAAAAAAAAATACAAAGGGAGAAAAATAAGACCATTTCAAATGGATGTTTCTGCAATTATTTTCTTTTTATCTATATATATTTTTTTTATCTATCTATATATTTTTTTGGTTGTTACCCCATGTAGAAATTCCATTCATTTCCATTTCCTCGATTTTCCAAACGCTTCCAAATTCTTTTCCTTTTCTTCTTCCTCTTCTCCAAAATCTTGCTGGAGCAACTGTTTTTCTTTTTCTTCTTCCTCAAATTCTTTTCCCTTTCTTCTTTCTCTCTTTCGTCGCGGAAACGAAAACTTTTATTCCTTCCCGGAGTTATCGACGGAGCGAGACTTTCCCCAAAGTCTCTCGGAAATCGCTTGGCTTCATAAACCTCTGACAGTTTATTGTCAGTTCAGATTCCTCGTGACTCTCCATTACTGCATAAAAATGCATCGCTTTGCCTATTATATCAGAGATAAGCATGTGCACGTACATCTATATCTACGCATAAATATACCGTATATTCTGTATATTTACATGCATAATTCGATTTCTCCGTATCTCTATCTCCATCTTTCTCTTTCTCTCTATATATATTATTATCTTATTATCTATCTATCTATCTACATATATATATATCTCCATCTCTATCTTTCTCTTTCTCTCTCTTTATATATATTATCATTTTATTATATATTTATCTATCTATCTATCTATCTGCATATACTAATATCTTCGTACATTCATAGGCCGTGAATCCACACGAGACCCCGTGAGCAGCCGAGTGTGCGTGAGGGAGGGCCGCCCCGTGTTTACAATGAGGAGTGGCGAAGGAACCTCCTTGCCGCGGCCCTTCACTCATCTGTCTTCTAGACACCTGCACCCCCCACCCCCTCCCCCTCCTTCCAACTCTCCCCCTCTCTTCCACAATGAGGATGCTACGGTTTCCCTCACTTCACCTCCTCCCTCCATCCTTTTCTTCCTCTTCCTCTTCCTCTTCCTCTCGGATATTACCTTTGAATTAATTATACTGTTTCTTACGAGTTTCCTGCTTATTTACATGTACTTATTATTGCTTTCTATAATTTAGTTACAGGGTAATGATTGGAGAGATTGGTAGATGGGAGGAGGGGGGGAGGTTATAGAGTATAGTGACAACCCCCCCATGTCTATCACCCCACAAGTCCTAACACCCCCCACCCCCCACAACAACCAATCTATACCCCACCTACGCTACAGTGCTCCCGCTACGATCGCGTCCGTCTGCCGCGTTCCCATAGATCCATCACATTCTTGTTAATAGCGTGCCATGTTCGCTGACATGCCAATGCCACCCTTTCGCCCTCGGCCAATAAGGACTATATCACGGATCCACGGACATGGAGGTGCCACATGGAGTGCTCGCTGCCTTTTCGTAACCAATCGACCGTAAGTCACGGGTACATAAGGGTGAGAATTGACTTTTCCTCGCTGGAAGGTAGATCACCGTGACACAAGATGAGGCTTTTAAGGCGTGATGTGATCCGGTCGTGGGCGTGGGTGTGGGTGTGGGCGTGGAGCATCGGTGTCATGAGTAAGAACACTGGGTGTCAGATACGAACAAGAAAAAAAAAGATAAAAAGGGCCCCAAAGCACATTACAATGAT
Source organism: Penaeus japonicus (assembly GCF_977035675.1). Lineage (NCBI taxonomy): Eukaryota > Metazoa > Arthropoda > Malacostraca > Decapoda > Penaeidae > Penaeus > Penaeus japonicus. The sequence goes on from NW_028234440.1 coordinate 1,578,432, forward strand.
ATTTCGAAACTACAATACAAAACAAACAAATAAACAAACAAATACCTTACACCCTCCCTCCTTCCCTACCCCCCACCACCCACACTCACGCCCACCCAATCCACCAAACATGCGACTCCGTTAAACAACCAGTAATTAACACTAAGAGAACGTAACGCCCATCTGCCCCCGCCCACCCGCCCGTATGCGTGCGTGATTGATGTGCCTCCTGAAGATGTGTTTGGGCGCGATGGTTGGATGGATAGATGGATGGGCGGCCGAAGAGGGGAGGGGCGGGGGTGAGATGGGCGCCTGAGCACTTCCGCGGGTGGAAGACGAGACGTAACTGTGGTTAATGACCCTAAGATAGCTGTTCTTGGTATAATTATAATTGTAATTATAATCATCATTATCAATATTTTCAATATCTATATTATAACTATCATTATCATCATTCTTATCGTTGCTATCATTATTAGTATAATCATTATCATAATTATCACTATCTTTACTAATGTCATCATCAACGTAGAAGGAGGAGGAGAAAAAGGAGGAGAAGGATAAGAAGAAAAAAGAGGAAGAAGAAGAAGAAGAAGAATTCGACAATGTGGAGAACCAACCGACAACCCCACCCCCTCTTCCACCCCCACCCCCACTGCACACCTAGGCCTCCGCAACTCCCACAACTAGCCCCCCCTCCCCCCTCCCCCTCTCGCTAACCACCGCCGGGGACTAATTGCCTCGTCCCATTTTTGCCCCGTCGATCAATGATGGAAGAGCAACGCAGTGATTGGCCGGCTGCCGGTCGGTAATTAACACAAACACTCGTAATTAAGGACTTGCCCGTCGCGAAGGTTGGAGATCGGGATGGAGAGAGAGAGAGAGAGAGAGAGAGAGAGAGAGAGAGAGAGAGAGAGAGAGAGAGAGAGAGAGAGAGAGAGAGAGAGAGAGAGAGAGAGAGAGAGAGAGAGAGAGAGAGAGAGAGAGAGAGAGAGAGAGAGAGAGTGGGGGAGGGGGGGTGCATCTTCCTTTCCATCTTTCTCTCTTTCTCTTCTCGTCTGTTCTATTCTCTCTTTTCGTCCCTCTCCTTTTATTCTCTATTCTCGGCCCTTTCTTTCTATCCTCTCCTTCAATTCTCTCCTCCTATTCTCTTTTCTCCTCTCCTCTCCTTCTCCGCCCTTCACTCGTTTAACAAAACACCTACGTAGTTATTTTTTTCCCGCCCCATTTTTTTTTTTTTTTTTTTCCTGTGAGTGAAATTAGTCTTGGCAAACGAGATTACATCGGATATCAATTTACCGAATCCGGGTTTTTTTCCCCGACATTTTTTTCTATATATAGATAGATATTCTGCGCCGCGATAGATAACAGCATAGATAACGGCGAGGCGGCGAGGAGGGAAGTGCAGTGCCGTGACAGGCGCCGTGTTATCTGGGTGACGGAACTCCTTAGGGTTCTCCCGTCAGTGAAACGCGGCGTGCGCGCCCCTAGAGATTTGCCCCCTCGCGCCCTCCCTCCCCTTCCCACTTCAAGAGGTGCGGGAAGAGGGGAGGGGATAAAGGGGGAGGAGGGGGGAGGATGAGAAGAGGACGAAGGGGAGGTTGGGGATGAGGCAGCACCAGCAGACGTCCCCAAACACATTATTCGAACCATCGGCCCGGAAAAGCGAATTACACTACACGAAAAATGCATAAATTGCAATGTTGCTGACCTAAAAGTCCCAGCAGCAAAGCCCACTCAACCGTGCGCTGTGTCGCTAAATCTCTATAGTTTATTGCCCGTCGGAGGAGAGGGAAAACAACAAACAAACTCTCCCTTTCCCTGCGGAGCTCCGAGGGAAATAACGAGCGCTAAGACTTGGCGAAGAGGACGCACAATAATAATAATAATAATAATAATAATTATGATAAAAGGGAAAATCGTCATATACAAAAAAGGAACGTACTGCCTGAGTGTATGTGTATATATAAGTAAACCTCATGAATACACGTTGGATATACCGAATACATCTGGCACACACACAGATTTTCTCTCTCTCTCTCTCTCTCTCTCTCTCTCTCTCTCTCTCTCTCTCTCTCTCTCTCCCAACAACGTACCTAAAGCGAACCCCAATCCCTAACAAATCCAAAACAAACGAAACACACACCACATACAAACGACTAAGTACCCCCTCCCCTCTCGCCTCGCCTCGCCTCGCCCCTCCCCCCCTCTAACCCAAGAGGTCCTCCTCCAAAGTCCTCCTTCAAAAGCGATAGCTATCCCCGGCGGCGGTAACGCGGTCACTCTCGACTCGCCACAAACGCGTAACTCCCGCGTCGAGTCTTCCGCTAGCGTTTATTTGGACCACCGCATGTTTACACCTTCGGTACACACGCGCGACCATGTCAAATAAACACACACAAGCCCACATTCTGATCACCCGTCAACGGACACATATACAGTACACACATACACCCTCGGGTACTGTATACACTTCTGTGGAATACACATACGCGGGGAGGGGCGGGGGAGAGTAGGGAGAGGGATATTGGAGAGAAGAGGAGAGGAGAGGAGAGGAGAGGAGAGAAGAGGAGAGTGAGAGGGAAAGAGAGAGACTGATAGACAGAGAATAGAGAGAGAGAGAGAGAGAGAGAGAGAGAGAGAGAGAGAGAGAGAGAGAGAGAGAGAGAGAGAAAGAGAGAGAGAGAGAGAGAGAGAAATAGACTGATAGAGAGAGAGAAAATGAAAGAGAGACAAATACAGAAGACAAACAGACCAACCCCTACCTCCCCCCCCCGTCTTCCACGAAATCAACCCGATATTCAAGCGCCTCCAAAGATTAACCTAATCTCAAATCTCCCGACGGGGCCGAGCGCCGAATAAGATAAAAAAAAAGGAGGGGGGGGGGGGTGAGAGACCTCGGGAGGGGAAATGGATTCTCCTCCTCGGGGCGCTAAATATCCGAGAACTTGGAAATCCGGTTCTTCCCTTGATTAATTAAGTGTTTTCGAGTCTCATTATTGAATGCCAAACGGCGCTGATCATAACAGGAGTTCGGTGATGGAGTGGTGCTTCTTCTTCCGGCTGGGGGGGAGGGTGGGTGGGTGGGTGGTGTGGGTCGGCGAGAATGGTGTGAATGTCGTTATCATTATAGCTGTAGTTATCATTATTGGGATATTTATCCGTTTGAAATTTATCCTCCGTGTGGTGTTTCACAAGCATCATAGATATTATAACAATTGTTACAATTTCGATCTAAAATATCATCATTAAAATCATTGATATCATTTTGACAATCAGTAGAATAATCCTTATCATAACCGCTATGATAATTAGAACGATATCAGATAAAGATTTATTTATTTTATTTTTTTCTTTTTTTTTATTATTTTTTTTTTTACAGGTCAGATCTTTTACACCTTGATGACCGTTATATACAGACCACATCACCTCCCCACCCCCCCTCCACCCCTCCGTCTTGCCCAGTCAAATACATATGTATTCGCAAGTCGCTCATCCGTCAAAAAGTCTCTCTCTCTCTCTCTCTCTCTCTCTCTCTCTCTCTCTCTCTCTCTCTCTCTCTCTCTCTCTCCCTCCCAGCTGAATGCCCCTGTGACGTAAAACCCCAAACCCACAGCAAATGTGAAGTCCCACTGTACAACAACTTTTTTCACTCTCTCTCTCTGTCTCTCTCTCTCTCTCTCTCTCTCCCTTTCTCTTTTTTACGTCCATTTTTATACTTGACGTTTTCCCTATTGTAATGCAGATAAAAAGTCCGCGCTATCCATCATCCAGCGCCCCCTCCCCCTCTCCCTTCCCCCCATTCATCCTTCACCCCCCTCCTCTACCCTACCCCTCCCCATCTCCCCCCCCGGTGTTGCCTCAAAAAAGCGAGTCAACTATGACAATATGTCGACCGCTGCTCTGCCTGTCCCGTGAGACGGATCGTCTACAGACTGCGGGAACCTCGGACACACGCACGCACGCAAGAGAAAGCACGAGCATATAGGTATACATATATGTAGATAAGTGTACTGTTTATCTATGGGGTGTATCTTTGAGCGGATGTATCTGTATATGGATAATGTGTTATCCCTCTGTTTATCTATATATCTATCTATCTGTCTGTCTATATATCTATCTCCCTCTTTGTTATCTACCACAGAAAAACACAGTGAGAAAGCCCACTTGTCTCAGTCGCCATTCACAGCATCTTGCACCTTGCAACAGAAGACAAAATGGCGGCAACATGAGGCAAGTCATGTACCCTACCCCCTCCCCCCCCCAGGACAAGGTACGATCTCTTTACCCTCCCCCTCCTACCCTCCCTCCCCTCCCCTTCACGACGCATTTAGGTAATGTGAACTTGAATAAAAGATTGAAGAAGAAGAAGAAGTCGAAGAAGTAGTAGGAGGAGGAGAGGAAGGATTAGGATTAGATGAAACAACAACAACACAGATGAGAAGAGGAAGTAGATAAAGAAGACGAATAAGGAGATAAAAGAAAAAGAAAAATAAAGAAAAAAGACGGAAGAAAATCAGCTACACAAGACAATCTCTTCCTATTTTCTCCCCTTTTCCTCCTCTTCCTCCTCGTCTTTCTCTTCCCCTTCCTCCTCCTCCATCACCCAAGTAACACTCCTTCCTGTACAATCTCCCCTCCCTCCCTCCCTCCCTCCCTCCCTCCCTCTCCCCTCTTTCTCCCTCTCCTCCAGGAAGCTTGTGATGGGTTTGGCTGAGAGGGGGGAGGAGGAGGGAGGAGGAGAGAAGGAATGGGGAGGAGGAGGAAGAAGGGGGGAGGAGGAGGAGGAGGAGGAGGAGGAGGAGGAGGAGGAGGAAGAGGAGGATTGGAAGAAAGGAGATAGGAGAGGGATGCGGTAGGGGGGTAGAGAGAGAGAGAGAGAAGGAAAAGGGGTAGACTGAGGAAGGGGGGGGGAGGAGGGGCGCCGACCCCTCTCCCCCTGCGCCTGTAAAGAAGGCCAATAATTAAGCCGGTGTGGTAAATGAGGCGAGGTAATGTTACTCTGCAGATCCAGGCTTATTTAAGGGGGTGGGTTGAGGGAGGGAAGGAGGGAGGGAGGGAGGGAGGGAGGGAGGGAAGGAGGGAGGTAGGGAGGAGGGAGGGAAGGAGAGAAGGAAGGAGGGAGGAGAGGGGAGAAGGAGAGGGAGGAGGGAAGGAGGAGAGGGAGGAGAGGGAGGTAGGGAGGAGAGGAAGCCAGTGGGTGGGGGAAGGGGTAAGAGTGTGGATTGAGGGTGGAGAGAGGGAGGGGGAAGAAGGGGAAGAGGGGGAAGAGAAGAGGGGAAAGGGGGATATGAGCAGCGCCCACGTCAGTACACCACGGCAATTCTGAGAAGCAAACAGGGGAATCTCCCACAACAATAAACAAAGAACGAATATACATCTTCTTATGTCTGTGGGTATCCATCTGAACCTGCCCATCATCGCGCAACGAAAGACAAGAATCAAAACAAAACAAACAAACGGACAATAATTAATCCCCCCAACCCCACCCCACCCTCCCCCCCTCCCCCACCTACAACAAGGAAAATCCTATCTCCAAAGAAAAAAAATAAAAAATAAAAATAAAAAAATAAAAAAAATAATAAATAATAATAAAAAATACATAAAGAAAAGAAAAAAGAAAAGAAAAAAGAAAACCAAAACAAAACCGGGCAAGGAGAGCGAGACCTTATCTCTCGCTTGACCCTAGCCGAGGCCCTTAGCAATGTCCCTTGAAAGGATTTAACCTAAGTCGCTCCGGTATATATAACGTCGTAAATAAATAAATACGCCTGGACTATCATCCAACTTTCGGATTTTCTTCCCGAAATCCAGCGCGAGAAATATTGCCGAAATGGAGGAGGTGGAAGTGGAGGTGGAAGAGGTGGAGCAGGAGGTGGAGGAGGAAGAGGGAGAGGGGAAGAGAGAGGAAGAAGGAGGGGGGGGGGAGAGAGAGGAATAAGGAGGGAGAGAGAGAGAGAGAGAGGAATAAGGAGAGGAGAGGGAAAGAGAGGGAGAAGGGAGAGGGAGAGAGAAAGGGCAAGAGGCGAGGGAGGGAAAGAGGGAAGGAAAAAGAGAAAGGGAGAGAAGGAGAAGGAGGGAGATGGAGAAAGAGTAGTGAGAGAGAGTGAGAAAGATAAAAGGATAAAAAACAACAAGCTAAACCGATGTACGAATATCCAACCCACAGAAAACCTTCTAAAATAAAAAATAAAAAACTGAAAAAGCGCAAAAGAAATATGTACTTTTAAAAAAATCTTTAAAAAAAAATCATTGCATCATAAAAGACGTATAAGAAATTCGTAAGATTTTTTCCTTCGTGAAAAAATATAAGGCAGGATAAAAACACCCTCCCCTCCCCCTCCCCCTACCCCCGCTCCTTCTTCCCCGTTTCCTTTAAGCCGAACCCATGACCCAAAGGGACCTCCTACCCCCCTTCCTCTTCCCCCCGTCCGCCCCCCCCCCCATTTGACTAGTTCGACCTCCCTCCTTTTTCTCCCATTGAGAAAGAAGAGAAAAATGAGAAACAGAAGACAAAAAAAAAGAGAAGAAATTTTCCTTTTCGAAATACGAGAGAGAGAGAGAGAGAGAGAGAGAGAGAGAGAGAGACAGAGCGAGAGCGAGAGATTGAGAGAAAGAGAATCTCGAGAAAATAAAACAAAAAAATCGTAGTAAAGTACCCCATTCTTAAAAAAAAAGACCACCCCATTTTTTAAAATAGACCCCCCTTAATAATAACAAAAAAACAAAAACAAAAAAACGGGAGAGCGGCGTCCGTCCTGCGTGAACCGACCAAATATAAATACACAAAAAAGGGGGGGAAGGGAGGGAGATGGGGAAGGGAGGGAGGTGGGGATGTAGTAGTAGGAGGAGGAGGAGGAGGAGGAGGAGGAGGAGGAGGAGGAGGAGGAGGAGGAGGCGGAGGAGGCAGCGGCGGCGACACAATTTATCGGTCTCCTCCGAAATAAAACTGGGCCTGTAGGAGACTCCAAAATCTCGAGATAAGGAACATCCATAAACCTAATTTCCTTCTGATTTCCGCTGCAAAAGTTTCCTCTTCGTAAATTCCTCTTGGAGATATATATAAAAAAAAAAGGAGGAGAAGCAGAAAAAGAAAAAGTAGAAGAAGAAGAAGAAGAAGATGATAGTCTTGTTATTCTACCTAAATGGAATATTCATATCATAAATTAGAAATAATAATAATAATGATAAATAGATATAAGAAAGCTAGCCGAGTTATATTACATAAATTCCTATCATAATGCCGAACATCATAACAATAACAACAACAACAACAACACCAATGATGATAATGATAAACAATAATGATAATCACAACAATAATGAGACAAAACAAAACAAAATAAATAAAGAAGGTAGCCCTGTTATTTTATTCATATTATACACACGCGGCCAAATAAATAACCTTTCAGAGTTCTTCCTCTGACGTTATTTCTCCGTCGTGAATTAAGATCATCCGGGATTTTGCGTATTTTTCCTCTTCTGGGGTCAAATTCCGCCAAAATAACCCCTTCCTCTCCTCTCCCCACCTCCCCTCCCCTTCCCTTCTACTCCTACTCTTCCCCTACTCTCCCCCCCCTTCCCTTCTACTCCTACTCCTACTCTTCCCTTCCCCCCTCTCTGTTTAAAATAAACCCCTTCCTCTCCTCTCTCCCCTTCCCTTCTACTCCTACTCCTACTCTTCCCCTCTCCCTTCTCTGTTTATCTTCGTCTTCTCTCCTCTCCCACCACCTCACCTACCTTCCATTCCATTTCCCTTTCCTCTTTTCTCTTTTCTCTTCCCTTACGACATTCGCTATCCAAGAAGGTGGAAGGAAGGGGAGGGGGAGGGGTCAGTAAGGAGGGGGGGGTGGTGTACAGAGGAAGGTGGACGAGGGAGGGGAGGAGGTTGGAGGGTGGAGGGGGAGGAGAAGGGAGGGGAGGGGGAGGAGGGGCATCTAATCGCAGTGAGTAAGGTCATATCTGTCTTTCCTTCAACTCACATTTTCTTCTTATTCTTAAACATTCCCGACGCTGTGGTTCGTGGGCGTCATCGGGGAGGGAAGGGAGGGAGGGAGGGAGGGAGATAAATAAGGGAGGAAAGGGAGGGACAGAAGGGAGGAGGACGGAGGAAGGGAAAGAAGGGAGGGAGGAGGACGGAGGGAGGGAAGAGGGAGGGAAAGAAGGGAGGAGGACGGAGGGAGGGTAAAGAGGGAAGAAGGAAAAGAAGCGAAGAGAGAGGGAAGGGAAGAGAGAGAGAAGGGTTGAGATAAAAAAAAAATAATACCTAAAAAAAACAAAAACAAAAAAGCAGACATAATAAAAAGGGGAAAGACTTTCAAAAAAGCGAATAACAAGTTAGACACGATTTATCGAATGGGACTTGCTTCTGATTGGCTATTCTTGACGCCACAGATCCCGCGGTTCTGACCAATCAGGAGCCACAAACAACTTCTTGACGCCAGACCCCGAGCCGAAGCGGACCAATGAGCGACTTACAAACACTTGCGAGGTTAAAAATATGTACCCGCGACCTTAAGTACGACCTTAGAATACAGTCCCAAGATCGAGCCCTCAAGCCTCTTCCTTCCTCCTCCTACTGCTTATTCTCCTCCCTCTGCTCCTCGCCCCCCTCCCCGTCTTTTTCTCTTCTTCCCCCTTCTTTCCTCCTCATCCTTCTCTCTCCTCCTCCTCCTCCTCCTCCTTTTCCTCTGGCTTACCCTTCCCTCTCCTCTTCCTTTGCTTCCTTCCTCCCCCTCGCCCTCTCCCTCTCCATCTCCCTCTCCCTCATCTCCCCTCTCCCTCCCTCTCCCCCTCATCTCCTCCTCCGTACCCGATTCTCAGCCTTATAGCAACGCAATCTCAAGTGAATTAAGATGGGATCAAAATTCGCCAACTGTGGCCCGGGTTTGCCATCACCATTCATCATTCACTGTCACACATTCACTGACCGCACCAGGGGCGTACGCGGGACCCCCTTCGCATAGGGAACGCGACCTTCGGAGCGGGCGGCGCAAGGGCTAGTCTCGCCTGGCGCGGAGCCTCACACGAAAGGGGTGTATGGTGTGCAAGATCGGTTAATGAACAAAGAAGTTACATTAATCGATTGCATTAATTGAGTCCATACGCCGCATCTGGGCGACCGTTCGCCTGGAAAACCACACGCTGGAACACCGCGCCAGAAGGTCCGTTGGGGAAGGAGGAGGGGTGGGATGGGGAGGGAGAAGGGGAGGGGAGGGGAGGGAGGAGGGGAGGGGAGGGAGAAGGGGAGGGGTGGGGTGGGGTGGGAGGAATAGAGAGAGAGAGAGAGAGAGAGAGAGAGAGAGAGAGAGAGAGAGAGAGAGAGAGAGAGAGAGAGAGAGAAACGATTCCAAAAAGTCAAAGAAAAATAGGAAGAGGAAGAAGAAGCAGAAAGAAGAAAGAGAAGAAGAAGAAGCAGGAAGAAGAAGAAGAAGCAGAAGAAGAAGAAGAAAGGAGAGAGGAGAAGAGGTCTGTCACTCCTTCCCCATTTCTACATGATAGCTTTTCTCCTCCTTCCTCCTCGTGATCCGGTATTTCCTGCCTTTCTCTGTCTCTCCCAAGTTGCCGCATTAATGGATCCATTTCTCCCCTTCTCTCTTATTCTGCTATTCTTCCTGTTCTCTGTTCGTTCTCCTCCTTGTTCGCTCCCTTCTTCCTTCCTTCCTTCCCCCTTCTCTTCCTTTCCCTCCTCCTTCTCCTCCTTCACTTGTTCGTCTCTCTCCTCCTTTCATCTTTCTCTATCCCTTTCTTTGTTTGTTTGTTTCTTTCTTTCTTCTCTCCTCCTTAACTCCATCCTCCTCTTTCCATCTTTATCTTTCTCGATCTCCATCTTCCCTCCCTCCCTCCCTCCCTCCCTCCCTCCCTCCCTCTCTCTCTCTTTCTCTCCAGCCCGCCCACCCGCCCACAAGGAGCAAGACGCGGGTGGTGGGCGGAGACGGAGATGGCGTCCAGCCCCCCCTCCCCTTCCCCTTCTTTCCCCCCCCTCCCCTAAGTCGATTGCTGACTTCAGTCCTAATAAATTCGAGATTTCAAGCGTGATTTGGGATCTAATATCGTATTTCAGTATCATTCTTCGCAAGACTCGGCCAGACATTGTTTACGAGGCTGAGTTTCTGCTGAGGGGACAGTCATGCCGCGTCACTAACGACCTCTCGTTGCCATGGCGACCGGGAGATGGAGAAAGAGTGAGGGAGGAAGAAAAGAAAGGAATAAAAAGAAAGACGGAGGGGTTTGGGAGAGCGAGAGGTAGAGGAGAGGAGAGAAGAGGAGAGACAGAAAGACATAGAGATAGAGACAGAGAGGAGAGGAGACGAGAAGGAGAGACGGAGAGATAGAAAGAGAGAGACCACATGCATATTGGCAAGACAAATCGGACGATGTCAACAAAGGGACAACCACAACCCTATCCTTCCCGCCGTCCACCGAGCCCTTCCCCCAGCACGACGAAGCGATCTATCCCTCCCACGCCCATCTATCTATCCCCCCCCCCCCCGCCCGCGCTTCCTCCGAGCCAGCCCTCTGCCGTCCCATCCCGCACGCAGACGAGGCAGACAAATGAACAGACGAGGCCTAGTGCCCCGCAGAGGCAGTGGATTACGCAGCCTACCTTGAGGTCGGCCGGCGAGCTTCCGTGGGAGGGGGGGAGGGGGAGAGGGGGGGGGGGGCGAGTATGCTAACCATTTACCTGACCAATTAGTACGTTACTTACTGAAAGGCTTACCACTAATTCCATCCAGCAGGGGGAGAGGTCTGTTACGTATTAACGGGCGGGGAGGGGAGCGACGAGGGGAGGCTGGAGGAAGAGGAAGAGGGGAAAGGGGAAGAGGGGAGAGAGGAAAGAGGAAGAAGAGAGGAAAAGAGGAAAATAGAGAGAGAGAGAGAGAGAGAGAGAGAGAGAGAGAGAGAGAGAGAGAGAGAGAGAGAGAGAGAGAGAGAGAGAGAGAGAATATATAAAATGGAAAAAAAGACAGACAAGAGAAAGAGAGAGGGGAAATAGAAACACAGAACAAAAGGGGAGAGGGGGTGGGGATGGGGTGGGGACGGGGGTGAGCTCATTAATCCAGGCGGAACCCATTATCTTTGTTTATAATTATCAACGATTATCTTTCCCCGTCTTTCCAGGCCCGTGTTTCCCTCGCGTTATCTCTTGGTTCCGACTTTCGCCTGGCTAATCTTTGAGAGAGAGAGACAGAGAGAGAGAGAGAGAGAGAGAGAGAGAGAGAGAGAGAGAGAGAGAGAGAGAGAGAGAGAGAGAGAGAGAGAGAGAGAGAGAACAAAGATGAGAGAGAGAGAAGAGAGAGTACAGAGAACAAAGATAAGAGAGAGAGAAAGAGATAACAAAGATAAGAGAGAAGAGAAGAGAGAATAGAGAGAAAAAAAAAGAAACACAACAAACCATCTGGCGAAAATAAGAGAAAGATCACCAACAACAACAACAACAAAACTTGCATACACACTTCGGAATCGCAACAAAGGCGGCACATCGCATTTCATTCCTGTTTGTCCCGAGAAGCAAAGAACATAAGAGTGAACATAATAACCGCGATAACAATAACTTTCCAAAAGTCGTACGTACGGCAGTGTTCCCACACCCGGGGTCAGAGTCCTTTGACCACAACAGGGAGGGGAGGGAAGGAGGGAGGGAGGGAGGGGAGGGAAGGAGGGAGGGAGGGAAGGATGGAGGGAGGGAAGGAGGGAGGGATGGGAGAGGAGGGAAGGAGGGAAGGAAGGGAGGGAAGAAGGAGGGAAGGAGGGAGGGAGGGAAGGAGGGAAGGAGGGAAGGAGGGAGGGAGAGATGGGGAGAGGAGGGGAGAGGAGGGATGGGAGAGGAGGGAAGGAGGGAAGGAGGGAGGGAGGAGGAAAGGAAGGGAGGGAAGAAGGAAGGGAAGAAGGAAGGGAGGGAGGGAGGGAGGGAGGGAGGAAGGGAGTGTGGGTGTGTTTGGGGGGGTTCAAGGGAGGGGTGTAGTGAGAGGGGAGTGGGGTGGGGTGGGGGTTGTTGGAAGAGGGGAAAAGGTGTAGCAGCATAAAAAAGAAGGAAAAAGTAAGGGAGGGGTGGATTTTTGATGTTACGGAGAGAAAAGGGGACATGGAGGAGGAATAAACAGGTAGAAAAAAAATCATTCTGGAAACCGGCAAAGGAAAAATGGAAATAAATGGATAAGTATCCTTAAAGTGAGAGAAGAGGTGATAAAGAGAGAGAGAAAAAAACGAGAACGAGAACGAGAACAAGAGAACAACAGAGAGAGAAGAAAGAAAAGATAGAGAAGAGAGAGGAGAGAGAGGAGAGATAAGTGAGAAAAGAGAGAGAAGAGAGAGAAGAAAAAGAAGAGAGAGAGAGAAGAAAAAGAAGAGAGAGAGAGAAGAGAGAGAAGAGAGAGGTTAAGACAGCCTCGGAAAATCCATACTCGCCATAGACGGCCTTCGAGGTGGGACCGTCGACCCTGAGAGATCCTTCAAGGGAAACCGAGCCTCGGGTCAGAGGATACGACAGCCAGCCGAGACCACACGCAGCATCCGCGAATGAACACGAACGAACACGAACGAAGCCAAACACTTGTTGTCCCTGTTGCTAAGTGCATCTTTCTCCCGTCGTTAAACTGTGAGGGGAAAAGCAAAGCCCTCTTTCGGCCTGTACAATAACCGAGCACATTCCCCTCGGCAATAACTCGAGACTACGAACCGCCAAACCACACGTCTCTCTTCTTCTCTCTCTCTCTCTCTCTCTCATTCACTCACTCACTTTCTCTCTCACTCACTCACTCTCATTCACTCACTCACTCACTCTCTCTCTCTCTCTATCTCTCTCTCTCATTCACTCACTCACTCACTCACTCTCTCTCTCACTCACTCACTCTCATTCACTCACTCACTCACTCTCTCTCTCTCTCTATCTCTCTCTCTCATTCACTCACTCACTCACTCTCTAACTCTCTCTCTCTCTCTCTCTTTCTCTATCCTCGAAATCCTTTCAGCGTCCGTGGTTAGACAATGCACACCCGATGATACATCTTGCTATAGCGGAAGGACGCTGGGTAGTTATCGTACGTGTTTGGTTTATTCTCTTTCTCTCACTCTCACTCTCTTCCTCTTTCTCTCTTGCTCTGCTCTTGTATTGCTTATCTATTTGCATTTATTCTTCTTTTTCTCTCTTGCTTTGCTCTTGTATTGCTTATCTATTTGCATTTCTTCTTCTTCTTCTTCTTCTTCTTCTCTACCTTTCTTTATCGTTCATCTTCCGAGTTCCTTATCTCTTGCTTGGCACGTCTTTCGCCACTGCCTCCTACCTCTTCCATCTTATTTCCCTCTTGTGCCTCAGTCTCTCGTCTCCATTTTTCTTCCATCTTTTTTTTTTCACTCCCATGTACCTTTCTTCGCTTTCTCTTTTTCGTTCTCTTTCTCTTTCTATCTCTCTCTCTTCTCTTCCGTCCTCTTTTTCCTCCCTCCCTTCCTCTTAATTCATTTCGTCTTCTCTCTCTTCCTCTTTTCACCCTTGCTCCCTCCCTCCCTCCCCCCCTTCTTCTTCTTCCCAGCCTCCTTCCCTTCCCTTTACCTCCTCCTGCTTCCCCCTCCCCCTCCCCCTCCCCCACATCTTACCCGGTGCTCATAACATAAGTCACTGTCGTCTGAAAGGCTCTAGCCACCAGGCCCCTCGTCACGGCGAGCCATTTTCTACCCTACCTCCCTGGGCCATTAGGATTATAGTCGTATGGCCCCGCCCGGTGTAGGGGTCGAATGCGAGAAAATATCCCGAGACGGCGAGCGGCAGAAAAAGAACGTATTCAACATTCACTCGTGTTTCGAAATAGGAAGCCATTATTGATGCAAAGTAAATCGCAAAAAAAAGGGGCACAATGGTCAATATAAGATGCTCGTAGCGTGGTGGCCTCCCCGGGCAGACCTGTCAATCTAGGGCATTTTTCTCCATTATTTATTTTCATTTTTTTTTTGGGGGGAGGGGAGGGGAGATGTGTCCAGGACGAAAACATTTCTTCGTCGCATTTATGACATGCTAAATCATTTCTTTTTCTTTTTCTTATCGTTTCAATCTTCTCCTTTGCCTATTCTATGCCATATTCCTATTCCTTTCCCTGTCTTCTGTAATAAGGCTATGAAGTCTCACTCCTTCTCCTTATTCCTATTTCTTTCCTACTATTCTTCTTCTTTATTATTATCCCATCTTCTTCTTCCTATTACTAATTCTCTTGCTTCTCCATCCCTTCCACATCCTTCGCCCCCTCTTCGTCTTCCCTCCATCCCCCTCCTCCTCCTTCCTCATCCCTTCCTCCCCTTCCCCCTCCACCTCCTTCCTCATCTCTTCCTCCCCTTCCCCCTCCACCTCCTTCCTCATCCCTTCCTCCCCTTCCCCCTCCTCTTCCCTTTCCTCCCACTCCCTCGCCCAACCCCCCCAACCCCCCTCCCCCCGTACCCTCCCATCCTCCACCGCCCACGCCAAGACACTGCGGAGGGCGCCCGCAGAAGCAGCAGCAGCAGCATTGCACCGGCGGCCCATTAGTAGCAAGAAACTTCCTACCGAGCCGCGGCGTATCCCGGCCAGCCCCGCTCCCATTCTCGGGAATATATAATGAATTAGGTGCGACCGAGGAACTAAAAGTTTAAACTATTACCGGAAGAGCTGGAGTTTCTCTCTCTCTCTCTCTCTCTCTCTCTCTCTCTCTCTCTCTCTCTTTGTGTGTGTGTATGTAGGTGTGTGTAATGCGTGTAAGTGCGTTTTAAATGTCTTTGAATTATCTGATGTGTATGCATGAGGTTTATTTATATGCACTTACACGAAGACAGGGAATTTTATTATAAAGCTGAAACCAAATAAAACATTAAGCGTTCAAAACAAACCAAGGACATAATTTACAATGGAGAACCCCTTCCACTACTTATACTGCTGGCGAATTTATTCTCTCTCTCTCTCTCGCTCTCACTCTCTCTCACTCACTCACTCACTCACACTCTCACACCCTCACCCTCACCCTCACCCTCACCCTCACTCTCTCTCTCACTTTGACTCTCACTCTCTCTCACCTTCACCCTCACCCTCACTTTCTCTCTCACTTTGACTCTCCATCGAGCAAGAGTCCTATCGAGGAGGAGTTCTTATCAGCCTATCAGCAGCATTAAAATTGCGAGGAGTCCCCGGGGCGCCCTTACTCCCGGTCCGGCCTCGCTGTTTTACACACTGGCCTTCGGGGGATTAGTCCTTCGGGGGATTTTAATCGTTCGGGATTTATTTCCTCTTTATCGGGTCGCCTTTCCTCAAACTCAAGACTTTCTCTCCTTCTTCTCCTTCTCCTCCTCTTTCCTTTTCTCTCTTTCTCTCTTTCTCTATCGCTTTCTCTTTCATTATCTCTCTCTTCCTCCCACCAGACAAGCCTTATCAGGTACAGATATTGTGAGGATTTCTCTCGGCCTAATGAGGATCACCTTCACCTAGATTGGGGAAGGTGGGGATTAGGATTGGGAAGGGGATTGGACTTCCTCGGGACCGACGCCATAACGCGAATGGATCTCGGTTGGATTGGGGAGGTGCTGAAGGGGAAGGGAAAGGGAAAGGGAAAGAGGTAAGAGAGGAGGAGAGGGAGGGAGGAAGGGAAGCGGAGAGAAACAGATAGATCGATAGATAGATATAGAGAGACATGAAGAGACACAAATAAACCATCAACAAACAATAAAATGAGTAAATATCATAACACCTACCCGTGCCCTCAGCCCCCCTAACACCATGAAGAACATCGGGAGGGCGTACGGGCGTGCGGGCGTGCGGGCGGACTGACGAGTTCCCGAAATCCGGATCATGGGCGGATACCTCCCACCCAACCCCACACCCAGACTAGCGGCTATTTAGGAGCCCGTCGTTGTCCGGCGCTAATATATGTGACCGCGACCAGTCGGGAATAAACATGTACGGCGCAATTTATCGCTCATCCCGACCGCCCGACGCAATCCATCGCCGCCGATTACGTTCCGCGAGCGCATTGCATCGCGGTTCTTCGGGCATTCTTGTTTGTCTGTTTGTTTTTTTGTTTTTTTTAAGATTTTTCTTATTCGTTTTGATCTTCGTATTCCTCCTCGTTTTGTTATTTTGGTTCTTTCATCATTTATTCATCTTCCTGTTTTTATTCATTCTTTTCCTCCTTATTCTACCTCTTTATCTTCCCTTTCTTACTTATACATTTACTATTCTTCTTCTTCATCACCAACCATTGATCAACACCATTAACATTAATCCTTTTTAAAGTCAATCATTTCATTTTGCATTTTTGAGCCTTGAACGTCAGGAGTTTGAAAACAGATAAACAGATAAATAAATAGATAGACAGATAAATACATAAACAAGATAAATAAACCGCTGGCAACACGACCAGCCTTCCAAGCACACCGGGAGGAAGAGGAGCGTCATGGGACTCTTCCTCCTCTTTCGCCTCTTCCTTTTCCCTCTTGTTTCTCCATCCTTCCATCCTTCCATCCTTCTATCCTTCCATCCCGACCGACCGAGCGACCCGACCGACCCGACCGAGCGACCCGACGGACCGAAGACGAATGCGACACCCGCTATCTATGCTCTCCAAGTGTGCGTTTCGACCCCGAGTTCCGCCCGCGTCGAGGGCTTTTGCTGCTGCGGGGGAATCAGCGAAAGCTTCTCTCTATCTTTTTTTTTCTATGAGGGGGATGGGGGTGGGGTGGGGTGGGGAGGGGTGGGGATGATGGGAGGGGTGGGGGAGAGTAGGAGAGGAGGGAAGGGGGATGAGGGGTGGGGGATGAAGGGAGGGGTGAGGGGAGTAGGAGAGGAAGGAAGGGAGAGAGAGAGAGGGTGTAATAGGGAGGGAGAAGGAGGAGAGAGGGGGGAAGAGAGAGGGGGAGGGAATAGAGCGAGAGAGAGTGGGGGTCAAGTATATCGGGGGAAGAGAGAACAGAAAGGGGGTTGAAAAGAGGGATAGAAAAGCGGGGAGGGGAGGGGAGGGGAGGAGAGGATAGAAGAGAGAAGCGATTCTGAATTTGAGTCCCGACTGTAACTGTAGCGCCAGAGAATCGGACAAATGAAGTGGAAAGACACACTCGGCCATAAACACGCCTATACCGACCGCCGGGGTGATAGCGCTGCCGTTCTTATAAGGCTCGCGACTCCAGCCAGCGAAGAACGGCGGGAGGCTGTGCGAACGGCGCCCGTGCTCAATGGCGCGGACATGAGGGTGGGTGAATGGGGGAGGGGGAGGGGGAGGGGGAGCAGAGAGAGAGAGAGAGAGAGGGAGGGTCGAAAAGTGTGTGGGGGGGGAGGGTAGAGAGAGATATATAGAAATAATAGAAAAAAGAGAATGAGAGAGAGAGAGAGAGAGAGAGAGAGAGAGAGAGAGAGAGAGAGAGAGAGAGAGAGAGAGAGAGAGAGAGAGAGACAGAGAGCCAGAGCCATTCTCACCCTGTCATAAAGTGTCGAAAAATATTTGCCACATCGCTGCGACGGGAGACAATCTAACAAAGGAGTTCTGGTGTCGAGCGTCAGTAAACCAACATGAAATACGCGCCACAGGTCGGATAATTTACAGTAAGACGTTGCTTCTCGCGCTCTCTCTCTAATCCCTCTCCCTCTCCTCCCTCTCTCCCTCTCCTCCTCTCTCATTGAGAAGTGGGACACAAAATTAAAAAAAAAAAAAAAAAAGGAGAGGGGAAACATGAGATAGATAGATAGATAGATAGATAGACAGATAGAGAGAGAAGAGCAACCGAGTGAGGGTAATAAGGGGAAGCTGAGGGAAGGGGAACACATCCGGGAATACGTCCCTCATTTTCAAAATTTCCCGCCAATGCTTATTTGTTTACATTTTTTTGAGAAGAAAGAAGAAGAGGAAGAGGAAGAGGGAGGAGGAGGGAGAGGGAAAAAATAGGAAAAAAATATATAAAGATGTATCAGGAAACCAAAGACAAGAAACAGAAGATATACTGAAAGAATGAAATCAAAAAGAGGCAGAAAGAGAAAGGAATAAAGAGAGGAATAGAAGCGTTGTTGTGGAGAGGTGAATCGCCACTTGTCACGACATCGCAAGGTTGCTGGTTCCTTTCCTTCCCTTTGCAGGAGAAGGGAAAGGGAGGGAGGAAGGAGAAAGGGAAAGGGAGGGAGGAAGGAGAAAGGGAAAGGGAGGGAGGAAGGAGAAAGGGAAAGGGAGGGAGGAAGGAGAAAGGGAAAGGGGGGGAGGAGAGAGGAAGGAGGAAGGAGGAAGGAGAAAGGGAGGGAGGAGAGAGAAGGGGAAATAGAGAGGGTAGGGAGAAGGAGAGAGAGGAGGGAGAAGGAAGAAGAGGAAGGGGAGAAGGGGGGAGATGACCTAAGGAGAAGAAAGGGAAAGAGAAAGGGGGAAAGGAAAGAGGACGACTTCCGGCCGAGGTGTTAGCTAAGTGAACATTTCTGTTTTATCACCAAGTATAAACAATGTCGGGAGGGAGGGGGCGCTGAGGAGGGGGAGGGGGGAGGGGACGAAAATGAGGAAACGGAGGGGAAAAATGAATAAAAAGGAGCTACGAATTTGGGATACAGGACCCTCCCCCCTTCCCCCCTTTCCTCTCGTGGGAGGGCGGGGGGGAGGGGGAGGAGGAGGTCGTGTCTCAAAGGGCACTCGACCTCGGAGTCAGATCAGTGTCGGAAAGGGGGGGAGGGGGAGAGGATGCCAAGGGGGGAGGTCCAATGCTTACTTATCTGCCATTACCGTCTACCTAACTCACACGGGGGGGAGGGGGGACGGGGAGGAGAGAGAGAGAGGAGAAGTAGGACCCCCTATCCCTCCTAATGCCCCCCTCCCCCCCGTCTCCTACAACGGAGGAGCCTAAAGCAAGGGTACGAGCCCGCGCGACGCCCCGCCGGAGATAAAACCGTGGAGGAGAATAGAGCCAAATGAAACCAAAGCGAAAAAGGAGACAAAAGGCAGTAACAAGGGGGGCGTCGCGCGCGAATACCTGCATCGGCGTCACGTGACAGAGGCGCGGAGCCTCTGGGGGGGGGAGAGGAGGAAGAGGAGGAGGTGTGTGTGTGGGAGGGGGGGGGGGGCACACGAGGGCCCGGCGCCACGGCAGGAGTGACATACGGCCACAGGTAGCGTTATTTATCCCTCGGGAGGAGCCAGGGGGAGGGGGGCGGGGATGCGGCACCGGGGGGGGCCCTCCCGCCAACCAAAATCAACAGCGTCTTGGCCTCCTACCGGTAATCATTCCCGAGCTGATTCCGTATTCCGGAGGCGGCGGCGCGGGCGCGGGGGGTCCCGGCGGCGTTCCTGTGGGCGCCCCAGGGAGCCTCTGCTGGAGCGCCGCGCCCCTGCCGAGGCCTGCAGGACGCCCGCCGCCTCGACCCCTCATTACAGCCATCGCCCTGCTAAGTGGCTCCCGACCACCTGCATCCTCGCCGGCCTGCACGACGGCCCGCAGCGGCCAACACGGCCTGCACGGCGCGCCCTGCCCTGCCCTGCCCTGCCGAAGTCGTACTCTCATGCACACGCGCGCACTAATTCATTCCAACACTCTTGTTCTCTCTCACACCCACAGTTTCACTCTCGCTCTCAAATCCACACGTTTACACATACACTCACACAAACTCCCACACTCACACTCACACAAACTCCCACACTCACACTCCCACACTCCCACTCACACAAACTCCCACACTCGCACGCACGCACGCAAGCACGCACAAACGCAATTAGCATCTCCTCCGCGAGGCCTCCGGGCTGCGGCGCCTGATACTTAACCCGGGACTTTAGTGGCCAAGTTTTAAAACAGCGCGACACCATCCTATGCATTTTTAAATATTAATTTCTTTGCTAACTCCTTTTGGTACTCAAGGGAGGGGAGTGGGAGTGGGAGAGGGGGAGGGAGAGGGAATGGGAGAGGAGGAGAGGGGGAGAGAGAGAGAGAGAGAGAGAGAGAGAGAGAGAGAGAGAGAGAGAGGGAGGGAGAGGGAGAGGGAGAGGGAGAGGGAGAGGGAGAGGGAGAGGGAGAGGGAGAGGGAGAGGGAGAGGGAGAGGGAGAGGGGGGGGAGGGGGGGAGGGGGGAGTGGGGAGTAGGGAGAGAGGGGGATGAGAGGGAGGATGGGGTAGGGTGTGTGGGGAGGGTATGGAGGACTGGAGGTATTGCTCATGCTCTGGAGGCATGCATCAACAGTGACCCCCCCGTCCCCTCCCCCCCTCTCCTCACCCCACCAAAACTAATACTCATTCCTACATACATTTTCTTTTTCCTTTTCTCATATCCTTCTTTCTTCCTATACATCTCTTCATTTCTCTCTCTGCCCTTTTCCATCTCCTCGCCTCTTCCTTATTCTCTTCCATCCTC
>NW_028234440.1:1603726-1611226 GCF_977035675.1 Penaeus japonicus
GAAAGAGGAAAGATGGATGGATGGGACGGAGGAAGGGAGGGAGGGAAAAAAATATTGAGGCCTTTATTTCTTCCCCATTTTTTTAATCCTCTTTCCAAGATCCAGTCTTGATCCTCGCATAACATCTTTCCCTCCATTTAAGTTTCCATTATCTTATTTTTCATTCTCTCTCGTCCCATCTCTCCATCTACTCAACCCCCTCACTCATTATAACTCTCTCCCTATCTATTCATCTCTCCCTTCCGCTCTTCCTCCCCCTCCTTCTCTTTCTCTTCCTCATTTTCTTTCTCTCCCTCCCCCTCTTTCTCTCTTCCTCATTTTCTTTCTCTCCCTCCCCCTCTTTCTCTCTTCCTCATTTTCTTTCTCTCCCTCTCCCTCCTTCTGTTTCTCTTCCTCATTTTCTTTCTCTCCCTCCCCCTCCTTCTCTTTCTCTTCCTCATTTTCTTTCTCTCCCTCCCCCTCTTTCTCTCTTCCTCATTTTCTTTCTCTCCCTCCCCCTCTTTCTCTCTCCCTCCCCCTCTTTCTCTCTTCCTCATTTTCTTTCTCTCCCTCCCCCTCCTTCTCTTTCTCTTCCTCATTTTCTTTCTCTCCCTCCCCCTCCTTCTCTTTCTCTTCCTCATTTTCTTTCTCTCCCTCCCCCTCTTTCTCTCTTCCTCATTTTCTTTCTCTCCCTCCCCCTCCTTCTCTTTCTCTTCCTCATTTTCTTTCTCTCCCTCCCCCTCCTTCTGTTTCTCTTCCTCATTTTCTCTCTCTCCCTCCCCCTCCTTCTCTTTCTCTTCCTCATTTTCTTTCTCTCCCTCCCCCTCCTTCTCTTCCTTTTCCTCATTTTCTTTCTCTCCCTCCCCCTCCTTCTCTTTCTCTTCCTCATTTTCTCTCTCTCCCTCCCCCTCTTTCTCTCTCCCTCCTTCTCTTTCTCTTCATCATTTTCTTTCTCTCCCTCCCCCTCCTTCTCTTTCTCTTCCTCATTTTCTTTCTCTCCCTCCCCCTCCTTCTCTTTCTCTCCCTCCCCCTCTTTCGCTCTTCCTCATTTTCTTTCTCTCCCTCCCCCTCCTTCTCTTCCTTTTCCTCCTTCTCTTTCTCTCCCTCCCCCTCTTTCGCTCTTCCTCGCGTCGTCCCACCTCTGCCCAGAAGGTAATGAGGCAACAACCCCTACTGGAAGGGAGGCCGAATGCACATTGCATCGGTCCAGGGGGATAGGGGAAGGGGATAGGGGATGGGGATAGGGGAAGGGGTAAGGGATGGGGGTGGGGGATAGGGGAAGGGGTAAGGGATGGGGGAAGGGGATAGGGGATGGGGGTAGGGAAGGGGATAGGGATAGGGATAGGGATAGGGGATGGGGATAGGGGAAGGGGTAAGGGATAGGGGAAGGGGATAGGGGATAGGGATAGGGATAGGGATAGGGGATGGGGATAGGGGATAGGGGAAGGGGATAGGGATAGGGGATAGGGATAAGGGATGGGGGAAGGGAATGGGGATAGGGGAAGGGGACAGGGGAAAGGAATAGGGGAAGTGGGAAGTGGGGCACCCATAAATGAACGGTAGAAAAGGAGAGAATAAATTGAAAAACAAGAAGAAAAACACACGATCGAAAGAATGAAAAGAGGGGGGAAATAACCAAGAGGGAATCAGACAAACAACAAAATAGCGCACGCAATGTTTAATACCTAACCCCCCTCCTCACCCCATCCCCCTAACATCCCCCCCCCCTCAACCCCACCCCACCCATCCCCCCCACCCCCTTGCAAGGAAGGCGCTGACACGGACGGACCTCTTACGTCAGCGCTTGTCGAAAATAGTCGAGGGTAATTTGCATTG
The DNA here is from genome assembly GCF_977035675.1 of Penaeus japonicus. NCBI lineage: Eukaryota > Metazoa > Arthropoda > Malacostraca > Decapoda > Penaeidae > Penaeus > Penaeus japonicus. Next base: position 1,605,542 of record NW_028234440.1, read on the forward strand.
TTTATTATGGGGAGGAGCAGGCGTCCGTCTTTCCCTCCTATCAGCCAGGTGGGTCCCAGGAATAGACACACACGGAGAGAAATAGACAGACAGAAAAGACACAGCCAAACGCACACATATACAGATATATAGACATATATAGACAGACACAAAGGCACATAGACAATCAGAGAGATTCAAACATAACATACAACAAAAAAAAGGTACGAACAAACAAACATACAGACATGAACATCCCCACACACACATCCCCTACACCCCCCCCTACCCAACGCCCACGCCCACGACCCATACAAAGTACGCTCAAAAGACCCCTTTCATGCTCTAACCTCCGCGATCCTTTGTCTTTCAAAACAGAAGCCAGCGAGAAGATTCCACATTATCATAAAAATAAAAAGATTTTTTTTTCTTTTTTTTCTTGCTTTTATTCTTTCCGTGGTTCTTGGAAGGAGGGAAAGAGGGAGGGAGGGAGAGAGAGGTGGAGAGAGGGAAAGAAGGAGGGAAGGAGGGAGATAGAGAAGGAGGGAAGGAAGGAGGGAGGGAGAGAGAGAGGTGGAGAGAGGCAGAAACAGAAGAAGGAGCAGCAGAATAAAGAGGACAAAGAATCAGAACAACAACAAATAAGAAGAATAAAGAAGAAGAAAAGGAAGGAGGAGGAGTAAGAAGACAATGTAAGAAGAGGAAGAGGAGGAGGAAAACGACGACAACGAAGAAGTAGAAGACGACGCAGAAGAAGAGGAGCAGAAAGAGGAAGAGGAGGAGAGAGCAAGAACACCTTCTGCGTTTCAATTCCCTCCCAACAAATTGGCTGAGGTTCGTCAGAGCCCGGGCGGTGCAGTAAATCCTGGCGGCGTGTCACTTCAGCCAGTCCGCTCCCGGTAGCGGCTCTCAAGATGTCCCATAACTCATTATTGCTCGTCTTACTCCACCAACATCGTGCACTGTTTAGCACTCTTTTGCCCCCCCCCTCCTCCCCCTCCCTCTTCTCAGACCGCGGAGGGAGAAGGGGTAGGGGAGGGGAGGGGAGAGGAGGGGGGGTTGGGGAGGAGGATGAGGCCCACCATTATCGCTCGCTGCCATGCTTCGCGCCCGCGGATTTATCGCTTATTATCTTTCTCATCGTTTATCTGCGCAACGCGGAATGCCGGACGAGATAACGCGGACGACGAGGGGAAAAATCTCTTAGTTATGGGACGTCTCCGCGGCCCATACATTGCGCCCGGCCTGACAAAGAACCCAAGTTTGTTTGCAAAGTATTGTTCATTTAAGGACGAGTCGGCGGTCCATCTTCGGAGTCGACGATTCATGTTTCGCAACTTAAAAAAAAAAAAAAAAAAGTATAAATAAAAAGATGGACACCAAAACTTGGGCTCGTAAATAAACACATACACATACACGCACATGAACACACACACGCACATGCACACGCACACGAACACGCACAAACACACAAATACGCACAGATCAGGAGTTATTAATCACACCATGGACCCCTGTGCGGCGCCCTCCTTCCCTCCCTCCCTCCCTCCCTATACTCCCCCTTCCGCGCCGCCACAGGAGCATAAATGCATCACAAGCAACGGCAATCAAAGCCGCTCCCCCGACACCGTCCCTCATCGGGCGAAGCGGCGAGGAAGCGGCGGCGGCGGCGGCGGCGGCGGGCAGGGAGAGAGCCACCGCCGCCACCACCGCCGCCGCCGCCAGGGTCGAGCTCCGCCCTCGCTCTCCCTTCAACACATCAAACGTTGGCGCTCCTTTTGCTGCGGTTCGAATCCCCCAGTTTGTTTAGTTTAAGCCCCATTTAATAGTATTTAATCCCATTTCATACCGACTCTAATCCCCTCAACTGATCATTAAAGGGGTCGGTGCGCCGCCGATGCGCTTTTATCTCGGGTCCCAGATGGCGGCTGAGGCGGAGGCGGAGGCGGAGGCGGAGGAGGCAGCGCTAGTGGCGGCGGAGAAGGTCGACGGCAAGTTAATAAATATATACAATTATAAACAGATAAATTAAAGAATAATATTTATAAAAAAAAAAAAATAAAAATAAATAATAAATCAATAAATACATTTTTAAAAAATGTCTCTCTCATCCTCCCGGCGGAATAAAAGAGAAGGGGAAGACTCGCGAAGGGGGAAATAAGGAACAATCTCGAAAAGAGCGTTTGAAGGAGAGCGATAGCAGCGCGAAGGGAAGTCCAGTAGCCGCCGATAGCCCCGCGGCCGCAGACTTCCCCGCCCGCTCCGCCGCCCGCGCTCCTGAAGGCGACGATAGCGGAGGGACGGATGGCGCGGTCAACGTATATTTTTCTACATCGGTGCTTGAGAGAATGAGAAAGAGGGGAGGGAGGGAGGGAGGGAGGGAGGGAGGGAAAGAAGGAAAGAAGGAAATAGAGAGGGAGAAGGAGAAGCGGGGGAGGAGAAGCGATAGGGAGAGGGAGAGGGAGAGGGAGAGGGAGAGGGAGAGAGAGAGGGAGAGGGAGGGAGAGGGACAGGGAGAGAGAGAGAGAGAAATAATAGTAATAGTAACATAGCTCCATTTTCTCCTCGTCTAGAGAAATGAAGGGGCAGCTGGTGGAAGGCCAGTAGTGGAGAGGGGAGGGGGAAGGAGATGGGGGGATAGGGGGGGGAGGAAGGAGGACATGACCAGGGCGGAGGTCACGGGCGTGGAAAGGGTCACAAAAGGAAACTACGGTCACCAGAAGTCAGGGGCAAATTAGTTTAAGTGCGTTGGAAACCAAAGTTAATCAAATTCTTCCCTCGTCCCCTCGTATTTTGACCCCCCACCCCCACCCTTCTCTCCCTCCCTATACTCCCCTCTCCCCTCTCTCCCTCCCTATACTACCCTCTCTCCCTCCCTATGCTCCCCTCTCCCCCTTCCTATGCTCCCCTCTCTCCCTCCATATACTAACCTCTCCCCCCTCTCTCTCCCTCTCTCCCTATACTCCCCTCTCCCCTCTCCTCCCCCTGGGGCCGGATGACTTGACCCGACTTTTAACCCGAGCAACGGCGGCACGGCTGACGTATTTACCCCTCCCCCTCCTCCCCCCCTCCCTCTATCCCTTTACCCGGACGAAGGGGGGGTGGGGGTTCTATATTACTTAGCCCATCCTCAGTATTTTCCAGTTACCTTCACGTTATGTCAAATGTGGAGATGGAGCCACTTAGAGTGAATTAAATCATGGTCCCCTGTGTGCTCCATTTTTATCTCTCTCTCTCTCTCTCTCTCTCTCTCTCTCTCTCTCTCTCTCTCTCTCTCTCTCTCTCTGTGTCCATCCCCGCCACCATCTAATTCTCCTCCTATCTCCTTTTTTTTCTTCTTCTTCTTCTTCCTCCTCCTGTTCCTCCTCCTGCCCTTCCTGCTCTCCCCTTCCCCTTCCTACTCCTCCTCCTCTTCTTCCCAAAGTAACCGCATGTGGCAACCCCCCCAAAAAATTTAAATATGCTAATGGGATTTGCTTTATTAATATTTCATCGTCTCAAATGTATTAAGAACCGGCCGCCACATACCAATAACCATTCCGTTGCTTTAAATAAATTTACATAGTGTTAAAAGTCTCGCTCTTACCCCCCCTACCCCAACCCAACTGCCTACCCCCTTCTGCTCCCCCCTTATTTCCCCCCTTCTCCCCCTACCCACATACCCACCCACCCCAGCTGTACCCATGCAACGGTGGGTACGTGTTATCGCTGATAATGGCGCTGCATGGGAGAGCATGATAAAAATAATGATAATGATGAATTGATAAAAAAAAAACATTTATGAACTAATCCTAACAAAATTTGTTAAACTATTAACGTCATATAAGAATGATAAATAAAAGAGCAAATGCAATGACAGAAAATGACGGAACTTGAACAGGAACGCAAAAATATATACATATATTTTAAATCCAACAGAAAACCCGAAAAAACAACAACAACAAAAGGTTGGTTCTCGAAACAGCAGAAGGTTCCTACAAAATCCACCTTTGTTTACTTTTTTTTTGCACCTTTTCCGATTTTCCACTCCACCCCCACCTCCTCCCACCCTCCCTTCCCCCCAACACTTATTCTCCCCTCCTCTACTCTCCCCCTTACCTATTCTCTCCCCGCCCTCCCTTCCCCTCCCTCCCTTCCCCCTTACCTATTCTTCTCTCCCCGCCCTCCCTCCCTCCCTACCTCCCTTCCCCTCCCTCCCTTCCCCCTTACCTATTCTTCTCTCCCCGCCCTCCCTCCCCCTCCCTTCCCCTCCCTCCCTTCCCCCTTACCTATTCTTCTCTCCCCGCCCCCCCCTCCCGTCCCCTTCCCAAGAGCGAGAAGAACGTAAGAGCAATAATTAATCAAATACTAGCGGCAGGGAAGTGCATGAAGGGAAAAAGCATTATGTGCAGGGATAAGGAAGGAAGGGAGAAGGGATGGGGATGGGGATGGGGATGGGGATAGGGATGGGGATGGGATGGGGATGGGGATGAGAAGAGGGAGGAAGGGAGGGAGGGAGGGAGGGAGGGAGGGAGGGAGGGAGAGAGAGAGAGAGAGAGAGAGAGAGAGAGAGAGAGAGAGAGAGAGAGAGAGAGAGAGAGAGAGAGAGAGAGAGAGAGAGAGAGAGAGAGGAGGAAAAGGAAGAGGAGGGGAGAAGATGAGCCACAGGGGAGAAGTCTGATCAGGACCATATGTAAGGGCGGGGGAGAGAGGGGAGAGGAGGAGAGGGGAGAGAGGGGGAGAGGGAGAGGGCGGAAGAGACAGCCAATCCCCGTAAAAGAATCGAAAAAGATGGATGGATATATCTTTTTTCATTCTATCTATCTTTTTTTAAATTCGCAATTCGACCTACTACAGCTGAGCCAGACGCGGAAGTTCTAAATGACCTACAGAGAGAGGAAAGTTTATATATATATATATATATATATATATATATATATATATATATATATATATATATATATAAATATACAAAACATTAAAAATATTACACCATGAATCGGAGTCAAGAAACAGAGGAATAAATATTTTAAAAGCAAATCATGCCCTTTTTTCGCAGGTCGTTCCGCCGTTAGCCGTTGCCTTTCCGGTTTGCAGTCGGTGTAGTCTTTAGTCTTTTTTTCCTCCTTCTTCCTCCTCTTCTTCCTCTGTCCTTTAGTTGTTTCGTTTCCCTCTTTCCTTTCTCCTCCTCATCCATCCATCCTTTCCATCCTCCCCCTCTTCCCTTCCTTCCTCTCCTCTTGTCTTTTTTTAAATTGTGTTCGTCACTCCCTCCTCCCTCTCTCCCTCCCTCCGAACCGTTGCCACTGCTTCCATCGCATTATGCAGATTTGGTTGTTCATTCGCGCCCGCCCCTCTCCACCTCCCCCCCTCCCCCTCCACCGCTCCCTCTCCTTAGCCGGACGCGTACGCGCGCACGCACGACCGCACCGACGAATTACACCATCCGCATGCTGTGGCTGCGAATAATGAATTAATTAGGGTGCCATTTTAACCCCTTTCCCCTCGGAGGCCATTTTGACGTACAAGCCATTGCCTCACTGAAGGTCCCCTCGTCCGCCCGCCCCTTTTCCCCTTCCTCCCCTTCTTCCCCCTTCCCCCCCTCCCCCCCTCGACGCCCCTCCTCTCCCCCTCTGCACGGTTAATTTTTCTTTAGTGTCGTTCCAATTTTTTTTGCCTTCTCTTTTATTCTCCGTCTGTGTGTGTCAGTCTGTCTGTTTCCCCTAT
>NW_028234440.1:1618726-1628726 GCF_977035675.1 Penaeus japonicus
CGACGCTAACGATGGCAAGATGAACAATAACCACAATGTGTTCATTCTTAACAGCGACAACATAATGTCATCAACGATCGCTACGCTTATACAACAGCAGACATCCCTTAAAAGATACCCTCTATCCCCACAACAGAAACCAACAGAAACTCCCACAGCGATCGCCCGACAAAAAAAAAAGAAAAAAAATCGCAACAGAAATCTCTTCCAGCGATCGCCCGACCTACAGACTCGCATTAGAACCCCCCCCCCTCCACCTCCTCCCCACTACCCTCCTAGCGATCGCCTCAACATCAGAAGCGCAACAGAAATCGCCCCCCCCCTCCTCCTCCTCCTCCTCCCCCCTCCTAGCGATCGCCTCGACAACAGAAACGCAAACTGACCCCCCCCCCTTCCGGCGCCCGATAGACTGGCCCAAATACGCCATATTCAGCAACAACGCGGAGGGAAAAATATCCAAGAATTCCCTTCGCGAGTGATTGAGCGCTTTCCTCCGTTTTCTGTTCCTTTTTTTTTAGGGGGGGGGGGGGTTATTTGGGATTTGGAAATTATATTACATTGGTCGTTTCATCTTTTTTTGTTTTTGTTTTTTGTTTGTTTGTTATCGCCGTCTAATCTCTCTCTTGTTTTCTCCGTTTATCTCGTCATCTCCACCTTCCTTCGTCCTCCTTCCTTTTTTCCATATCTCCTTCCTCGTCTCCATCCCGTTTCTTTCTCCTCTTTCTGCACCCCCCCCCCCCTCCGCCAACGCAGCTCCTTCCCAGCGTCCTTCTACTTCCTGTAAATAAATCCTTCCGGTTCATTTCCTAAGCTGGGCGAGTCATCATTCCCGGAGCTCCCCAACGGGTATTCTTCTCCTTCTCCTCCTCCTCTTCTCTTTCCATTCTTATTCCTCCCTCTCTTCTCCTGTTCCTCCTTCGCTTCATCCTCTTCTCTTTCTATTCTTCGTTCTCCTCCTGTTCCTCCTCCTCCTCTTCCACATCCACACACTCTTCCCCCTCCCTCGTTTTCCTCCTCTACCACCTCCCTCCTTTCTCCTTCCCTCCTCCTCCTCCACCTTCCTCCTCCTCCTCCTCCTCCTCCTCCTCCTCGTCCTCCTCCCCATCCTTTTCTTTATTGGTGCCGCCGCCTCGTCCATTCGCCTCTCGCACTGATGGTAAACCTTGTGCGCTGTCCAGGCGGGGGAAAATAATTTAGTTTCATTTATTCCTGCCTTCTACCTTATCCCCTGTTTCTCGATTAAATAAATATAGGCGGGAAGCAAATTTATTAGGGATTAAAATGTATGACCCAGAGCTCGGCCGTGGGAGAGGGAGTGTTGAGTGTGCATCCCTCTCTCCCCTCTCCCCTCTCCCCTCTGCTCTCCTCTCTGCTCTCCTCCCTTCTCTCTTCTCTTCTCTTCTCTTCTCTTTTCCCCCCTTCTCTCTGCTCTTCTCCTCTCCTCTCTTCTCCTCTCCTCTACTCACCTCTCCCCCACCCCCGCCCCGCCTCTCTGGGTAATATTTTGGTTCGAAAACATTTAGTGGCGAGGTATTAGAAAAAAAAAAGAAAAAAAAAATCACGAAGAGGAATGGCAACTGACTGCAAACTGTACCTAAGGGAGAGGAGAGAGGCGAAAGTGGAGGCGTAGAAGGGAAGGTGAAACAAGACGAGAAGAAGACTTTACGTATGAATGGGTGGGTAGAGGTGGGAGAAAATGAGTTAGAGGGGGGAGGGAGAGGTAGAGTGAAAGAGAAAGAGAAAGAGAAAGAGAGAAAGAGAGAAAGAAAGAGAGAAAGAAAGAAAGAGAGAGAGAGAGAGAGAGAGAGAGAGAGAGAGAGAGAGAGAGAGAGAGAGAGAGAGAGAGAGAGAGAGAGAGAGAGAGAGAGAGAGAGAGGGCCAAGTCCTCTATTGCGTCGCTTTTACCCGTCCAAGAAGAGAGCAAAACACCGTCCGTTTCTTCCTCGGCCTTAAGGAAATTCTTCCTCCTCCTTTTCCCCTTATTCTCCCTCTATCCTCCTCCCTCCCTTCTCACCCCTTTCCTACCCCCTCCCCCTCCCTCCCCCCACCCCCGGGCACACCCATTGATGCCAAAGCGTTACGGCGTAATCTCCGCTCGACCAGAAATCATCAATAGCAATTAGTTCTGATCTGCTGGGTGACCATCAATGGCGACCCCGAAGCCCCTCCTCCGCTGGACAGCCGCTTTTTCCCAGAATGCAGCGTCCGCCCCTCGGCTGCGAAGAGGGCGGCGGGATGAGCGATGTCCGGGCGGCGGCGAGTGATGGCCAGCGGGGCGCGGAGGGCGCGGAGGGCACCGAGAGCACAACAACGGCGGAGTAATAACAAAAGCACACGGCACTGCGGACAACATTATCCCGCGGGGCCTTTTGTTTGTTTGCGGACGCCACTTCCTCCTCGTCAGGATGGGCTGAGAGTAAACACTCGAGGGCCACTTCAACACCTTCCCCTCTCGGCCCTCGTGCGCCGCCCTCAGGCCAGGAAGGTCTTGGGCGGCCTTCACTCCGCGGGCACTCTCTCGTGGCGGGCTGGAGGAGTGCCACGGGGCCGCGGTCTTCGGATCAGTCAGGGTCTCGCGTCTACCGTAAGTGCATCCGACGTGATGCTACGATCAAAGCTCTTACTGAGTGTACAAGACGTATATTTCCCGCCTATATCACATATATATATATATATATATATATATATATATATATATATATATATATATATATATATATATATATATACATATGTAAATATACATGTATGTATATATATAACAAACTTTCTATAACCTTGTTCGAAAAAGAGTAATTGTGCTTCCAGCGCAGGCGCGGCGCCCGTGAGCGTCGCGAACACTGGTGGCTCTTTCAGATCCAGACAATTCCTATCGGGTTCCGCGGTATCAAAACCCGCGTCCTACACTGCATGTCCTAATCACATCCCGGCCACCGCCAGACACACCCAGGCCAAACCTCGAGCTCAAGCAAATTCAATCAGGACGTTATGTCAGGTCAAAGACACCCACCCCCACCAACCAACCAACCCTCCCCTGCCCCACCGCACCGGTCTATCCCCCCCTCCCTCCCTCCCTCCCTCCCTCCCTCCCTCCCTATCTCCCTCCCTCATCCAGGAGAGATCCTCACCGATTCAATACCTGGCAGAGAGAGACACTCCAGACAGAGACTCACCCACCTAGGCCTATAATCACATGCCCATCACCACCAATACCGTCAGAATGCCCACCATCTCTACCATCATGACCTTCACCCATCTTTTTTGTTATTATTACTATCACCAGCATTATCACTATCCTCGTAGCTCATAGGGTTTTGGTGTGTACAACCCCCCCCCCCTTATCCCCCCCGGCCCATGTGTCTGGCTGTGGCTGCGGGACGCGTTTCGACATGAATGAAACGGAGGTGTTGGTACTTACCAATTGTTGACTTGGAGAATGGTAAGACCTGTGTCCTGCGCCAGCTGCTTTTTCTGGTCCTCAGATGGGTATGGGTGCTGTTGGGAGAGAGAGAAAGAGTATTAGGTTTTTGTTTTGGACGATTGGTGGGTATTGGCATTGGTGGAATATAAATGCATTCCTTATCTCTATGACGACATGTATACTAAGTAGATCAAAACTATAATTAAAGAAATATATATATACTCTTATATTTAAAAATTGTACTTTTTCGGGAAATAATAATAATAATAATAATAATAATAATAATAATAATAATAATAATAATATATATACATATACATATACATATATATATATATATATATATATATATATATATATATATATATATATATATATATATATACATATATACATATATCAAAATCACACATCTGAAAACATCACAAATACTTTGCTTCCTTAAAAAAAAAAAAAAATCGCATCAACATAAAAAATGACTACTCGCAATCAAAAAAAAAAGAAAAGGGCCTCATGAATAAACATTCCTCACATACACCGTCCACACACAAACATCAGGGAGAAGAATAATGATCTTCCATACTCAACATATGTTACTTCCAGCGACGAAAAAGATCTCCCGAATCGAAAGAGAGAGAGAGAGAAAGAAAAGAAAAGGGGGGAGAGAGAGTGAGTGAGAGAGAGAGAAAAAAAAATTCCCCCTAAATCGAAAGCCTAACGCAGGGCCAATCAAATGGAACAAGGGGGAGGGAGAGAAAGAGAGAGAAAGAAAGAGATAGAGAGACACACACATACACACATAGAGAGAGAAAGAGGGGAGGGGGGGAGGAGAGAAAAAAAAATCTACCAGCCAAAACAATATCAAACATCAACCTTCACAATATCTCCCAACACGGTGGCCCCCTTCGCCTCTCCCCTCTCTCTCTCCCCTCTCTCTCTCTCCCCACCCAATCATTCGCCCCGACCCTCTTTTCCACTTCCCTTCTCTCCCTCCCCTCCCCTCCCCTCCCCTCCCTCCCCTCTCTCTCCCTCTCTCTCTCCCCTCCTCCCCGTCCCCTACCAAGTTTTGTTAAACATTTTAGCTCTTTCACCGACACATATGTCGACGATGTTCATTTTAAAAAGAGAGCTTTTCAAGCCAGACCTCCATTGAGACGGCTCAGGCTGGGATGATACCGTGTTTAGTGCGGGGGGAGGGGGGGAGGGGGGAAGAGGAAGAAAAGGGGAGTAGGGGAAGGAGAGGGGGAGGTTGCGGCGGCGTATGAACCACTTCCCTACGCTCACTTATGGGGGAGAAGGGCGCATAAAGGGAAGGATATGAGAGGGGGGAGGAGAGGGTAGGGAGGGAGAGAGAAAGAGAAGATAGAGAAGATACAGATAAAAAGAGAAGAAAGAACGAGAGAACGACCTTCTTCTACAACAGCGCCCGTACCGTACTCCTCGTGTACCCGCACACAGCTGCACGCAAATCCCCCCTCCCCCTCCCCCCCCTCTCTCTATCTCCCGGCGGCGGCTCGGAGGCTGTCTTGGCGAACCGCAGCGGCCGAATCGGAGTCCGACGGCGAGCGCCTTTCCGCGGAACGGCCCGGGAATCCGTCTTAATCCAGACGAATGGGTGTGAAAGGCGACAGATTGGATGGAAAACACCGCCCGCATCCTCTCGCCTCCTCGCCACCTAAATTGTGATTGTGTGTGTATGTACGACTGGCTCTCGCTCGCTCTCTCGCTCTCTCTCTCGCTCTCTCTCTCTCTCTCTCTCTCTCTCTCTCTCTCTCTCTCTCTCTCTCTCTCTCTCTCTCTCTCTCTCTCTCTCTCTCTCTCTGTGTGTGTGTGTGTGTGAGTGTGTGTGTGTGTGTGAGTGTGTGTGTGTGTGTGAGTGTGTGTGTGAGTGTGTGTGTGTGAGTGTGGGGGTCCGTATGCGTGCGCATCATCTACTGCCACGAATGCAAGCATAAATAATTACATGAGTACATACACATGTGCGTACGGGATTTGTAAGCTCGTGTACACAACATGAGCGACACCATACTTATCTGCATTCGTTAACAGTATGCGTGCGTCGCTACATGCGTTTATGCAAATGAAGCGTGTATTTCGAAGTGGAAACGGCAAAAATTTCAGCAGTCGAACGGGAGAGAAAAAAAAAATCGAATGTTACTTAGTGTGACTTATTTTGCGCTTTAGTTAAGACTATTCATTTGTTAAGGTTGTTCTTTAGTGACTTATTCTTCAACGAAGTTATTCAAATGTGACTTAGTTTACATAAAAAGAGAGAGTTATTTAGTATCACTTACTCACTCTTACTCACGCATCAGCATTGCCGAGTGAGGTATCAACACAACTTAGCAAGAAAAGAGGTTTAATACGCTTAATTCAGCGCGAAAGTTCCTCAGCGTGACTTATTTCGCCAGAGAGTTACGTCTCCGGTGCGTTTCTGTGCTTGTAGAGCCGTTCCGTGCGTGTCAGTTTAACGGACAGCTTGTTTGTTCCCGCGAGCAGTTCCGTGCGTGCCGAAACACTCCCGGTAAGTTAAGGGATTGCTTGCAAACATGCGCGATTTTGAGAAGGCGCGCGTGCATGCTCACACCTGTGTCGTTTAAGAGGTTTGTGTGTGTGTGTGTGTGTGTGTGTGTGTGTGTGTGTGTGTGTGTGTGTGTGTGTGTGTGTGTGTGTGTGTGTGTGTGTGTGTGTGTGTGTGTGTGTGTCTTCGTCTCGTATGTGCGTTTATTTGTTTACTTGTCTGCCCGCCTCTATCTATCTATCTATCTATATATATATCTATCTATCCATCCAATTGCCTGCGTGCCTGCATATGTATGTACACTAGGGTGTTCCACGTCGCACCCGCTATATGAAAGAGTTTTCCCCTCTCCCAGATGAGGGGAAGGGGGGAAGAGGGGGGGGGTCGCTGCCCCTCCCTATTCGGGGAAGGATGTTGATGGTGTACGAGCAAAATAAGGGGGAGGGGAGGGAGATGAGGGGAGGAGAGAAGGGAGGGAGGTGAAGGGAGATGAGGGGAGGAGAGAGAGAGGGGGGGGAGAAGTGGGTAGGGGTTAGGAGGGAGGGAGGGAGGGGGGGAAAGGGGGTGGGGTCTGAATTGATTTGATAATGAACGTGAGGCTCACATCGTGGGGTTTTTGTTGGTGAGAGAGAAAGAGAGAGAGGTATATGGGGGTTGGGGAAGGGGGGGGAGGGGGGAAAGGGGCGGAGGGAAGGGAGATTGTTACACCGAGGGGCGTGGAGGGCCGGGTGACGAGACAGGGTGAGAACGTGGGAGTATTTCCCATGAAAATACCACACGCAATCAGCTGATTTATAAGAGTAGAGGGGAAGGGGGAGGCTGTGGTTGTGGAGAGGGAGAGAAAGAGGGAGAGGGAGAGGGAGAGGGAGAGGGAGAGGGAGAGGGAAAGGGAGAGGGAAAGGGAGAGAAAGAGGAAGAAGAGGGAGAGGGAGAGGGAAAAGAAGAGGGAGAAGGAGAAGAAGAGGGAGAAGGAGAATAAGAGGGAGAGGGAAAAGAAAAGGGAGAAGAAGAAGAAGAGAAAGGGAGAATGGGAGAGGATTGGAGAAAGGGTGGGGGAGGGAGAGAGAGAGAGAGGGGGTGCACCAAAAACTATGTAGAGGGGTGAGGAGAAAAAAAAAGGATGACAAATAGTGGAATGACAAAAAGGCTATCAGTGAAACTAATGTTACCATATTAATGCCGGATGGAGGAAGAGGGGGAAGCACGATAATGATGTGTAATAATGATAGTGACGATAATGATTGTAAATAAAATCATACCATTACGGAATATGATAATAATAAAGACACCAACTGGAGAACAACGATGATCTTTATATAATAATAACACTAATAATAACAATAACAATATATATATAATAAATAAATCAGATTATGATTTTGATGTAATGACACCTATAATAACAATAAAAAAAACATATAAAACGAGATAAATAGATAAAATGATGATCATAATATAATAACACCAATAATAATAATTACAAAAAAAATCATACATATATATAAAATAGATAAAATACACTACCGATAACAACACGCCAGAATTCAATCCAGAACAAAAACACAAACAAACACATATTTCGCAATCCATTACGTAACACTCGGGGTGGGGGGGGAGGGGTAAAGCGAGGGGGGGAAGGGGAGAAGGGCGATGGGGGGGGGTGAAAGGGGAGGGAACATAGCGACACTTTTGTGACGTATTTCGGGATAAGGACACTCGACAAACAAACAAAATGATGGATGGGCGTTTATATATATATGGATATTGTGCGTGTGTGCGTGTGTGTGTGTGTGTGTGTGTGTGTGTGTGTGTGTGTGTGTGTGTGTGTGTGTGTGTGTGTTTATGCGTGTATGCGTGCGTGTGTGCTTATGCATGCCTGTGTGTATGTTTCATTACCTCCGTATGTGTATGTAAGCTCACATGTATTCATATACTAAAAAAAAAAACTTTAGCCAATCCAAAAAAACAATCATAAACAAAATTAACAAAAAAAAAAAAAAAAAAAAATGAATAAAGCGACCAAATAAATCGCCGGGAAAATCGCCCTCAAATTTCAGAAAACCGGCAACTAATCCGGGCTTAAGGAAAACACCAAACAAAGCAAGAATGGCGAATTGTATAAAAGTGATGGACACAAAAGCCGAAAGAGAAAGAGGAGAAAGGAGGGGAGGAGGAGGAGGAGGAAGAGGAGAAAGTGAGGGAAGAGGAGGAGGAGAAAGTGAGGGAAGAGGACGAAGAGGAAGAGGAGGAAAAGGACGAGGAGGAGGAGGAGGAGAAAGTGAGGGAAGAGGAGGAGGAGAAAGTGAGGGAAGAGGAGGAGGAGAAAGTGAGGGAAGAGGACGAAGAGGAAGAGGAGGAAAAGGACGAGGAGGAGGAGGAGGAGAAAGTGAGGGAAGAGGAGGAGGAGAAAGTGAGGGAAGAGGACGAAGAGGAAGAGGAGGAAAAGGACGAGGAGGAGGAGGAGGAGAAAGTGAGTGAAGAGGACGAAGAGGAAGGGGAAGAGGAGGAAAAGGACGAGGACGAATAGTAACAAGAGAACAATCATCACACAGCGGCCGATTATGAATACAAATTATCTACGCATATAAGGCCAAAAATCAGAGATAATGCACACAGTCAGACACACACACACACACACACGCGTACACGCACAAAAGCACAAATATTCAGGCAGGAAAAAAAAGGCATCGCATTTTAAACGACCGAACCTTTGTAAAAATCCCCGCCAATGTAAATAATTGGAATGCCGTAAATGTTGGGTGAATATACACATGCGCTCCCCCCCTCCCTTCCCCCTCCTCCCATTCCCCAATTCCTCCTACCCATCCTACCCATCCTCCCCTCCTACCCGCCCCCCCTCTCCTATCGCTCCCAACACAAGCATATTTTTCACCACACACAATTTTTCGCGACATTTTCAATTATAAATTACGGCCCGTATTCCATCGCCCTGACCTGGGGGAGGGGCTGGGGGGAGGAAGGGGAGGGGGAGGGGAGGTGGGGAAATGGGAGGGGGAGAGGGACGTTTGGAATGACTATGGGCGGGGGATTGAGAGGGAGAAGGGAAGAGAAGGGAAGGGAAGGGAGGGAAGGGAAGGGAGGGAAGCGAATAAAGGGAGGGAAGGAGGAAGGGATGGAGAGAGGAAAAGAAATGAAGAGAAAGAGAAAAAGAGAAAGAGAAAAGGAGAGAAAAGGAGAAAAAGAGAGAGCAAGAGAGAGAGAAAAAAAACAGACCGCAAAAAAAGAGCAAGAGACGGAGAGAAAGAGCGAGCGGGGTACGGCGTGGCATCAAAACCATCAACCCATCAAACCATCAATCCACACATACCCCCCCTCCCCCTCCCCCACAGAGGCATCGGCTGAAGGGAGCAGCAACGACTAATCAACGACCACGCCACGACACCCGCCGCCTAAAAAGGCTCACGACCACCGGCCACGACCTCTCCTTTTGTCGTCCTTATCGCCGGGTCGTCGTCACATTGAGGTGCAAATCTGGCACTTATGCCGACAATGATAGGGTGTTCGGTGGGGTGGGGGGAGAGGGGGGAGTAGGGGTAGAGGGGGGAGAGGGGAGAAGAGAGACAGGGAGGTACAGTAGGGAGGGGGAGGATCAAGCACTTACTCCCCCGCCTCCCCCTCCCTCCCCTCCCTTCTCTCCATCCCCCTCCCCCTCCCTCCCTCTCCCCCATCCCCCATCCCCCACCCTCACCCCATCCCTTCACCCAACCCCTCTCCCCTCTCCCCCCTCACACTCCCGCGTTGCTCACAATCAAATAAATGCTTCGAACAATAGCACAAAAGACGACACGATTCAGATGCAGATAGGGGGGGGGGGGAAACAATACCCATATCAGAGAGGGATTCTTTCCCCATTTTGTAACGTTGGATCCCTTAGCAGCGACGGTCGGATGGGAGGGGGGTAGAGGGGGGGGGGATGAGTTGATGGGGAAGATGTGTATGTGTTTGTGTGTTTATCTTTTAATTATTTTCTTTTTTTATTCGAAAAGGGAAGAACGATAAGCAGCACACAAAAAAGAAAAGGATAAGTATAAAGAGGG
>NW_028234440.1:1636226-1678726 GCF_977035675.1 Penaeus japonicus
AGAGAGAGAGAGAGAGAGAGAGAGAGAGAGAGAGAGAGAGAGAGAGAGAGAGAGAGAGAGAGAAAGATAAACAACAATTTCAAAGCAAATGTACCACCATAAAAAAAAAAATCAGCTAAGACCCCCACGAAAAACAAGCGTGACAACAGCCTCAAACCACGAGAAGAAACGACCGGCGTAACGGCAATAACAGTCAGCAATCTAGCAATCAGCAACAGCATCCGTTACAACAACACGAGCTACTGACAGAGAAACAGCAGAGCGGAGACAGAGAGGCACAGACCCGCCGAGGCTACAGATCCGTGTAGTACGGACGGATGACCCGGCTGGCTGGATTGCGTGTTTACCTTTGTCGCGGAGAGGGAAGGATGATGAAAAAGGAAGAAGGAGAGAGAGAGGAGGAAGAGGAGAGAGAGATGCGAAGTGGGAAGGATGATGAAAAAGGAAGCAGGAGAGAGGGAGAAAGGGAGAGAGGGAGAAAGGGAGAGGGGGAGAGGGGGAGAGTGGGAGAGGGAGAGAGAGTGTGTGTGTCAAATGAAAGTGGGATAGAGAGAATCAAGAGAAGGAAGGAGAGGGAGAGAATCAAGAGATGGAGGGAGAGAGAATCAAGAGAAGGAGGGGGAGAGAAAAAAGGGAGGAAGAGAATAAAGGAGAAGAATGAGAATAAAGAGAAGGAGAGAGAAAATAAAAAGGAAGAGAGAGTGAATAAGCAGAGGGAAAATAAAGAAGAGAAGAGAGAAAATGGAGAATAAAAAGGATGGAATCAAGAGAAAGAAAAAAAGAGAGGGGACAAATAAGAGATATTGATAGGATCTGAAGGAAGATGGGAAGCAATATAATATAACACAAGGTATAAAATAGGAATGATCGAAGAACAAGAGGAGGAGAAGGAAGAAAAGGAGGAGGAGGAGGAGGAGAAGTCAGGCATCGATGGAGGGCAGAAAATAGAAGAAAAGAGAAGGTAGAGAGCAAAGCGAAGAGAGGGAGAGGGAGAGGGAGAGGGAGCACCTCCCAGCCGAGTGTCAGGAGGATGACAAGCCAAACAAGCGACACTTCTCTTCCATTAGCGAGCCCCCGTTGGCTGGCCCGGGCGGCAGAGGGGCCTAGCTGCAGCCCGGGCCCTCGCCGAGGAAACTCGCCCTTGCTGCCTCTTGCTCGAAGGTCGTGGCCGAGGGAGGTCCGGCGCGGACGAGGGTTAGGCCGAGCATCGCGTCGCCGTTGCAAGGTGACAATAAAGGGGCATCATCGGCGGCGTTTTATTTGCGCGCTTGCAACCCATACACACGGCACGCGTAGACACCCGAGTGCCATCGCCGCCGTCCGTCCGGCCGTCAGCGCCGCCGCCGCCGCCGCCAACTGGCCCGCCGATGCCCTCGTCAGCGCCCCCTGTCAGCGCCACCACCTGCACCAACACGCCCGCGAATGGCAGCGTGGACGCCCACCCCTTACCCCTGCCCACCCCCGCCGCCCTCGTGACCCGCGCCGCGCCAACATCATCATCAAGGCTATCGTCGCAGACATAAATTCCCGCGTCACATTTGTCATCTTTAACAGCGGCATCAGCGGCATCACAACAGCGCCACGTCTTCACTTTATCAGGATCAATTCGACGAGCGCCAGCAGCACCGCCGTCGCCACTACTGAGCGACCGTGCAAAATAGCATATTTACGACGGAGACACGCAAAAAAAAAGAATGAGTGGGGAAAATAGAGCAACCTAAAAAAGAAAAGAAAAAAAATAATAAAAAAAGGGCAGAGGATCGTATATATACATAGAAACCCGGCGACATAAGTAAAATATCCTGTTAGGCAGTGACAAGGAACAGCCAATAAACTTGGATTTTATTTTATCTTTTTTTTTCAAGAGCAACATATCAAAACCTTGCGTGTTGCAGGTACGAGGAATGTGCGAAGAGAAATGCCTGCGAGGGAGCCAGATCGGACCGCCCGTCACTGCGAGGGAGAGTCGCGTCCGATTTTTCCTTTGCTTTGGAATATCCACAGAAATCCAGAGTGAGAGAGAGGGAGAGAGAGAGAGGGAGAGAGAGAGAGGGAGAGAGAGAGAGGGAGCGAGAGTGAGAGTGAGAGTGAGAGTGAGAGTGAGAGGGAGAGAGAGAAAGAGAGAGAAATAGTACAGATAGGTATGTAGGGAATTTGCGAGATCGACGAGCAGCGTTCTCAGGTCAAGTTACAGCTCGAGCCATATCACAATGCAGTTTTTATCGGCCTAATCATACATTCGTAATCCCGCGCCTTCGCGAGCTCCCCGCTGGCGTCCGGACACGGTGTCAAGACGGCGGCGTGCAGGTCGTAGGACGTGTGACAAGCCTCTGCAGGAGGTCTCCCGAGGGGCCCGGCCGCGTCCAGGCCTACTTAATATTCCATCACGCTCCCCTCCAGGTCTCTTCTCCCAGCATCTCAAACGGCTCCTTGGCGCCCCCCCCCTCCCCCCGCCTTCGGTGTGTTTGCTCCCCTCGGAATCTCTGACGGCGTCTGGTGGCCGGGCATTATTCAGGGGCGTCGTCTCGAGGTGTCAGGAAGAAAAGGAGGAGCAGGAGCAGAAGGAGCAGGAGGAGGAGGAGGGGGACGAGGTGGGGAAAGGAGGCACCGGCGCGAAGACCTATCAATGATTCACCCACTGTGAAGCCTTTGCCTTTGCTTTCTCAGCCTTTTCTACTTTCTCCTTCCTCCGTTTCTTCGGCGCCTCCTCTAGGCGCCCTCCCACGCCCATAACTCCTGCCGTCGCCCTCTTCCTCTCGTCGAGGGGCGATCCCTCCTTGCATGCAAGACAGATGCAACACTTCCTCCTCAAGATAAACAAGGATGTAACACACCCAAGAAGGGAGAGACAGGAGGGGAGGAGGGCAGGAGGGGAGGGGGGCAGGAGCGGAGGGCTTGGCCCCGTCCTACATCCTACAGGCCGAGCATCCTTGCAGGAAGCTCCTGTCTTCTCGCCTCTCCTCTTCCTCCTCGCCCTCCTCCTTCCCCTTCTCCGCCTCGTGACGCCAAAGGTGACCTTTCACACAATGGAGACCACCTTCTGGGTGGGTCGCTGGAGGCAGGTGGTCGGCCAGGGGAGGGGAGGAGGGGGTGATCATGTCCATTAGCCGTGGGTGAGTTGCTTCAATAATTCAAGGGGTGCGGCGACCCCTTGGCTCTCGCGGGGGAGGGCCACTGGGGGGAGGGGAGAGGGAGGGGAAAGCGAGTGGAGACTGGAGAGAAAAGGAGGATGGGAAAGAGGCCGAGGAGATGAAGGAGGGGGAGGAGGAGGAGGAGGAGGAGGATAAGAAGAGGAAGAAGGTGGCACTCTGGACATCCTGCCAACCATCAGCGGCATCCCTGAGGCTGCCGTGCCACCTCGATTAAAAAATCCCGCTATATCTTTTTAATCGGGATAAAGACACGGATGTTGAGAGAGAGACAGAGAGACAGAGACACACACAGAGAGAGAGAGAGAGAGAGAAAGAGAGAGAGAGAGAGAGATAGAACAAAAAGAAAGAAATAAGGAAAAGAAAGAAATCAAGAAAAAAAGAAAGAAAGAAAAGAAAAGGGAAAGAAAGAAAGAGAAAGGAGAGCAAGGAAAGACGCAAAATGTGTAGTTTTCGGGTAAGTGAAAAGGGACGCAGCCGATGGCGACGGAGGCACGACCTCGTATCCGGCAATTCCCCGAGGAACGACCACACCGAGAGAGATTACACGCCGCGCTCAATGGAGAGCCAGGTGTGTGGCTATTGCTTTATTCTCTCTCGATATATATATATGTATGCGTGGGAGTGTGTGAATTAAGAATTGTGTATGTATATGTATGCATATTATATATATAAATATATATATATATATATATATATATATATATATATATATACATATATATATATATATATATATGTTTATAATTTTAATATTATATATATATATATATATATATATATATATATATATATATATTATATTCACATATTATATATTTATATATATTATATATATACATATATATATATGGATATATAGATAGATAGACAGATAGATAGATAGAGAAAGAGAATGAAAATCCAAGAGTGGGAGATATCCAGAAAGATCCAGATAGATCCCGAAAGAGAAAGAAAGAAATCCCGAAAGAGAGAGAGAGAGAGAGAGAGAGAGAGAGAGAGAGAGAGAGAGAGAGAGAGAGAGAGAGAGAGAGAGAGAGAGAGAGAGAGAGAGAGAGAGAGAGAGAGAGAGAGAGAGAGAGATCCAGAAATAGAACGAGCGAGAAGAGGAGGAGGAGGAGGAGGAGGAGGAGGAGGAGGAGGAGGAGGAGGAGGAGGAGGCGAGGGGGACAATCACACATAGGCAACGCGGCCACATTAGCATTATCATGTTAGCATACCAAGCACCGACGACCTCGGCTCGAACGGCGGCATGTGGCGATCGGTGATTAAGCGCTACATATTTTCCGCCGCTGGAAAGCAGACTCCGGAGTGAAGGAATGGGTCCTTGGCGTCGTCGTCGGAGCGAAAGCAGGAGGAGGAGGA
The DNA here is from genome assembly GCF_977035675.1 of Penaeus japonicus. NCBI lineage: Eukaryota > Metazoa > Arthropoda > Malacostraca > Decapoda > Penaeidae > Penaeus > Penaeus japonicus. The sequence continues at coordinate 1,640,741 of NW_028234440.1, forward strand.
AGAAGAGGAGGAGGAAGAGGAGGAGGAGGAAGAGGAGGAGGTAAAAGAGGAGGAGGAGGAAGAGGATGGGGAGGACGAGGAGGAGGAAAAGCAGGAGGAGGAGGAAAAGCAGGAGGAGGAGGAGGGAGAAGAGGAGGTAAAAGAGAAGGAGGAGGAGGAAGAAGAGGGGGAGGAGGAGGAAGAAGAGGGGGAGGACGAGGAGGAGGAAGAGGAGGAGGAGGAAGAAGAGGAGGAGGAGGTGGAGAAGGAGGAGGAGGTTCTTTGTTTTGTTTTTTGTTTGTTTTCCTTACCGAAATCGGGCATTCAATTTTGACAAAGAGAAGAGAGAGGGAGAAATAGGGATACAAACGTCAGTAATAATAGTAATAGTAATAACATCAGTAATAATAACAGTGATAGCAACAAACTATAACAACATCAACGACAACGATGATAATAAAAAAAAATAAACACACACACAAAGGCAAAGCTACGACCCCAACCAGCACGGAATCAGCACGACTTTCTTCGTCCAAAATGCCGTTGCTCTTTACGATCTCAAAGTCGTTTAGGCGAAACGACCTTCCAAGGACGACCTTTCAACTCGCAAGCAAATTATGTGCTTGAACAAGAGGGATAAATTGAGCGACGATAAACAAAGATTTAAAAAGAAACAAGAAGTTTACAAACAAGGCGCGGGGTTGAGGGGGAGAAGGAGAGGGGAAGGAGAGTAGCGAAATGAAGAGAAAGGAGGGAGAGATAGATAGATAGATAGATAGATTGTGCTTGAGTGAGTGAAAAGAAGAAAGGAAGACAGAAAGAGAAAAGAAAGGACCAGGATAGAGATAGAGATAGAGATAGAGATAGAGAGAGAGGTAAAGAGAGAGAGAGAGAGAGGCCTAGCACGGGGTAGGGGGGGGGGAGAAGGTCCGAGGTGCCGCTGACCTTACGAAGTGCCAGCATGCATTATGTAGGCTTACAGGGCCACCACGACCACTCCCTCTCCCCCTCTCCCCCTCTCCTCCTCTCCCTCTCCCTCTCTCTCCCCATCTCCTCCTCTCCCTCTCCCCATCTCCCCTTCCCCCTCTCCCCCTCCTGAGTGACCACTTGCGCCCAACCTCAGGGACTCCGGAGGTGGCGGGGAAGTTAATGGCGGTTGATGGGGGTCGGGGAAGCAGGATTCGTAATAAAAAGGTTTGTTGTTTGATAATGGTGCAGGTGGTAGGGTCGTGGGTGGTCTGATTCGTGGGGGAGGGGGAGGAAGAAGGGAGAAGGGGAGGAAGAAGGGGGAGGAGGGGAGGGGGAGGGGCGGAGGAGGGGGAGGAAGAAGGGAGAAGGGGAGGAAGAAGGGTGGAGGAGGAGGGGGAAGAAGAAGGGGAGGAAGAAGTGAGCAGGAGGAGGAGGAGGGGGAGGAAGAAGTGAGGAGGAGGAGGAGGAGGAGGAGGAAGAATAGGAAGGAGGAGGAGGAGGAGGAGGAGGGGAGGGGAAGGAGAAAAAAAATGAGGAGGGGACTAAGAGGACGAAGAAGGGGAAATGAGGGGATATAAACAGATGCAAAATGCATAACGGTCGAGGAGGAGCAATCAATTATATTTTACATCAAATTATCACCCATTCAAATGACCCCCCCCCTCTACCAACCCTGCCTGATGAATATCCCTAATTCGATCTTCAGTTCATGGATTCCCATCTCTCTCTCTCTCTCTCTCTCTCTCTCTCTCTCTCTCTCTCTCTCTCTCTCTCTCTCTCTCTCTCTCTCTCTCCTTCCTCCAACGCCACTTCTTACAATACCTCCCTCCCTATTTCTTTTTCTGTCTCTTTCTTTCTTTCTTTCTTTCTATCTTTCTCACTCTCTCTTAAAGCAACTAGAACGCAAACCAAGGTTCCTTTGCTCTCTCCCCCCCTCCCCCCCAACCACCATCCACCCTAAATCGGCCAACAAACGCACGCCAGCTGCTCGTTTCATCCCCCCTCCCCCCTACCCCCCACCTTTTTGCCTTCTTCGCCTATTCCCAAACTATATGCTTCCCCTCCCTCACCCCCCCATCCCCCTCCCCTTCATTCCACTCCATTTTCTTGAATTTACTAAATGGATCAGAACAGAGGGAGAGGGAGGGAGGGGGAGAAGGGGGAGAAGGGGGAGAAGGGGGGAGGGAAGAGGGAGAGAGAAGAGAGAAAGAAGAGAAAGAACAGAGAGAGAGAAAGAAGAAGAAGAGAGAGAGAGAAGCGAGAGAGAAGAGGAGGAAAAGAAGAAGCAGAAGAAGAAAGGATGGAAGGTGAAAGGGTAGGGGGAGGGCAGCGGGTGCCAACGAAGGGCGGGAAAGGGAACACTTCAAGGACTTGCCCGACGAAATGTCTTTATCCTGTTGCACCCCCAGGCGTTGTTTTCTTCCTTTGTTTTCTTTCTTTCTTTCTTTCCTTCTTCATTCTCCTTCTGCTACTTTTTCTTCGTCTTCGTCTCCGTCTCTCTCTCTCTCTCTCTCTCTCTCTCTCTCTCTCTCTCTCTCTCTCTCTCTCTCTCTCTCTCTCTCTCTCTCTCTCTCTATTTCCTTGTTCCTCATTAAAATAACAAATAGCTCCGTCAGCCCCTTTCCTCCTACCAAGAGACGACCCTTACCGCTGTTGACATCATGATGTCATCACACACTCACCACTTCCATCACCGTGTTCTTCCGCTGTCCTTCGTCCCCCTCCCTCTATCCCCTCTCCCCCCTCCCTAACCCCGATCCACCCCCATTCTCTCTCTCTCTCTCTCTCTCTCTCTCTCTCTCTCTCTCTCTCTCTCTCTCTCTCTCTCTCTCTCGTTCCCCTCTCTCCCCTCGCCCTCACACCCCACCCTCTCCTCTCGGCACCCCTCTACGCCCACACAATTCGGTGTCACTTATTCACAACATACAAACAGGAAACCACTAACCAACGGCATCAGTGCCAGTGCCAGGTCCGTCTTCTTCCCCTCCCCTCCCCCCACCCCCTCTCCTCCCCCTAACGCCTCCCCCTTCGCTTCTACTTGTCCCCTTCCACCTGAATATCTACTTATAATATCTATTTATCTACTCTTCCGTTCTTCCTCTCCTTTTCCATCTTTTTCTCTTTCTCTTTCTCTTTCTCCCTCTCCTTCTCCCTCTCCGTCTGGAACTATCAATAAGCAGACACAGACACAGATACAAACGCAGACAGGTAGAGAAAGAGAAAGAGAAAGAGAAAGAGAAAGAAAGAGAAAGAGAAAGAAAGAGAGAGAGAGAGAGAGAGAGAGAGAGAGAGAGAGAGAGAGAGAGAGAGAGAGAGAGAGAGAGAGAGAGAAAGAGAGAGAGAGAGAGAGAGAGAGAGAAAGAGAAAGAGAGAGAGAAAGAGAGAGAGAAAGAGAGAGAAAGAGAGAGAGAGAGAGAGAGAGAGAGAGAAAGAGAAAGAGAAAGAGAGAGAGAAAGAGAGAGAGAGAGAGAGAGAGAAAGAGAAAGAGAAAGAGAGAGAGCGAGAGCGGGACGACCCTCTCCCTAAGCAGTTTGAAATCGATGGGTGCAGCAACTTTGAAATCCGGCGCTCTGAGAGGGCAATCAGATAGCATTACGCGAGGTGACAATTGGCCATATCCTGAGTGGCGCATCCCGGCGGCAGGAGTCCCGAGGAGAGAAGGGTAAGGAGAAAGGGGAGGGAGGGAAGGAGGGGATAGAGGGAGGGAGGGAAGGAGGGATAGAGGGAGGGAGGGAAGGAGGGAGAAAGGGGAGGGAAGGAGGGGATAGAGGGAGGGAGGGAGGGAGGGAGGGGATAGAGGGAGGGAGGGAGGGAGGGAGGGAGGGGATAGAGGGAGGGAGGGGATAGAGGGAGGGAGGGAGGGAGGGAGGGAAGGAGAAAGGGGAGGGAGGGAGGGAGGGAAGGAGGGGATACAGGGATAGAGGGAGGGAGGGAGGGAGGTAAAAGCAAAGGCGGAACGTGAATTTACGGAAAAGAGGAGATCCAAGTGACGCAATAAAAATAAAAAAGCAAATCAATAAAGTATATATATTTTCTTCTTTCTATTTAATTCCCCCTTTTCTCTCTCCCCCTTCTTTCTCGGTCACTCGCTCTCATTCCCCCTCTTTCTCGTTCTCTGTCTCTTCCTCTTCCTCTCTCTCTCTTCTCTCTCTCACTCGCTCCCCCTCTCCCTTTCCTCCGAAGTCCTCTGATGTGGCACTACTTCGGTCTCCCGCGGAAATTGGATTTCAATATGCGAGGGAAACTTTCAAATTTCTCGCCTGTGTCGACCCACGACCTCTCCCTCTCCTTCTTCTTCTTCTTCTTCTTCTTCTTCTTCTTCTTCTTCTTCTTCTTCTTCTTCTTCTTCTTCTTCTTCTTCTTCTTCTTCTTCTTCTTCCACCCCTCGTTCTGATTTATTTCCATTTCCCCCTCCTCCTCCTCCTTCTTCTTCTTCTCCTCCTCCTTCTGACCATCTTCCTTTTTCTCCTACTCCTCCTCTTCGCCCCCCCCCCCCCACCACCTCTTCCCCTTTACCAACCACCCTTCCCTTTCCTTCCATTGAAATTTTAAAGTTCGGCTTCCTGAGGGGGGTCGCCTTACACAACAAGAGAGGGCAGAGGGGAGAGGGGTAAGAGAGGGGTAAGAGAGGGGGGGGATAGGGGGAGGAGAGGAGAAGAGAGGGGAGAAGAAAGGAATGAAGACGATAGAGGGAGATGTAACTGTACTCATTGGCGTATTGAAAATAGGTTTCCCTTTAGTATCGCGGATCCGGGATATTTATATGTTCCTGAGACGACAGGGAGGAGGGGGGGGCGAGGGGGGACGAGGGGACAGGAGAGGAGGATGAAGGGAGATGGGAGGAGGAGGAGGAGGGGAAAGGAAGAAAGGGGGAGATGGGAGGAGGAGGGGAGAGAGGAGAGATGGGAGGAAGAGGGGAGAGGGGGAAGAAAGGGGGAGATGGGAGGAGGAGGAGGGGAGAGGGGGAAGAAAGGGGAGAGGAGAGGTGGGAGGAAGAGGGGAGAGAGGAGATGGGAGGAAAAGGGGAGAGACAGAAAGAGGTGAGATCCGGTCTTAGGAGCGACGAGGGGAACGCGCTCAAGAGGTTCTTTAGAGTGGGTTCTATAGCACCCTCCTCGCGCGGTGCCCCGTCGATGAACCGGTGCCTATAGAGAGAGCCAGTTTCTCCCTCCCCCCCCTCTCTCTCTCCCCTCCCCCACCTTTCCAACTCGTTCTTCCGCAAGACCAAAAAAAGTGGAAAATGGAAAGTCGAACGGAGGATGAAAAAAAAATACAAAGTCAAAACGTTTGGTAAAAGAAAAGGAAAAAAAAACACAGGACAATAACAAAAAAGAACAAACACATTCTTAAAAACAATTTTCTTTCCACAGACGTCAAAAAGAAAGAAAGAAAAAAAAGAAACAACAAAAAAGAATAACTGCATGAAAACCAAAAGGGATGGCAAGGGGAAAAAAGGAAAAAAAAGAGAGAGAAAAAAAAAAAAAAAATGAAACAGCCTCTCCCGGTCGTATGGAAAATTTACATACCCGTGAATCCCATATGGCAACCGAACGCCTTCGATCTACAACCTCTCGAATTCGGAATCGGAAATCTGGAATCTGGAATACTGAAATCCCCAAAGAGCTGCCGATCTCCCCTCCCCTCCCCACCCCCCACCACTCCTTTTCCCTATTCCCTACCTTCTCTTTCTCTCGCTTTTACTTCTCTCTCCTCCTCCTCTCTTTACCCATCTTCCTCTCCTCCTTCCCTCCCCTCCTCTCCTTCCCCCATCTCCCTCTCCTCCTCCCCCCCTCCCCATATCCATTCCCATCTCCCATCCTCCCCCACCCCACCCCCTCTTCCAATCCTCCCTCCCCCCTTCTAAGTGATTGATGGAGCTGGGACGGTAGACGGGAATGATGTTGAAGATGGTTGGCCCTTGATGGTGTGCCTGGGACTGGCACCATGAATGCCATAAACTAGGGGCGTCGGGGAAGGGGCCGAGAAAGAGAAAGAGAAAGAGAGAGAGAGAGAGAGAGAGAGAGAGAGAGAGAGAGAGAGAGAGAGAGAGAGAGAGAGAGAGAGAGAGAGAGAGAGAGAGAGAGAGAGAGAGAGAGAGAGAGAGAGAGAGAGAGAGAGAGAGAGAGAGAGAGAGAGAGAGAGAGAGAGAGAGAGAGAGAGAGAGACAGAGAGAGAGTTAATATTTGCATGTTTATGTATGTATGTATGAGCGAAGGAAAGAACTTACGCCACTTTGGTTGAGTGAGCAAACGCATAAATAAATACACACGTGTGAGAATACGTATACATATGCGTATGCGAGTGCGTGTCCGTTTCCTATGTGTGTGAGTGTGAGTGTGAGTGTGAGTGTAAATGTGAGTGTGAGTGTGAGTGTGAGTCTGAGTGTGAGTGTGAGTGTGTGAGTGTGCGTGTGCGTGTGCGTGTGCGTGTGCGTGTGCGTGTGCGTGTGCGTGTGCGTGTGCGTGTGCGTATGCGTGTGCGTGTGCGTGTGCGTATGCGTGAGTGTGCGTGTCCTATGTCCGAATATCAGTGCGCCTTCGTGCAGAGAAACGCCTGCGTGTGTGTTCCAACAGCTTCATAGGCGCGTAGGTCAGTCAATTGGCCATCGTAATAAAACGCCAGACACCTCGCAATGCCCTTGTTAACCGCGACGCTGCAAAGGGGCGCCTGACGTCACGACCCCCGAAAAGAAGGCCAAAGTGCGGGGCGGTCTTGACGGGGACAAGGTGAAGATGCTCACGTCCACCCATGAGGCAATGACATGATGAAGAGCTGGAGGTCAGGGGGGGAGGGGGGAGGGGGGAGGGGGGAGGGGGAGGGGGCGGTGGTGGTGGAGGAGGAGGAGGAGGGGGAGGGGATGGGGAGGAGGGGGAGGGAGGGAGGGGGGGAGGGGAAGGGGGGAGAAGTCTCCTCTTTTTCTCTTCTCTCTCTCTCTCTCTCTCTCTCTCTCTCTCTCTCTGGGTTTCTTTCCTTATTGGTGTTTTTCTCCACTTTTTTTTCTTTTTTGTATCTCTCGTTTTTTTTTCTACTTCGTCCGTCCGACCGACCGACCGTCTCTATCTCTCTATATATCTCTTCTTCTGTCTCTATCTCTGTCTCTCTCGCTGCCACCCTTCTCCCTCCCTTTTCCATCTTGTTCTCCAGCTGTCCTGAACTAGGGTTTAAGTGATGATTTCCGTCCCTCCCCCATCTCCCCCTCCCCCCTCTCCTCCTCTATATCCTCTTGCTAAGTCCTTTTATAGTGTCTACCTCCTCGCTTTTCCTCTTCCTCTTATGATGTCTTTCTCTAATCTTATTCTTTCCATGATCTTCCGTTTTCAAATATTTTTGTTTTATAGTGTTTTTTTTTCTAAATAAATAAACATGTTTTTTTTTTCTTTTTTTTCTTTATAACTGTCTCCCTTCTTCTGAGGATTTTTGCAAAGTCTTTCTTTTTCCCTATTCTCTTTCACTCTCCCTCTCCCTTTCTCACCTCCTCCTCTCCCTTTCTGTCTCCCCCTCCCCCTCCCCTTCCTCTCCCTTTCTATCTCCGTCCCTATTCCCTCTTCCGTCTCACTCTCCCTCCCCCTTTCTATATCCCCCTTCCCCTCCCCACTCTCTCTCGCTCACCGACTCTCTTTCTCTCTCCCTCTCCCTCTCCCTTTCTATATCCCCCTTCCCCTCTCCCTCTCTCCCTCGTCTTTGGCCCTGTTTGGCCCCCTTCAGCTGGCACAAAGGCATCGGCCGCGTCCCTTATCGGAAAGCCATGAGGTCGCGGCCAATGACCCGCTTCCAGACTACTCTTGACGGAGGTTTTAACGGCGACACGAGCGCTCGTCGATGGAGGGGGAGGGGGAGGGAGAAGGAAAGGGAGGGAAGGAAGAGGGAAGGAGGGAGGGAGAGGGAGGAAGGAGGGAGGGAGAGGGAGGGAGGGAGGGAGGGTGAGGAAGAGGGAAGGAGGGAGGGAGGGAGAGGGAGAGAGAAGGTGAGAAGGGAGGGAGGGAGGGAGGGAGAGGGAGAGAGAAGATGAGAAGGAGAGAGGGAGGGAGGGAGGGAGGGAGGGAGAGAGATTGAGAGAAAAACGGAGAAAGAAAGAAGAAAAACAACAGAAAGACCAAATAGATCCAAAAAGTGAAACAGACACACTCATAAAAATACCTACAGAGTAAAAATGAAAAAAAAAGACATATATATACGAGTAAAAAAGTCCACACTCAATTTTCTCACAACAGTCCATCTCACTTGAGTCCTAATCTCGTGACAGACAGCCCCCCTCCCTCTCTCCCTCCCCCCCTCCTCTCTCGCTCTCTCTCTCTCTCTCTCTCTCACTCTCTCTCTCTGACACACCATCAAAAAGAACATCATGAAGTGTTAACTCTCTCTCCCATGCCATTTAAGCCTCAAGTGTATGATTATCCATTTAAGTGCCCACTTCCTAACTACAAAAGAAACGTAAAAAAAAAAGAAAAAAAGAGAGACATCATAAAAAAGAGAGAGCGAAAAGTAACTGCATAGCACCTCCTTAAGAGGTACCGCGCCGAAGTCTCTCAAAGACGGGGTCAAAGTGGGTGTAAATGTGTCGTGGCGCTTGCGGGATGAGAGATGCGAGGGGCGGCGGGTCGCGTGATGCCAGGACGCTACACCGACCGCCCCCGAATGTAGCTGATCTGACTATTTGCACGCTATATCCTCACTGACACCCTCCCTTCCCTTCCCCCTTCTGATACCCCCTCCCTTCCTACCTTCCTCCCCTGCCTGCTTAATAGCACTCTTTCGCGCTGTCTTTCTTACTTTCTCTCTCTCTTTCTCTCTCTCTCTCTCTCTCTCTCTCTCTCTCTCTCTCTCTCTCTCTCTCTCTCTCTCTGTCTACTTCATCTCCCTAGTCTATCACTCGCTTCTATCTCACTCCGATTCTGGTTGATCAAACAATTTTTCAATGCATCGCTTCATAACAGCAACAATAACAACAAAAAACAAAAAGACCCATATCAAAGAAACACCATTCAATCCGACCCCCCCCCAAAAAAAAAAAAAAAAAATAAATAAAATAATAATAATAATAATAAATAATAATAATAAAATAAATAAAAATAAATGCATAAAACAACAACAACAGGGTACTTACTGTGAGGTGCTGGAAGAGCCAAGCCCGGAGAATGTTTGTGGCGACCTTCGGGAAAATGCCCCTCTTCTTCTGGTTCTTCTTATTGTCTTCGTCCTCCTCCGTGCCTTCGCCGGAGCCGATACTGGCATTGCTGGCATCACCTGTGGGAGAGGGGAGAGGCGTGTGGTTAGAGAGGCGGGGGCGTGGTCTGTCAACGGCTTCGAGGTGATTGATTTGGAGTGAGAGTGAGAGTGAGAGTGTGAGTGCGAGATAGATAGATAGATAGATAGAGACAGAGAGAGTGAAACAGATTGACACCCGAGTGAGATAGATAGATAGATAGAGAATAAGACTAAGACTGACACCCAAGTGAGATAGATAGATAGATAGATAGAAATAGACAGAGATAGAGAGAAAGGGGGTGAGGAGGTGAGAATGGGGTTGGTTTGATTATAACAACTGGCGTATTATAATCAATGAGAGTGAATAATTCCCCAATACAAGAGAAGCAATGGAAGCTCTTATAATAATTATCTTCAATGACTAAACATCCAGACGATTCAATCTATAACATTGTAAAAGTAGCTTAAGTTCGAAGAAGAGTAGTATAGTCATAACAGTGGCAATATATAAGCATTATGCTATAAATAGGATCTATTATAGTAGCAGTACTTGTGGCTCTGTCGTAGCAGTACTAGTCATGGCAATATAGTTGTACAGCAGTAAAAGTGGTATTATAGTAATAGTAGCAGTAGTAGTAATAGTAATAGTAGTAGAAGCAGCAGCAGCAGTAGTAGTGGTAGTAGTAGTAGTAGTAGTAGTAGTAGTAGTAGTAGTAGTAGTAGTAGTAGTAGTAATAGTAGTAATAATAGTAGTAATAGTAATAGTAATAGTAGTAGTAGTAGTAGTAGTAGTAGTAATAGTAGTAGTAGAGGCAGCAGCAACAGTGATATATATAGTAGACGTAGTAGACGTAGCAATCAAATTAGGGCCATCCGGCGCCGTAGTAACAGCGACAGCCTTCGTGACACATGACGGAGACAGCCCTCGGACAAAATCTCGCGGCCGCACCAGAAACGCGAGAGAAATCAGCCGCCGCGAGCCCCTTGATGGCTTCCGTGACACTAATGACAAGATCAACATCGTGTGACAGCTTCGAGAGGAGAGGGGAGGGGGTGGAGGGGGAGTGTGGGACCGGGGGAAGAGAGAGAAGACTGGTGGGGTAGTGGATAGGAGGGGGGAGGAGGGGAGGAGGGGGGATAAGGAAGGAGGAGGGAGAAGATTAAGGGAGAGAGCGGGATGAAGATGGGAGGAGGAGAGGAGGAGAGGAGGAGAGGAGGGGAAGAAGGGATCCAGCCAATCATCGAAGTATGGGTTCAGTCGACAGGTAATCTAGAGCGCACTCAGTTGATTTGCAATGAGCCTAAGTGAACAGTCCCCCCTCCTTTCCATCAATCATTCGTCTTCTTCTCCTTCTCCTTCTCCTTCTCCTTCTCCTTCTCCTTCTCTTTCTTCTTCTTCTCTTCCTACTCCTCCTCACACACAACCCTGACGAAGGGGAATGGGAAGGGGAAGGGGAAGGGGAATGGGAAGGGGAATGGGAAGGTAGAGGGAGAGAGAGAGAGGGAGAGGTAGTGGGAGGGGTAGAGGGAGAAGATATAGTACAGAGAGAGAGAGAGGAAGAAGGAAAGGGGTTCATAAGTAGGAAAGAGAGGAGGAGGGATAGAGAAAGAGAGGGAGAGATACAGAAGAGAGGTGGTGGGGGAGGGGGAAGAGAGGAGGATGAGCAAGTGCGAGAGAAAAGCGAAGGATAACTCGTTCGACAGTGAGCGATGCGACAGCCCGGGATCATGACACCCGCATTGCCCTCTTGTAACGTTCTACGTACGGTACGGAAAGCGACTCGGTTGGTGTTGCAGCCCGAGGTGGTTGCAACGATCCCCCACCCCTCCCCCCGCCCCTCCCTACTCCTCCAACACACCCTAGCCCCCTTTCTTAGGTGGGAGGTGAGACATCCCAATTCGTCAGGGCAATTTTGTTATGAATAAAGTGTGACGTCTTCAAAGTAAAAAAAATAACAACAACGATAACAACATCAATATTCATGATGACAACAACAACAATAACAATAATTATAATGATTATTACAACAATAGATCCAGCAAAAAAGTCTGGCAGCCCCTCCACCCAACCAGCTGATCCCTGCGGCTTGCAAGAGGCCTATGACGTCACGAAGGTGACAAGCGCGCTCGAGTTCGCTTGAAATACGCAAGTCTCGAGCGATATTATGAATTGGCATTCACTTAAACAGTGCCCCCTCAACAAGCACCTTCACAGCTCCACAAAAACGCCACCTTCGCCTTGCAAATGAAAGGTCATAACTAAATTTGCATGGTGTGCAAGGCTAATGCAATGATGACTAGGAAGTGGCGACGTAAAATGACACGTTACGCGCCGGTGACTGATGGCGCCGATGAGGGAAGGCAAGGCAGCGCTCTGATTGGCCGCCGGGACGCCGCGACGCCCGCCCATTGGTCGAGGCCGCCATGCAGCGAGGTTGACAAACGCCCCGCAATACGCCGAGCGGATTCGAAACCATGATTAACTCTCTACACAACATCGGTCCTCCCGACGATTTCTCTTTGATTTCCTTAGCGCGCGGGGGCTTGTAGTACACGGAAGAGCAGACGAGGAGGCGGCCGTGATCTCCTGGCGACGATCTTTCATGTCTCGCGAGCGGGAGATTGGAGGGTTCGAGCGCACGCGAACGTCTTTCAAGGAACGCGCTCGCGGACGCAAACGCATGCACGCACGCACAAACAGGCGGAGACGGTCGCACCTTCGTTGCATGCCACCTCGTTTGCTTTAATCAATGTTTACGTGTTTATTTTGGCGAGTGACTTGCACCTCATATATCAAAACTACAATAGCTTTCTCTCTCTCTCTCTCTCTCTCTCTCTCTCTCTCTCTCTCTCTCTCTCTCTCTCTCTCTCTCTCTCTCTCTCTCTCTCTCTCTCTCTCTCTCATTTCTCTCCCTCCTTCCATCCCCCACCCCTCCCCTTCCTTCCATTCCCTCCCTCTTCCTCATAGGTTACCCCCCCGCCCCCCGCCCCCCGGACTTGGTGGCGTTGGTGGTACTTCACTCTGATCAACTTGTCACCCGCTGATGGTGACATAGAGATGCCACCTGCTCGCCTTCCCCACTTCCCCCTTCTCCTTTCCCCCCCTCGCCTCCTCCATTCCCCTCCTTCCGTCCCTCTCCCCTCTCCCCTCTCGTGGTGTGTGTGTGTGTGTGTGTGTGTGTGTGTGTGTGTGTCTGTGACTGCCTGTAGGTAGGTATCTTCTCTCCCTCGCTTTTCTTCAAACGAAAACACACACACACACACACACACACACACACACACACACACACACACACACACACACACACACACACACACACACACACACAGAGGCAACCATGACGAGGCGAAAACGCGGCGGCGGAAGACCAGATGATCGCGGGCCCATTATTGCCATCTCTCTCGCGGTTGCAATTAATCAAAACGTCAATTAATTCTGGCAACAATGATGCCCATACAAACACATCTTTCGATGACTTAAGGAAATGGAAAAAAAAGAGGGGAGGGGGAGAGAGGGGAAGAGGGAGAGTGGAGAGGGAGGGGAAAGAAAGCGGAAGGGAAAAGAGAAAGAGAAAGAGAGAGAGAGAGAGAGAGAGAGAGAGAGAGAGAGAGAGAGAGAGAGAGAGAGAGAGAGAGAGAAAGAGAGAGAAAGAGAGAGAAAGAGAGAAAGAGAGAAAGAGAGAAAGAGAGAGAAAGAGAGAAAGAGAGAGAGAAAGAGAGAGAGAAAGAGAGAAAGACTCCATTAAAAAAACAACCTCAACAACAACCCCACCCCCACCTCTCCCTCTCCCTCCCTCCCTCTTTCTCTCCCGGACCCGCAATAACCCTCACGGAGATACGCGAGCCTCCGCCTCCAAAATCATGGTATCACAAACACCAGTCATGACAGATCCGCAGGTGACATGAGCGCCCTGTTAAAGGCCGCTAGTGTTCCCGCGGTAATGATTGTCATCGGCGCGGCGTAAAGAGAGTGATTCCGGACGTAATAGCTCGCTTGGACTCGCGGACTCGGCTAGGCACCGCAGGCGGCCGGACCAATCAATCATTCTTGCGAGCGCCGCCGCAGCACCCACCGGACCGCGGGCTGAGGGGAGGGGAGGGGGATACGGGAGGGAGAGGGAGGGAGAGGGAGGGGAGAGGGAAGAGGGAGATGGGAGAGGGAGGGAGGAGGGGAGAGGGAAGAGAGAGAGGGGATTGGGAGTGGGAGGGGGGGGAGGAAAGAAGGAGGGGAGGTGGGAGGTAAAAGGGGAGGGAGAGGAAGGTGGGGATGGAAAAGAGGAGAGGAAGAGTGGGAAGGGAGGAGATAGGGAAAGGGGGAAAAAGAGGGGAAAGGAAGAAAACGATAGGGATCTCTCTCTCTCTCTCTCTCTCTCTCTCTCTCTCTCTCTCTCTCTCTCTCTCTCTCTCTCTCTCTCTCTCTCCCCCCCCCCAGGTGTAAGATTGTGATGATGGGGATGATGGTGATCGTACATCGCCCTCCGAGCACGCCCTTGTGTACGTATCATCACACTCGGAAATTATGCAGCTCCCGCACGCACACGTACCCCCCCATCCCCCCCTCCCTCTCCCCGCGCGTTCCCTCTCCCTCTCCTTCCCAACTCCCTGTACCCTCTCCTCTCACGCTATCAACATAAAGGTGAGAGGGAAAGGGAGGGAGGGAGGGAGGGAGGGAGGGAGGGAGGGGGGGGAGAGAAGGAGATAGAGGGTGAAAATGGGAGAGGGGCGAGAAAGAGAAAGATTGAGAGAGAGGAAAAAAGATAGACAGTGACAGAGATAGAGATAGATAGATAGATAGATAGATAGATAGAGAGAAAGATAAACCTAAAACCATAATACTGTAAAAAAAAAAAAAAAAAATGACAGACGAATACCGACCAAAAGGCGACGAAACCCATCAGCACCAAGAGAAGGACAGAATAAAGTCTTAAAATTTCACATCCAGGGCTTGGAAATAAGACTTCAAGGCTTCACAACGAACAATCCTCCAAATTGGCTTAAACGCGAGTGTGAGTTATTTACGGGCGGGAGATGGAGGAGCAGGAGGAGCAGGAGGAGGAGGAGGAGGAGGAGGAGGAGGAGGAGGAGGAGGAGGAGGAGAAGGAGGAGGAGGAGGAGGAGGAGGGAGGAGGAGAGGAGGAGGGGAGGAGGGGAGGAGGAAGGAGGGGAGAGGAGGGGGAGGAGGAGGAGGAGGAGGAGGAGGTGGAGGAGGAGAGAGAGAGAGAGAAAAAGGGGGAGACAGAATCACAAATGGTTATTGATGTTGACTGCCGCTAACTCTGTAATATAAGCCGTCAGTCTCCATGCTCCATGGGCTGAGTGTGTGTGTGTGTGTGTGTGTGTGTGTGTGTGTGTGTGTGTGTGTGTGTGTGTGTGTGTGTGTGTGTGTGTGTGTGTGTGTGTGTGTGTGTGTGTGTGTGTGTGTGTGTGTGTGTGTGTGTGTGTGTGTGTGCGCGCGCGCGGTTATACGCGAAAATACACATGGCTGAAGGAGAAAGATAGAAAGATAGAAAGTAAAGAAAGAAAGAAAGTCAAGAAAAGGAAAAAAAAAAAAAAAAAAAACACCGCAGACGTCAATCTGCATCAAGCCACACCCAAGATGGATCCCCCTCCCCCCTTTACGCACGCCCTCCCACACCCCTGTCCTCTTTCACCTCTTATACAAATACATACATACATACATACATACATACACACATGCACACAAACACGTACATTGAAACTTAAGGAAAAGATGTTAGAGAAAGAGAAGAGAGAACAGAGGAGGGGCTACAGGTGTGTGGGGGTGGGGTGGGGGGCACGAGAGATAGGGGGGGAGGGGAGGGGAAGGAATGTACCAAGAACCCACTTCATGACGGATGCATGGACTAGCGAGCACGTACCCACACGTGCGCGCATGAGAGCATCACCACGCACTTACAAAGGCCGGTCATGCGAGAGTTGGGAGGGCACGTGACGTCATGCATGCCCCAGCGCCGTATGGCATCGTTATGCAACGTTCGATGACGTAACGTACGTGCGTGTGACGCCGCCGGAGAAAATGACGCAATCGTGACGTGCATGAGACGAGCCGGAAATGATGTGTGCTCTACTGAACGCGACGTCAGGGTTATGCCGATGAGTCTGCTGAGCGAGGGACGGATTCTCGAAAAGGGAGAGAGCCGAGAGAAAGAGACATGAGGGAGGGAGGGAGGGAGAGAGAGAGAGAGAGAGAGAGAGAGAGAGAGAGAGAGAGAGAGAGAGAGAGAGAGAGAGAGAGAGAGAGAGAGAGAGAGAGAGAGAGAGAGAGAGAGAGGTGAGAGAAAGAGACATGAGCGAGAGAGAAAGGTGAGAGAAAGAGACATGGAAAGAGAGAAAGAGGTGAGAAGATACATGGGAAGAGGGAGAGAGGGTGAGTGAAAGAGATGAAGAAAGGGAAGAGGGTGAAAGGGTGGGAGGAGGAGGAGGAGGAGGAAGGGGGGGGGAGGTGCACACACAAGGCCGCCCACGACGCTGCTGCCCTTATCAAGAGTACGGGCGTGATGGACGACACCTCATTAGCACGTGGGCGTAGGAGTCGAAGGCCCTATGGTCGACGTCGCCATATAAGCACATAATGATTTTCGACCGCGTGGCTCTCGACGCTCGCAATTATCATCCGGCGCCAAATAAGCGCAAACGACGCGACGCCTCACCTATGGGTGGGGGTTGATAGGGGGAGGGGGGCGTTGATAGGGGGGAGGTGGGTTGACAGGGGGTGATAGGAGGATTGACAGGCAGGATTGTGATAGAGGGATGGCAAGGGATGGAGTTGAGAAGGAGGGGGATGTCAGGTGGTTGAAGCAGTTGATAGAGGGAGAGGGGGGAGGGGAGAGAGGAGAGTGGAGAGGGAGTGTGGGGAGAGGGAGTGGGGAGAGGAGAGAGGGGAGAGGGAGAAGAAGGAGAGGGAGAGGGAGAGGGGAGAGGGGAGAGGGGAAAGAGAGAGGGGAGAGGGGAAAGAGAGAGGGAAGAGGGTAAAGGGAGGGGGGGGGGGGAGATCGCATCCGCACCGCCCATTAAAAATCCGTGACACCATGGAAGGACCTGCTTACGGAATAATGATTATGATAAATGAGTCATTATAATAAATGAGTAAATGCCTCGATGCCTTGATTGATGATGAAGCAGCTGATAAGAATTCAATTAATATGTTATTCCATGACGAATTAGAAAACTCATAAACATGGACACTTCTATAATGAGGCATATTCGGACGGCAACATGCACGCATGACCGGATGCACATTCCATATTGTACACACACAACAAACGCTTCCATACATATTCTTACACATATAACTCTATACACACATATACACAAATAAATCCAGCCACCCACCCACCCCTCCTTCCCCCCATCCCCAGTGTTTCCTCGACGTGCGTGCGGGCGTGCGGGCGTGCAGGGAAATCCCGTCGATCTATCAGAGCGAAAAAACGATCGAGAGAAGGTCGGGACTTCGGATTACCATATCTTTTCCATTACACTCCATTCGTGTGCCTATTACACCATCATCCCGTCATCATTATCACTATTATCCACACACCGTCATCATCACCACCTTCTCCTTCGCTCCCCCTCTCCCCCTCTCCCCCTCTCCCTCTCTCCCACTCCCTCTCCCCACTGCCGCCCTCCGCCCCTCGAGGATGTCAGCACCATTAATTCCACATGAAATATTGATAGGGATATATATATATATATATATATATATATATATATATATATATATATATATATATATATTTCTTTTTTTTTACTTATCTATATATTCATATTTTCATATATCTATATATACATCTATATATTTTTTGAGTGTGTGTGTGTGTGTGTGTGTGTGTGTGTGTGTGTGTGTGTGTGTGTGTGTGTGTGTGTGTGTGTGTGTGTGTGTGTGTGTGTGTGTGTGTGTGTGTCCTAAATGTTTGTTTTATGTACTTATAAGGTGTTGTGTGTAAGCGTACACAAAGATACAGGCAGACAGACAGACACAAACACACCTTCCTCCCCATTCCCTCAAGGGTGGGCGTGGGCGCGTGGGGAGAAGGGGGGGGTGGGGGGTGGGGGAGTGCCGGCAGATGGGCGGGTACAAATGGTGATGACTTTATGAACTAATGGTGATGACGGTCGAGCTGACGGCTGACATGCATCAGCCAGGCGATCTGATGGGGGTGCCTGACGAAGAAATTTAATGGTAAGAAACCTCTTAGGCAATGAGTGATGAAAGGGGGGGAGGGGGGGAAGGGAAAGGGGAGATGAACTAATGTATGGGTGGGTTAAAGGAGCGAGAGGCAGTGTATACGAGCGAGAGAGGAGAGAAAGAGAAAGAGAAAAAGTGAGAAAGAGGGAATCAGAGAAAAGGCTTTCATGGAAAAAGAAAAAAATGTATGTGATATATTTGCTTCCCTTTTCTCCCTTAATGGATCTCTCTCTCTCTCTCTCTCTCTCTCTCTCTCTCTCTCTCTCTCTCTCTCTCTCTCTCTCTCATATAAAACACGCGAAAACACGATCTGCATGAAAACACAACGATAAATCATTCAATCAAAAAATATATAAACATCACACCCGTATACCCCATCCCCCCCTTTCACCCCCCACCCCCTTACCCTTCCCTCCTACATCCGCAACCTTCAAGATCCTGCGAGTGTGTCCTGTAATTTCCTTCACTCAGTCTTTGTATGAGAAGAAAAAAATGAAAAAAGGAGGTGTGTGTGTGTGTGGGGGGGGGGAATCTGCTTTCTCCCCATCCCATCCCCCATCTCCTTTTCCTCCCTAACACCCTTTATCCCTCTCCCTCTCCCTCTCCCTTCCCTTTCCCTATCCCTCTCCTTCTCTTTCACCTGCTCCTGCTCCTGCTCCTTCTCCTTCTTCTCCCTTCCCCTACCACTACCACCACTACTACTACCCCTCCCCCTCTTCCCCTACCCCTTCTCATTCCCCTCTTCCCCTTACCCCTTCCGTCCCCCCTTCCCCCACCGTGAAAAGACACCCGCGCTAACCAAACAGCAACGTAATTGATGGCCTCGTGTTTAACGTCCCCTCGAACGTCGCCAATTCGGAACGGGAGAACAAACGGATAAAAAAAGAAAGAAAGAAAGAAAGAAAAAGGCGAAGGAGGAGATGGAAGAGAATAAGAACAAGAAGGAGAGAGAAAGGGGGAGGGGGAGGTTCGGCTTACACAATGGCGGCCGAAAGATTTTCAAGAGAATCTACAAAAATGGCGTCTTGTCAACGCCATCGAGTTTCTTTCCCTCCTTCTATGTCTCTCTTCGTCTTTTGTTTCTCTCTCTAACTATTCATCAATACTTAGATTTCTCTTCTTCCGTCTATCTCTATCTATCGTCCCTGAGCTTATGCATCTACCTTTCAATTTCCATTCCCTTTTTTTTTTAACTGTCTTCATTCCTTCTTTCATCCCCCCCCCCCCTCTCTCTCTCTCTCTCTCTCTCTCTCTCTCTCTCTCTCTCTCTCTCTCTCTCTCTCTCTCTCTCTCTGACTACGGCGGAACTAATGGCCATGAAATGAGAAAAACGCCGAGAGAGTCACAAGTATTCGGCAATCTGTCAGCGTGTGTCAGGAGACTTCTAGGCCCCGCCTCTCACGCCCTGTTTAGTGACCCCTTAAAGAAAACGGATCGCTGGGCGGCGTCTCTGCGTCTCTGCGTCTCTCTCTCTCTCTCTCTCTCTCTCTCTCTCTCTCTCTCTCTCTCTCTCTCTCTCTCTCTCTCTCTCTCTCTCTCTCTCTCTCTCAAAAATCATCGTCTTCATTTAAGATCACGATGACCGTTAATTAACGGAAAAAAACGACGAGCGCGGGAATTTAAATGTTTGAAATAAATAAACGAGAAGAAAATATACACCTATTTTTTTCCTTTCTCTCTCCCCGAAACAAGAAAAGAATGCCTGGTATTTTCAAATGCCATTTCTGCTCCTCGAGTACTAACGGTGCGGGTGAATAACGAGGCCTGAACAATGTACGACAGAGAGAGAGAGAGAGAGAGAGAGAGAGAGAGAGAGAGAGAGAGAGAGAGAGAGAGAGAGAGAGAGAGAGAGAGAGAGAGAGAGAGAGAGAGAACGGGAAGGAAAAGAAGAAGCAGAAGAAAAAGGATGGAAGGTGAAAGAAAAATCAAAATTCGAGATAAAAAATAATAATAATAATAATAAAAATAAAAATCTTACCTCTACCCATAAGACCAAACTGAAAAAAGAAAAGAAAAGACAAAAGCCCCCCTCCCCCCCCCCAAAAAAAAAAACAAGACCCCTCCATATAATTTCCTTAATCTTCCACCTCTATAAAGCGGCGTCGCCATCACGGAATCGATAAGAATTTTCCTTTCGTAAAAAAAAAAAAAAAAAAAAAAGGGGGTTCGAGAAAAAACACTAATCGCTTCAAATCTGCTCTGCCTCCCAAAGTACAGTGTTTAAAACTTAAAACCTAACAAGCGTTTTCTGGGCGCGGGGAGAGTGGGGGGGGGGGGGGGAACATTATAGAATACCTCTTCCTTTTCTCTCTCTTTCTCTTTCTCTCTCTTTTCTCTCTATCGCTCACTCATTTTCAATCTTTCTTGCTGTTGTTCCATTTCTCTTCTTTCTCTTTCCCTCCTTCTCTTCCTCTTCCTCTCCCTCTTCCCATCTCCATCCCTCTCCCCGTCCCCATTCCTCTCCCTCTCCCTCTCCCGTAACACTTCAAACACCATCAAGAGTACCTGGTTCTCTTGATCTCCTTCGTTACGGCCACTTAATTATCATTCAGCGAAGAGAGGAGAGCCGAGAGAGAGAGAGAGAGAGAGAGAGAGAGAGAGAGAGAGAGAGAGAGAGAGAGAGAGAGAGAGAGAGAGAGAGAGAGAGAGAGAGAGAGAGAGAGAGAGGTGGAGGGGGGGAGATGGAAAACAAACAGAAGAGAAGAGAAAAAGAGAGAATACAATTTTTTAAAAAGACGAAATAGAAAGAGAAAAGAGATAATAACCCACATAATTGGGAATATAGGGGGAGGAACAGAAGAGGGTGGGGAGGTGGGGTGGGGGGATGCTTGAAAGTACGGCACCTAATCTGGTTAAGGAGAAGTGGACGCATGCAAATGACACCGCAATGGAAAACTCGGAACGTCGTTGGAGTGACTAGTTTTATTCTAAAAGGGGGGGAGGGAAAGGCAGTAATGAGAATGAAAATGGATAGCGAGGGAGAAGAAGAAGGGTTACGAAAGGAGAAAAAGAGAAAAGACAGCAAACAACGAGAGCAACGAGAAGAATGAAGATGGAGGCTAAAGGAGAAAACAAAACAAAAGATATAACACACAATACACAGACGACCAGAGACGACCCACACACATCCTAACCCCCTTCCCCCCTTCCCTCCCTCCCTCTTTCCCTCCTTCCCTCCCTCCCCCTCCCCCCCTCCCTCCCTCCGTTCTCATCTTCTCTCGCTATCAATTTCCAATACACTATAAATAACACAGATGAAAGACACACAAAAGACAAATCCCACATTTAGCATAGAACAGCCAGCGGCGGCCGGCTCCGATCTCTCCCGGATGCACTCGGACTCATAGACGGAGGGCGAAGGAGGGAGGGAAGGGAGGGAGGGAAGGAAGGGAAGGGAGGGAGGGAAGGAAGGGAGGGAAGAAAGGAAGAGAGGGAGGGAGGGAAGAGAGGGCGAGGGAAGGGAGGGCGAGGGAAGGGAAGGCGAGGGAAGGTAGAGAGGGAATGAAGGGAGGGAGGGAGGGAAGGAAGGGAGGGAAGGAAGGGAAAAAAGGAAGGGAAGGAAGGGAAGAAAGGAAGAGAGGGAGGGAGGGAAGAGAGGGCGAGGGAAGGGAGGGCGAGGGAAGGGAGGGCGAGGGAGGGAGGGAAGGAAGGGAGGGAGAGAAGGAAGAAAGGAAAGAAGAAAAGAAGGGAGGAGAGGGAAGAAAGGAGGGAAGGAGGGAGGATAGGGAGGAGAGGAATGAAGGAAGGATAAAGATAAAAGGAGGATAAAAAGAGGACAGAACAAAGAACAGACGAAACAAAGAAAAAGCAACAAAGAAAAAAGCACGGTAGTACATAAATAAGAACTAAATAAATAAACAATAAAGCATAGTAAACATCATCCTCACATCTATTCCATTCACTCCAATCTTTCCCCTTTCTCCTTCCCTCCTCGCTCCCCATTCCCCTTTCCCTCCTTCCCCTCTTCCTCCCTCCTCCCCTTCCTCCCCACACACACACACACTAAGTCGACAGTGGGTATTAGATGGCAGAACATCTACAGCTCATCAACAATATCTTATGATAGCGGGGAATATCAGCCCGGATTTTACTAATGGAGGTATAATGAAAAATATTTCCATCCAGACCCGGTTTATCCCTGGCAGTCTCTGAGCCCTGCGCCCTCGGTTGCCGGTGCGCGATAATACCCACCCACCACCGCCGCCGCCGCCGCCGCTGCCGCCTTTCTTAGGGATACATTAGGGCTGGGTGTTTAGAAATATATTTAGGGTATTGTGTGTATGTGTGTGTATAGGTAGGTTGGTGTGGGTGTGGGTGTGGGTGTATAGGTAGTGTATAGGTGTGTGTGTGTGTGTGTGTGTGTGTGTGTGTGTGTGTGTGTGTGTGTGTGTGTGTGTGTGTGTGTGTGTGTGTGTGTGTGTGTGTGTGTGTGTGTGTGTGTGTGTGTGTGTGTGTGTATAGGTAGGTTGGTGTGGGTGTGTGATTGTATATACCAATGAACATTATATAATAAATATGTACATATAGAGTAGACTATCTATATCAATCAGCGAAATAAATAGTGGAATGTCTCTAAGATTTCTGATATCACAAACCCAATATCCCTATCCGACACACACACACACACACACACACACACACACACACACACACACACACAAACTCATCCCGGATCACTAAGATAATCACTGCATGCTCTCTCTCTCTCTCGTTCTTGAAACTCGGATTGCCGGACCGTAGAGTTTTCCACCCCCTCCACCAAAGACGTCGCAAAAAAAAGGGGAAAAAAAATTCGGCCCTCGTCAAAATGTTTGCTTCCAGATATCGCCGTGGCACAATGGCCGGTCCGGAGCGACACTCGGCGATAAATAGCTGCCTCGCCATCTGCCAACACTGCCTCTCCTCCTCCTCCTCCCCCTCCCCCTCCCCCCTCTTTTTTTCAATATTTCCCTAATGATCTAGGCTTTCGGGAACGGAGAGGGAGGGGGAGGGGGAGGAGGAGAAGCGAGGGGGAGAAGCGAGGAGGAGGAAGGGGAAAGGAGGGAGGGGGGGAGAAGCGAGGAGGAGGAAGGGGAAAGGAGGGGTGGGGGGGGAGAAGGGAGGGAAGGGGAAGGGCTAAATACGGAGACGCTTGCCAAATTTTCTGCACGCTCTCTATCGTCATCGCAAAATCATTACGATCATGTTAGGAGAAAGAGGGGGGAGGGGAGAAAGAGAAAGAGAAAGAGAGAGAGAGAGAGAGAGAGAGAGAGAGAGAGAGAGAGAGAGAGAGAGAGAGAGAGAGAGAGAGAGAGAAAGGAGAGAGGAGAGAGGAGAGAGGGAGAGAGGGAAAGGGGGGGAGGAAGAGCGAGAGAGAGAGAGAGAGAGAGAGAGAGATGTAGAGATATAGAGATATAGAGAGAGTAAGGAATACAAAGAGAAAACAACAACAACAACTGAGAGGGGATAAACGGGGGGGAGAGGGGAAAAAATAAAAGGGAAGAAAGTAGGATGCAAAAAAAAAAGTTGATAAAGAAAAACAGTAAATGAGGTTAAATTTTCTGAAGACTGATGATACCCACGAGAGATTCCGTTGCCATGGAAACAAGAATCCCCCCTCCCCCTTTCTCTTATTCATTATAAAAAGGGATAAAGACACGAGGGTAAAGATAAGATAAACACTTCTAAAATGTCGACGATGTCTTTGGGCTTCTTGTTAATGATGATGGTAATGATGGTGATTGTGGTGATGGTGATAGTGAGTGATGATGGTGGTAGTGGTGGTGGTGATGGTGGTAGTAGTGGTGATGATGGCAATGATGGTGGTAGTGGTGGTGATGGTGATAGTGACAGTGATGGTGGTGGTGATGGTGATGTTGATGGCGTCAATAGTATCTCCTGCATCTCTTTAAGCCTACGAAGATAGTTTTCTTTCCCCTCCCAAGAACCATAAGAGAGGAAGAAGAAGAAATAAAAAATAAAAAGAGAGGAATAAGAAGAAATAAAAAATAAAGAGAGGAAGAAGAAATATAAAAAATAAAAATAAAAGTAGTGGACAATGATCTTCTTTTGAAAAGACTGATGGCAAAAGGTTTTAAGATTCTGTCCATCTGTCTGTCTGTCTTTCTTTTCGTTTTCTTTTTGCTCCCTTCCTATCCCCTTCTCTCTCTACCTCTTCCAGTTCATCGTCCCTTCTCCCCACCCCCATTATACCCCCTTCCCCTACCCCTCTACCTACTACACCTCCCCTCCCTCTCTCCCCATCCCACTACCACCCCCTCCCCCCCTAACACGCCCATAACCATGATTGTAAGTCATCAAATATGCATCTGCCTGGTGGTGGCGCGGCAGTAGGAGGTGTCCGTAACCTGAGGGACGCGGGGGGGGGGGGATGGAAAGGGAGAGGGAGAAAATAAGTGAGGGCGAAAGAGAGCGAGAATAAATAAACAATAATGAAAGCTCACTGTCACTCTAACTCTAACTCTAACTCTTACTTTTACTCTCACTATTACTCTTACTCCCACTCATTCTCACTCTCATTCTCATTCTCACTCCCACTCTCATTTTCACTCCCATTCCCATTCCCACTCCCACTCCCACTCTCTCTCCCTCTCTTTTCCAGCGCTCCAAATCACAAACACCAAGAAATACCCGAAGCAAAAGCGAAGCTCGTAAATATTTCTCCCTGACATCATTCCCGTCTTTCCCTCCTCTTTTTTCCCCATTCTCTCTCTCTCTCTCTCTCTCTCTCTCTCTCTCTCTCTCTCTCTCTCTCTCTCTCTCTCTCTCTCTCTGTGTCTCTGTCTCTTTCTCTTCCTCATTATTGTAACCACCTCCTCCTCCTCCTTTTCTTGTCCTGCTCCTCCTCTCCCCCCCTTTTTTTCTTTTCCTCGTTTTCCTAGTTTTCTTCCTCTTCCTCTTCTTCTTCTTCTTCCTCCTCCTCCTCCTCCTCCTCCTCCTCCTCCTCCTCCTCCTCCTCCTCCTCCTCCTCCTCCTCCCATTTACCCTCACACTGTTGTTGTTGTTGGAGGCAGTCGAGCCTAAAAGCAGGAGGCAATTTTGGCACCATTTGCTCACTTATGAATATTGAAGGAAGTAATGTTGTTAAGGCGAGGGGAGAGGAGGAGGAGGGGAGAGGAGGAGGGGAGAGGAGGAGGAGGAGGGGAGAGGAGGAGGAGGGGAGAGGAGGAAGGGAGAGGAGGAGGGGAGAGGGAGAAGGGGTCCGTCGGGAAGGAAAAAGAGAGGGAGAAGACTAAATAGAAAGAGGGAGAGACTAGGGGGGGCAGGGAGGGAAAATAGAAAATATTGCTGCGTGGCGAAATAAACAGATAGATGACAAATAGATGGATAGAGAAACACAGAGAGAGAGAGGGAGAGAGAGAAGGGAAGGTTATGTCACATTAGTATTCACATGGCGATACTTGGCCTGGTGATTTACAGTGCTGCAAGGTAATACACACCTTGTAGTTAATGCAAATGCGAGTCAATTATGAGCACATTGTCTTTATTCTGCTTCCAAGACTTTGCGAATCAAAATGTCAATTACTCTCTTTCTCTTTCTCTCTCTCTCTCTCTCTCTCTCTCTCTCTCTCAATCACTATCACTATTAGAATCCCTTCATCTCCCTGTCCATCTCCCTCCCTCTTTTCCTATTACTATCCCTTCCTCTCCCTTTCCTTCTCCCTCCCTCTTTTCCTAATACCATCCCTTCCTCTCCCTGTCCATCTCCCTCCCTCTTTTTCTATTATTATCCCTTCCTCTCCCTGTCCATCTCCCTGTCCATCTCCCTGTCCATCTCTCTTCCTCTTTTTCTATTACTATCCCTTCCTCTCCCTTTCCTTCTCCCTCTCTTCCTCTCTCTAATCGCTGAACCAGATGCTGAAGATGTATGTGTCGGCCGACAGGGGAGGTCGTGAGGCTGAGGGGCGGACTCGGTTGCGGGGTCTTCCAGATAATTGAATTATAAAAGGGGGAAGGAAAACCTCTCTCTCTCTCTCTCTCTCTCTCTCTCTCTCTCTCTCTCTCTCTCTCTCTCTCTCTCTCTCTCTCTCTCTCTCTCTCTCTCTCTCTCTTTTTCAATCGTCGAGTTGGTAGTTAAGAATGCATCGAGTCGAAAATATATGGTAATGATGATTATGTTGATGATAATTGTAACAATAAGAATAATAATAATGACGACAACGATAACAACAAAAACAACAACAACAACAACAACAACAATAATAATAATCATACGATGAAGAGGAATAGGTAGAGGAGTTACTGAAAATAAAAATAATATCAGAACCAAAAATGATAATTATTCCTTCTCTCTATAACCACCCACACACCCTAACCCTCCCACGCTTGCCTTTGACCCCCACCTTCCACCTGTCTCCTCCTGCCTCCGCCCACCGCCCACCGCCCACAGAAAGCAAACACGGCGCGGCAGCCCTTCGTGTTGGTCTAGTATGGTGTGGGGGGGGGTAGAAGGAGAGGGAGAGGGAGAGGGAGAGGGAGAGGGAGAGGAGAGGGAGAGGGAGAGGGAGAGGGAGAGGGAGAGAGAGAGAGAGAGAGAGAGGGAGGGAGAGAGAGGGAGAGAGAGAGAAGGAGAGAGAGAGAAGAGAGAGGGGGAGAGAGAGAGAGAGAGAGAGAGAGAGAGAGAGAGAGAGAGAGAGAGAGAGAGAGAGACAGACAGAGAGAGAAGCAATAAAGAAAGGAGACATAAGAAATTTCAGCAACGCGAAGACACAGGAAGGTGGGATGGGAGGACGTCGAGGCCATTGCCATTTACAAAAGCAATTTTTTTTTCTAATATAATTTTTTTCTCTCTCTCTTCTCCTTTTTTTAGCTTCTTTCCCTTCGACGAAGATGTAAAGAGGATAATACGAGAATCCAAAGGCTAATGCCATTTACAAAAGCATTTTTCTTCTTCTTCTTCTTCTTCTTCTTCTTCACCTTCTTCTTCTTCTCCTCCACCTTTTCCACCTTCCTCTTTTTTCTAGCTTATTCTCTCCCTTCACCCGCCCTCCGCCGCACCCTGACAGCCCACCTGAAACTCAACCATAAAAACTTGCGTCAGGGTGACACGTGGGCTCAACCTGCTGAGTCATTTCGCTTGGTTGGGAAGAGTGGGAGGGGGAGGGAGATATCTAGGGGGGGAGGGGGCTGCGTGGGGGGTGGAGACGAGAGAAAAGGGGGGGGAAGGGGGGCTGGAGGGAGGTCAAAGGGGTAAGTAAGAGGATAGGGAAGGAGATGGAAGACGGGGAGGAGGAAGAGAGAGAAAAAATAAAAGGAAAAAAGGATTTGAAAAAAGCCAATACTCAAAGACAAGATATGAATCCATCTCCAGAGGGCACGTGAATCCATCTACAGAAGCGACACTAATCCATCCACTGAAGGGATATCAATCCATCCACAGGAGGCACGTAAATACATCTACAGAAGCGACATTAATCCATCCACAGAAGGCACGTGAATCCATCCACAGAAGCTACATTAATCCATCTACAGAAGCGATATTAATCCATCCACAGAAGGCACGTGAATCCATCCACAGAAGCGACATTAATCCATCCACAGAAGCGACATTAATCCATCCACAGAAGCGACATTAATCCGTCCACAGAAGGCACGTGAATCCATCCACAGAGGGGTTCTAAGCGGCTGTAAGTTAGCTTCTAAAACGCTCGCCCAGCCATAAACAGGAGTACATTATAGACACGTATTCCCCGGCCACAGGAGCGCTCTTGTAGACATTACAAACTCACCTAAACCTTTCATAAAGTCATAGAAAATGTAAACTAACATCGGGTAGGCCTAGGAAGTGCTAACATCAACACGTGGCCAGTATACAGGAGAGACCCCTGCTAGTTGAGCCTACGTGTTTACCGACCCGTCCTCCTTCCCCTATTCCCTTCTTTCTTCTTTTCTTCTTCTTCTTCTTCTTCTTCTTCTTCTTCTCCGCGTCTTACTTCTTGTTATTCTCACTATCTCATCTACATTTTTCAGAACGGTGTTGTCCTTATCTGTCTCTCTCACTCCCCCTCTTCTCTCTCTCCCTCTCTCCCTCCTTCCTTCCTTTCCTTAACAACAACTTCCTTCCTTTTCGATGCATTCGTTGCCTGAGGGCAGGGTGGGCCTTTTTTCTTTTTTTTCTTTATTTATTTCTTTTTTTTTGTTTTGTTTTGTTTTGTTCGTCTTCATCATACTCTGCACCTCGAATTGACACCTACTCCTACTCCTACTTCTACCCTTGCTCCTACTCTTACTCCAAACTTTCTCTTCCTCTTCTTCCTCCTCATTACGATCATTTTCCAACTCCTCCTCCTCCTCGTCCTCCTCATTATCACCCTCCTTCCCCTCTCGCTACTTATACACCCCCAACTCCAACTCCTTATCCCTCCTTCCACCCCACCCATCACCCCCAACGCTCTCACTTCATAACCCTCCCCCCCCATCCTATCATCCCCAACCCTCTACACCCCCTCCCCAATCATCCCCAACCCTCTACCCCCCCTCCCCCCCTTCCCCCATACAATTCCGTCCTCCGCCCTAGTTTCATCAGCAAATGACGCGTCAAATATTCATGGGCGCCGCGTAGGAGCTCCCACAAGACGTGTTTGACGGACTTCTCATCTAAAATGCACTACGGGAATGTTTGAAGCTATGGGGGGGGGGGGGTGATGAGAGAGGGTTGGGGGGGGGTATCTCACCCTCCCCTTCAAACTATGGTCTTAGTCTCATTCTCTCTCTCTCTAGGTCTCTGTCTCTGGTTCTTTCTCGATTGTCTTTCCTTCTTCGTCTTGATTTCCTCTCTTCCCTCTTTTTTTTAATTATCTATCTTTTATATCGATTCCGTATTTCTCTCTCCCCGAGTGGGGGAGGGGGAAGGGGAGGGGAAGGGGAAGGGGAAGGGGAAGGGGAAGGGGAAGGGGAGGAGGAGGAAGAGGAGGAGGAGGAAGAAGCGGAAGAGGAGAGGGAAGGAAAAGAGTAGGTGGAAGGAGCTGAGTAGGGTGAAGAAAAAGAGGAAGAAGAGGGGGAAGGGTAAGAGGAGGGGGAAGGGGAAGAAGAAGAAGAGAGAGAAAGAGGAAGAAGAGAAAGAAAGAGGAAGAAGAGAGAGAAAGAGGAAGAGGAGGGGCGGGCACGGCGGGCGGGCGGGCGGGCGGGCAAGGCGGCGGGCGCCATCCAGGTAGCCCCAACGTAACGATGCTTAAACAATCGTCGAATACCCGCCACACACTTTGATTAATTGCCTTTGATAAACACTCGAGATTCAGATACCCTTCGCGGACGTGAGCGTAGCGTACCCGGAGATTGCACACCGCCTCCGCCACGTTAAATCAACATGCCTTTGCCGGACGTTTCACTGCAAATCTTTTTTTCTTTTTTCCTTTTTTTCTTCTTTTTTTTTTCTTGCCTCCCCACTCGCTCTTTTTTTATAATTCTTTCTTTCTTTCTTAAGTCTTTTTTTTTCTTGTGAGTTTGTTTCTGTTCAATGCTTTCCGATTTTCTTGATGGTTTTAGCTTTGGGTAATTTTTTTCCCCCTTTTTTTTTGGACTGGACTGTCGAATAGGATTTTTCTTTGGTTGCTTCCAAAAACGGAATTCAAAAATCGTTTATGTCAATGACTATCGTAAAAAAAATATATAGATGTCACATAACAGCGAATCACAAAACGTTAAAAAAAATCTTTTTGAAAATTCTTGTCTCCTCCTTGCCGCTGCTCCCCCCCCTTCCCCCTGCCCATTCTCTTCCACCTTCTATCGTATAAACTTTTCGCACAGAGCAGTGGCCTGAACTCCTGCCCCCTCACTCAACCCCCCCCCCTTCTCTCCCTCTCCCTCTCCTCCACCTCCACCTCCACCTCCTCCTCCTCCTCCTCCTCCTCTTCCTTTCCTCCACATCCTTCCCCCTCTTTCTCTCTCTCACTCTCTCTCCCTCCCTCCTTCTCTTCCAGCTCCCTCCCCCACCCTCCTCCTCCTCCAGCTCACTCCCCCACCCTCCAGCTCACTCTCCCACCCTCCTCCTCCTCCTCCTCCTCCAGATCCTTCCCCCTCCTCCCTTCTCTGCCTCCTTCCCCCTCCCCGTTCTCTCCGTCTACTCCCTCTCCTTCCCCCTCCCCTCTCTCCTCTTTCGTATGAAGGAGATGCAATCCATCTTCTGTACATCACGGGAACTAACACTGAGACGTCTTGTCGGGCTACTGGGTATTCAACACCATCGCCCGGTTCTCTCTCTCTCTCTCTCTCTCTCTCTCTCTCTCTCTCTCTCTCTCTCTCTCTCTCTCTCTATCTCTCTCTCTCTCTCTCTCTCTCTCTCCTCTCTCTCTCTCTCTCTCTCTCTCTCTCTCTCTCTCTCTCTCTCTCTCTCTCTCTCTCTCTCTCCCTCTCTCTCTCCTTCTTATCCTATCCTCAGCCTACCCTTCTTCTCCCTCTTCTCCTGCTCATTCTCCTCTTCCTCACCCTCTCCTTCTCCCTCTCTCTCTCTTTCTTACCCTATCCTCAGCCTATCTTTCTTCTCCTCCTTCTCCTGCTCATTCTCCTCTTCCTCACCCTATCCTTCTCCTTCTCCTCCTTCCTCCCTCCTTCCTTCTCCTCTCTCCCTCCCTCCCTCCTTGTTCTTTGCATATTTCCACCTCCCATCTTCCTCCCCGCCGCCTTCTTTTCCCTTCCAATCAGCCGCTGCCAAGATTGATCAGAGATCCTAGAGGCATCGGCAGGCAGATTCACTTTTCCTATAACACTCGAAGATGAATCGACTCCTCATGTAAACAATATTCAAGACGATGCCCCGATTTCGCCGGCGTGCGTTAAATTATTTCTCCGTCTCTCTGTTTCTCTCTGTCTGTGTCTGTCTGTTTGGCTCTCTCTTTTGTAGTTTTTCTCTTCTTTCTCTTTTTCTTCGGTTTTCTGTCTGTCTCTGTCTTTGCTACTGTCTCTGCTTCTCCCCTTCAATTTTGCTGTCTATTTGTCTGTCTGTATGTCTGTCTGTCTGTCTCTTCGTTCATTAAACTCTTCCATGCATTCTAAGTACCTTTGCAAAGAAGGCTTTTGACTTTACTCTCCAATTATTGTAACTGCTTAACTTAGTTATGTTTTTGTTGATCTAATCACAAGGATTGTAATAAGTGGTGTGTTTCTCTCCCTCTCCCTCTCCCTCTCCACATCTATCCACTTTTAGGTGGATATATTCCTATATTAAAAAGGAAAGTAAAAATAAAAAAACGCAAATCAACGTGTAGAAATATACAAAGAAATGCTTTTCGTTGTCCTCAAACTTCTTTTTCCCTTCTGCATTGATTCGAGGTCTCTGTCTTTGGCTATTTCCCTACTTCTTTTTCTCTTTCTCTCTCTCTCCTTTTTCCATATTTATCCCCGTCTATCTTTTCTTTCTCTCTCTCTTATATCTCACAGACTCCTCCTGCAATTTTATGCAAGGTTCATAGACCCCTTTGGGAGCCGCCGCCATCTTCATACGTCCATGCCTATGCCCTTCCTTGCTCATGCCCCTCCCCCCTCCTTTCTTCTTCTCCCTCCCCTCCCTCCCTCCCAATCCCTCTCTCTCTCTCTTCCCTTTGTCTCCCTTCCATTCCCTTCCCGAACCTCTCCCTATCTTCCTTCCCCCTTATCCCTTCTTCCCTCATCTTCTTTCCCTTCCTCTTCCCCCTTCCCCTTCCTTACCCCCTCTCCTTCCTCTTCCCCCTTCCTCTTCCCTCCCCCTCCTTTTCCTTCGCCAAGACTCGGCGGCGTTGACGGGCCCACTCGACTAAGGGCGTGTTTGAACCTTGTGTTTGACTCCCGTGTTTGGACTGCGAGTTTGTTATTTGAGCTGTCGTGTTTACCCAAGGGCTGGCCGGTGGGCTGGATAGTGGGCTGGACAGTGGGCGGGTGGGCGGCCAAATGGGGGAGGGGGAGGGGGAGGGGGAGGGGGAGAAGAGGAAGAGGAGGGGGAGGGGGAGAAGAGGAAGAGGAGGGGGAAGGGGGAGAGGGCGAGGCGAAGAGGCGGTAAGCCGGGGGGGAAAGATGGGCGTCAGGTGGGTGTGGAGATGGGCGGTCGACCGGGTGGGTGGGTTGGGGGAAGAGGTAGGTAGGCAAGGAAAAAGATGGGGTGTCGGGTGGGTGGGTAGATAGGTGGGTGGGCGGCCTCATAGGCGTGCTTGAAGACAACGAAGAAGAAACAAGAGGAAAAGAAAAAGTAAAAATTAAGGAGAAAAAAAAAACATAGATACACGCGAATATAAGCACATAGACTGATAGATAAACAAGTAGATAGATAGATGAATAGATAGAAGAGACGTGAGCTGAATCAGAACCAGATAAGGCACATCTCGACCTCGGAGCGGAAAAATAAATAATTCTTTACTCAAAAGGCGATGGATCCTCGGGTCGGGATGGGAGGAGAGGGGGGAAGGGGGAGGGGGGGTCACGTGAAAACTAAATACAAGCGTGACGTCATCGCCGGTCTTGACATCTATTTTTTTCGATAGACAATTTTTACACGAAGCAAGCAAGCAAGCACAGAAGTTCAAAGATTTTTTTTTCTCTCTCTCTACAATTCTATATCTTTCTCTCACCAACCCACTCGCTCACAGGCTTATACAGAGAGGAGGAGTAGGAGGAGGAGAAGAAGGAGTAGGAAGAGGAGGGAAAGGAGGAAGAAGAGGAAGAAGAGGAAGAAGAGGAGGAGGAGGAAAGGATGGGGGCGGGGCGAGAAGAAGAGACAAGGAAGAGGGGGAAAAGGATGGAAGAACGATGAAGAGAAAAGGGGAGAGAGAGAGGGAGAAAAAATAGAAAGAGAAGAGTGATGGAGAGAGAACAGGCGAAGAAAGAATAAAGGGAAAGAGGGGACGAGAGGGAAGGGGAAGAAGGGGAGGAGGGGAAGGGAAGGAGAGGGGAAAGGACTCTCTCGCCCTCATCCATCTCCGAGGGCGTCCGGCACCACTGACACTTCTTGGCACCGGGACCCAGGCACCGAATCATCCCCCCTCCTGCTCCTCCCCCCCCCCTTACTATCCTCCTCTCCATTCGCCTTCTCACTAACCCGTAACAGGAAGCTTTTTTTTTCTTCTTTCTTTTTACACTTGTTCTCTACGCACGCGCGCACACGCTAACACACATACACACGCACACACACGCTAACACACACACACACACACACACACGCTAAGTACCAAACAGACACAAAGAAAAAAAAGCTAACATGACATTCTATATTCTTGGAAAATGTCACAAAGAAACCAAAATGTTATAAAAGAGAGAAGGAGAAAGAAAGACAAAGAGAGAGAAAGAGAAAGAGAAAGAGAGAGAGAGATGAGAGAGAGATAGAGAGAGAGAGAGAGAGAGAGAGAGAGAGAGAGAGAGAGAGAGAGAGAGAGAGAGAGAGAGAGAGAGAGAGAGAGAGAGAGAGAGAGAGAGAGAGAGACAGCGTGACACGAATACTTGACAGATGCGACACAGATGCTGTAACGGGGGGAGGGAGAAAGAGGGGGGGAGAGAAGGCAAAAGATATTCCCCCTCTCTTTTCCCTTTCTTTTCCTCTTCCTTTCTGACCTCATTTCACAAACAAGAGGCATGCGCCCCCCCCCCCTCTCTCTCTCCATTCCTTCTCCTCCCTCCTTCCTTTCAACCCCCTCCCTCCCTCCCTTCCCAACCCCCTGTTTCTCCCTCTTTCCCCATCTCACTTTCCCCTTCCCCTTCCCATCATCTCCCTCCCTCCCTCCTCTCGTCTTCTTTCCCCCCTCTTCCCGTTTTCTTTCAGCCTCCACAGAAAACGGGACAGCAGAGGCGGTTGCAACATGATATCCAATTAGAAATACCTAAGTGAAGGATTTATTCAGGTCCTCGTCGTTATAAGGCAGAGAGCTCGTTATCGCAGAGCAGGCGAGTTCAAAGACAGAGAGAGAGAGAGAGAGAGAGAGAGAGAGAGAGAGAGAGAGAGAGAGAGAGAGAGAGAGAGAGAGAGAGAGAGAGAGAGAGAGAGAGAGAGAGAGAGAGAGAGAGAGGGGGGGAGGGGGGAGGGGGAGGGGGAGGGGGAGGGGGAGGGGGAGGGGGAGGGAGAGGGAGAGGAGGGAGAGAGAGAGAGAGAGAGAGAGAGAGAGAGAGAGAGAGAGAGAGAGAGAGAGAGAGAGAGAGAGAGAAAGAGAGAGAGGGGGGGATGGTAGGGAGCTAGAGAATAAGAGGAGGAAAGAGAGACAGAAAGAGGAAAAAAGAGCGAAAGAGAGTGGAAGAGAGAACGTTAGAAAGAGACGAGACAAGAAAAGAAGAGATGGAGAAGACACAAAATACCTATATTTCCGCCTATGTTTTGCCATCTTCCTTGTTACAGGAGAGAAAGCGTAAAAACGGGTATGAAGAACTTTACAAAAATATGATACTATGTACTTTACCGAATGAAGAGACTGGTGTCTTACCTGAGAAAGAGAGAAAAACAAATAATTAGTACAAATTTCTCAAAAAAACAAACAGCGTCAATTATTGTATACATCCACATTATAAACAAATATTTCATTTAGATTTTCATATATCAATATTTCATATTTTCCATAAATCACGTGTGCGCACATACACACATACACCAACATAAGTATGCACACGAATCATGATGCAATAATAATGATCAGACATGCTTTCAAAATGCAAACATCTATAGGGGGTGATGGGGTGGGGGTGATGGGGTGGGGGTGGGGGTGATGAGATGGTGGGGGGTGGTGGGGGGGGAGGGGGTGATTATTACCCCTAACGGCCCTCCTCATTAGCGGGGTTGTGTTTGAGGAGAGGGTAGAGGGGGGAGGGAGGGAGGGGGGGAGTTAAGAACAGCAGGAGGTAATAAAGGTCCATCAACAAACGAGAGAGAGAGAGAGAGAGAGAGAGAGAGAGAGAGAGAGAGAGAGAGAGAGAGAGAGAGAGAGAGAGAGAGAGAGAGAGAGAGAGAGAGAGAGAGAGAGAGAGAGAGAGAGAGAGAGAGAGAGAGAGAGAGAGAGAGAGAGAGAGAGAGAGAAAGAGAGAGAGAGAGAGAAAGCGAAGAAGCAGCAGAAAAGCGAAAACAAAAGACGGGCAACAAACGGCCTCCCAAAAAAGGGCTTCCGCCAACAAGCAATCCGACCATTTCCAGCTGAGGCGAGCCAATTGGTGCAGACTCACGCCCCCCGCTGAGCTCAGCATTCATCCCCCATTTTCGTAGCGTTTAACAGCCATTAGGTCCGCTAAATGGAACCTTGCAATTGCATATAAACCAATCGATCCCTTAACACACCCTCCCTCCCCTCCCTCCCTCCATCTCCTCCCCCTTTTCGTTCTCCACCCCCTCTCCTCTCCTCTCCTCCCCCCCCCCCGACGCCCTTCAAGAGAGATCCAGTGTTTTTTTCAAGAATTGTAAAGGAAGGGGAGGGAAGGGGAGGGAAGAGAAGGGAGGGGAGGGAAGAGAAGGGAGGGGCGGAGGGGCGGAGTCGGACATTGTGGTTGACGCTGCGAAATATTGACAGGTCTAAGACAGGTGGAGAAAAGCCGGCTTTCATCCCGTCAATGGCGCCTTCATTTGCCAACCGCTTGTTTGTGGGGTTCGTGGAGTATGGGTAGGGGAGGAGGGGAGTGGAGGGGAGGGAGAGAAGGAGGGAGGGAGAGGGAGAGAGAAAAAGAAAAAGAGAAAGAGAAAGAGAAAGAGAAAGAAAGAACGAGAGCGAGAGAGAAAGAGAGAGAAAAAAAGAGAGAAAGATCGAGAGAGAGAGAGAGAGAGAGAGAGAATCCCCTCTCGAATGCACGTACGTACTCATACCCGCGGAGGATAATATGATACACCTAATTTTCTCAAAGAGGGTTGTGGGCGGAGAAGAGTGACCTCTTCAAAACCCTTACATGCACTTTCCTCTTTCCCACTTCACCTCTTCAATAAAATCCTACGATAGGCCTCTTACCCTGCAGGAGGAGGAGGAAGTGGAGAAAGAGGTGGAGGAGGAGGAGGAGGAGGAAGAGCAGGTGGAAGAGAAGGTGGAAGAGAAGGAGAAGGAGAACGAATAAGAGCAGGATAAGAAGAAGAAGAAGAAGGAGGAGGAGGAGGAGGAGGAGGAGTTGACACGTGCCACGGCAAGAAGGGAGATTGAAAAGAAAAGAAAAAATGAAGTGGGGGCTTAAGGGGGTTGGGTGGGGTGGATAGGGGGTGGGGGGTATTTCTCATTAGATTCTACCAAGCCTCTTTTTCATCCCCTTACCCTTCCCTCACTCCCTCTCCCTCGCCCCCCGCCCCCGCCCCCGCCCCCGCCCCCATTCCTCTCTTTTTTTTCACTTTTAACTCCCTTTCCCCATATGGCTCCAAAACCCATACCCCCCCTTTTGATCCCACCCACCCATCCACCAACCCACCCTCCCACCCACACCCTCAACCTCCTTTTGAAAACCTCCTTCCACCTTCCCCTACATCACACTCCCCCCTTCCCCTTCCCATTCACCCCTTTTTCACCCTATCCCCCCTTTATCGCCCCCCCCTCTCCCCCTTTATCGCCCCCCCCCCTCATTCCCCTACTTCCCCCCTAGCCCCACCCACCCCCCTCTGCGGCCAGAGTCATGGACGGGGCCTTTGTGAGGCAGCGGCCAAACTTGACATGTGATATGACTTTAATACCTTAAACACATGCGAGAATAACAATGGCACTAAGAACAGCGCTGCGTCTATTGGAACACGCCCGGAGGGTGGAGGAGGAGGGAAGAGGGAGGAGGAAGGGGGAATAGGGAAGATAGGGGGAAGAGGGAAGATAGGGGGAAAGGGAAGATAGGGGAAGATAGAGGGAAGAGGGAGGAGGGAGGAGGAAGAGAGGAGGGAGGAGGAAGAGGGAAGGGAGGAGGAAGAGGGAAGAGGGAGGAGGAAAGGGAAGGAAGGGGGAGGAGGGAGGAGGAAAAGGGAAGAAGAAAGGAGGATGGAAGAAGGGACGGAGAATAAAAAGAGAAAGAGAGAAACTCAAAACCACTTACATATGTAAAAGAAAAAAAAATCCCTTAAGTCGGCCTTCCCTTTTAGAAGTCCATCAAAGTCACCGAAACGAGGAATCAAAAAGCGAGCGAGCGAGCGTAGGCCTCTATTCCCCCCCCCCACCTTCCCCCCTCACCCCCACCCCCGACCACAAAGAAATCGGAACGCTTGTCGGCCTACTACTCCCCCTCCCTCCCACCCTCCTTTCCCTCCCTCCCTCCCTCCCTCCACCTTCACCCCCTACCCTTCGCTTGAGGGTGTTACAGCGAAGACCAGTGCCGTGTTTCGTTATTGCGTTAGCGAAGCGACTGCGTAATTGTTTTCCTCCGTAATGCAGTTATTCCGGAAGCGCGCGATAGTTATGCATAAGTAATGAAAGGAAAGGGGAAGGAAAAGGAGGGAGGGAGATACAGAGGGAGAGTGAAAGGTAGAGGGAGGGAGGGAGGGAGAGAGGGAGAGAGAGAGAAAGAGAGAGAGAGAAAGAGAAAGAAAAAGAGAGAGAGAGAGAGAAAGAGAGAGAGAGAAAAGCGAAGAATCCAAGCGTCCCTTCCGTCCGGTGTTTCCCCTCTTGTCCTTTCATTTCTGTCCCCTTTTCGCTGAAATCTCTTCCTCCCTCTCTCTTTCTCTCTCTCTCTCTTTCTCACTCCCTTTCTCCTCCGCTTCCCTCTTCCATCTTCCCTCCGTCTCTCTGTCTTTCCGTGTCATCCTTCTTATTCCTCCTCGTCCATTTCATCTCCCTTTTTTCCCTCTATCCTCTCTCCCCTCTCCTTCCCAACTTCTTGATCTTTCTTCCCTCTTCTTCTCTTCTTCTTCTTCTTCTTCTTCTTCGTTTTCAACTTGACGGTTTAACTGTTCTTGTTAGTAGAGAGAGAAGAGAGAGAGAACGAGCGAACGAGAGAGAGAGAGAGAGAGAGAGAGAGAGAGAGAGAGAGAGAGAGAGAGAGAGAGAGAGAGAGAGAGAGAGAGAGAGAGAGAGAGAGAGAGAGAGAGAGAGAGAGAGAGGGAGAGAGAGAGAGAGAGAGAGAGAGAGAGAGAGGAGAGAGGAGAGAGAGAGAGAGAGAGAGAGAGAGAGAGAGAGAGAGAGAGAGAGAGAGAGAGAGAGAGAGAGAGAGAGAGAGAGAGAGAGAGAGAGAGAGCGAGAGAGGAGAGACAGGAACATCCTTGCAAGCTGGCAGGAGAACATACACCGCGGGACTCTGATCCCTCACGAAACATCCGAAGCGTGATGGACAAATTCGACGTTTTGGTCGCGATCCACGCACTGATCCCCCCCTCCCCCCCTCCACCACCACCACCCTCCCCCTCCTCCCTCCCTACCAGAGCATTCGCCCCAGCGTGCCCCAAGCTTGCCCTGAATAATGTTCTATCATTAACGAGGATCAAATGATGGGGGGAGGGGGGGGGGAGGTCAGGGTGAAGGGGGGTCATGTGGGAGGGGGTCAGGGTTGAGGGTGAAGGGGGGGTCAGGGGGCGGTCACGAGGAGGAATGTGTCGCATTACTTCCTGCTTTTGTTTCGTGAATGACGAGGATACATGCTGCGGTTGAGGGGCCAAGGATTGAACAACTTGCAAGGATATTGATATGGGGAGGGGGGAGGGGGGAAGGGAGGCGCGTTTGACGATCTTGACAGCGCCGGGGCTTGAAGAGAGGATGAGGGAGGGGTGGGGGAGGAGAGAGTGAGGGGAAGGGGTAAAAATGATGGGGGAG
>NW_028234440.1:1688726-1698726 GCF_977035675.1 Penaeus japonicus
CTAAATTACCATCATCATAATCATCATCATTATCACATTCTCACATCGCTGCGCCACAGAACACCCTTTAGAAAAATATCCGAGACAGAGAAGAAATATCAAAAGTGAAAAAGAAAAGAAAAGAAAAGAAAAGAAAAAGTAAAAAAAAAAATCCGACCCGACATCTGACATCTCCCCCCCTCCTTCCCATCCCCCCTTCCCCCCCTCCCCAGCCATCTTGTCCTACAGAACTCCTTTTATCGTTTTATGACACTCGAGGCCTGGTTTAGGATCCTTGGCGCTCTGGACGATTTTTTTTTTCTGTTTCTTTTTTTTTATAAAGGTTATGAACTCTTCGGTACTGTATTTGGGGTCCGGTGGGGGGTCCTTGGCCTGACCCCCGCCGGCCCTCGCTAGGACTCTCTCTCTCCCACGGGAGGAACGCCGCCGTAGGACTCGGTTGCGGTCGTGTTTCTCCTGCAGAAGGTGAGGGGACTAAGGGGGGGCGGGAGGGGGGGCGTCGGGAAGGGAAGGGAAGGGAAGGGAAGGGAAGGGAAGGGGGGAGAGAGAAAGAGAAAGAGAGAGAGAGAAAAGAGAAAGACAGAAAGCGAAAGAAAGACAGACAGCGAGAGAAATAAAGAAAGAGAGAAAGAAAAAATAAAGAGAAAAAAAATAGAAATAAAGAAAGACAGAAAGAGAGAGAAGGGGAAAGAAATCAAGAAAGAGAGAGAAAAAGAAGCAAAGAAAGACAGAAAAATAGAAAAAATAAAGATAGAAATATAAAGAAAGATAAAAAAAGGAGAAAAAGACAGGAAGAGAGAGAAATGTGGCGAAAGAAGGAGCGAATAACATATAAGGATCAACCGACCTTTATAATCCTCACAACAAAAGCAACAGTACCTCATATTTTAGGCAAAATATCCGAAGCATTTCAAGCCTGACCGCTTACACTAACTTTTTTTTTCTTTCCAAACGCTTGTACTAATGTCCCATATATTATTACTCGTGTGTGTGTGTGTGTGTGTGTGTGTGTGTGTGTGTGTGTGTGTGTGTGTGTGTGTGTGTGTGTGTTTACATACTGTACATACACAAGCAAACACACACATGAATATATAGAGAGCGAGACAGACAACCGTACTGTGATTCGATTTCATTTTTTTCCACCTCTTTTTCATTGTCAGCTTCGACCTTCCCAGTTCTCCTGACGGCGTCGAAGCGTCACCTTCTTCACCCTAAGGGTCGAGGGGCGGCGGAAAGGGACAGGCACGACCCCTTCTCCTCCCCCCATCTCCCCCATCCCCCCTCCAGCCCAACTCGTGCAGCAGATGTCTAGCGACCGCCCGACCAAGACGAGGGGGAGAAATGAGAGAGAGAGAGAGAGAGAGAGAGAGAGAGAGAGAGAGAGAGAGAGAGAGAGAGAGAGAGAGAGAGAGAGAGAGAGAGAGAGAGAGAGAGAGAGAGAGAGAGAGAGAGAGAGAGGGAGAGAGAGAGCGAGAGAAAGAGCCAGAAAGGAAGAAAAATAGAGCAAGGAGAAAGAAGTGAGCGACGGAGGGAAAGGGAGAGAAAGAGAAAGAGGTTGAGGAGGCTAGAGAATGCCAGGAGATGCGTAGGAGATGCCAGTGCCAAGTGACGATGGCCGCAGGTGGATCATGTCACCATTTACAAAAGAAACATCGACAAGGCGTGGGAAGAGGTGGGGAATGGGGGGGGGGGGGGAAAACTAAAGGGAGCAAAATGATAAGGGATGAAAGTGGGAAGGGGAGGGGGGGGGGAGGAGAAGGATGGGTGGGGAAGGGAAAGTGAGGAGAGGGAAGGCAGGTGAAGAAAGGTGAAGGAAGGGAAGGAGGGAAAGATGGGAAGGAAGGGAAAGAGAAAGCAGGGGAGAGAAAAGGGAGGAGAAGACGAGAGGGGAAGGAGGAAAGGAGGAAAGAAGGGAAGGCGGGGAGGAGGGGGCGGGCATAAGGCAAAGCGGCAAGAGAAAAGGCAGCGAATGAGCAAGGAGCAGCAGCAGCCGAACAATAAACATATTGAGAAAAAGTGAGCAACAAAGAGATCGCCATTTGCGGAGAGGGACAGCGACGGGAAACAAGACAGCAATCGCTTACGAGGGGGGAAAAAAGGGAGAGGGAGGAGAGGGGGGCGGGGAAATAAAGGGGGAGGAGGAGGAGGAGGAATTACACTAGTGTGAAGTCACGAAGAAAAAGCTCCTTTCTCCCCCTGCCAGTGGAGCTCAGGTAAGACCATTATTAGGCGATGCCATGGCGAGATCCAACATGTGGCGAGATCACATGGCGACCCAAAGGAACACAGGCGAGGGTCCCGCGCCTCAATAACACACCCTACAGAGCATCGTGGCCACGGAGAGGGGGACGGGAAGGAGAACAAGAGGAGGAGGAGGAGGCGAGAAGGGGGTAAGAAGGAGGGAGAGAAGGGAGAGGAGAGGAGGTGAGGGGTGGAGGGGGGAGGGGGAGGCGGTGTGGATGAAAGGCACCCCCCAGAGCGTGGTCGTGGCTCCCCTGGGCAACCTTCTGTCCATGTCTTACAAAACCTCTTATCAAACTACAAGTCGGCTGAGCCCGAGTAAAAATGAATAGACGATAATAATCATGACGAAACGACACCGCCGATTCTAACACGAATGATAATGATGATCGCAACGACGAAGGCGAAGACGACGACGACGAAGACGGCGACGAAGAAGAAGAAGAAGAAGAAGAAGAAGAAGAAGAAGAAGAAGACGACGACGCTCCGGGGGGGGAGGGGGAGAATGAGCGGCGAATGACAGACCGAT
The DNA here is from genome assembly GCF_977035675.1 of Penaeus japonicus. Classification (NCBI taxonomy): domain Eukaryota; kingdom Metazoa; phylum Arthropoda; class Malacostraca; order Decapoda; family Penaeidae; genus Penaeus; species Penaeus japonicus. Next base: position 1,691,497 of record NW_028234440.1, read on the forward strand.
AAACACGACGGATAAATAGAAGACTCGGCTTAATCGTCCGAGAGCGACTCGACCCGACCTCCGGATTCCCTCGACCGATCTTCCTCGTCATTATCGCCATTACAATCACCGTCATCACCGCTCGGACCACTGTTATTAGAGAGGAATAACGCCGAGTGCATCGTCTCCACGCAGAGAAACGGCCCCGTGTTTACAGCTCAGTCACAGACCCTCACAAACTCGCCTTTTCCACTCCTCTGCAAGACTAGCAACACCTAGCAACGCCGCTTGCAAGCACTGGTTGTGTGCGGCTAGTTGCACGTCCGGCGCAACTAATAGCGGCGGCACAGTAACTCGGGTTTCTCGACGCCGCCCGTCAGACGGCTGCCACGAAGTCTAAAAGTTTTGATTCTTTTTCTCTCGTGCAGGAGGAGGAGGGGGAGAAAGAGGAGGAGGAGGAGAGGGAGGTGGAGGAGGAGAAATTTGAAGAATAAAGAGGAGAAGGTGGTGGCGGTGATGGAGGAAGGGAAGAAAAGAAGAAGGAGAAAAAGGAGAAGAAGGAGAAGGATAGGAATAGAAGAAGAAGGAGGAGGAGGAGGAGGTGAAGGAGGGGAAGAAGGACGCCGAGGCGGAGCGAGTCTCCTGAGGAGCGTCGTGACATCACCCGCTGGGGGTCCTGTGTACACGCCAGTGTCGGGGCAGCCTTAGCTGGGGCGGGAGAACCTGGGGACGAGGCGAGCACGGGGGGAGGGGGGAGGTGAAGGAGGTGAGGGATGCCCACATGCAGCCCCTCCCCTCCCTCCCCTTCCCTTGCCCTCGTCTGCTGCCCACTGATGCCCCTAAGCCCTCCACCAAGCCTGCCCCGACGTCAAGGTACGTCTCGATGCACGATAAATACACCTTCTGTCACTAGAACAACAACCGAGAATCTTGTAGCTTCTCCGCCGACGCTCGAGCCAGGGAGAGCACCCCTCCCTGCCTTACCCCCTCCCCTACTACTACCCCCTCACCCTCCGGTAAAATCGATAAAAAAAACACCGAAATCAAAAGAGTTTGTGTACGCTTGTACGGGTCTTATACATGGAAAGAGATAGATAGACAGATAGATAAATAGATATAGATAGATATAGATAAATACAAAGATAATTACACCCGTTGAAACACCTCAAAAGAAACTCCATCCATCTTTAATACCACGACCTTGGCGTAAAAAAAATATAATAATAATTAATTAAAAAATAAACAAATAAAAAATACACAACCAACATCATTAACCAAAACCAAAACTGAACTCAGACTGCCTCCTCTCCCCCTCCCCCCTCTCCCCCAAGACATCCCAGTGCACTAGTGACCTCAGCATCCGCGATCCACGAGCAGGAGATCCACCAGCCAGCGAGTGTGATGCTCCGTAGAACGAGCCGCGGCGACCTTTGTGTTTACGACCTGTCTGGCTGCCTCTATCTATTACACACCGAAGCTGATAAAACGTTGTAATATCTACAGGTCAAGAGTGGAGACGGTGGGGGGGGGAGGGAGTTGATAGAGTGAGAGGGGAGGGGGAGGAGGAGGGAGGGTGTGAGAAATAAAAATAAATAGAGAAGGAGTGAAAGGGGGGGCAGGGAGGGAGGAAGAGAGGGAGAGAAAGAGCGAGATAGAAAGAGAAAGAGAAAAAAAGGAAGCAAGAAGACGCAAAAGAGAGAGAGAGAGAGAGAGAGAGGGAGAGGGAGAGGGAGAGGGAGAGGGAGAGGGAGAGGGAGAGGGAGAGAGAGAGAGAGAGAGAGAGAGAGAGAGAAGGGGTAGGGAGGCAGGGCGGGAGGTTGGGGGAAAGGAAAACCGCGCAAAAATGGCAGTTTTAGAGTCTCCGCCATTTTACGCATGCATCAATCACCGAATAATAAAGGTGTGTTATTAACGTGTGTGTGCGAGCGAGGCGGGGTTTTGATAGGGGAGAGGAAAGGGGAAAGGGAGGGGAGGGGAGGAGAGGAATGGTGGGGGGGCAAAGGGTGGGGTGGGGGGGAGCAGGACCGCTACCGCCGCCGCTGCTGGTGGTGGCGGCGGCGGCGGTGATTGCTGACCGCTAAAACAGAGCGGACAACTTGCGCCATCTGTGGACCGCTACCGCCAGCGCCGCCGCTCGCATCCCGCGCCCTCGCTCCCTCTCCGATCCCTCGGCTCCTACTTCCACCTCTAACGGTCTCCGTGGCCGCTGGAATTGGCGACGGGTGCCCTCGGAGATGTTCCCGCGCTGTTTCCGAAGCCCGCCGCGCCTCGCCATCGCAGACTGGGCGCTTTCGTTACAGCGGCGGTGGCGGCGGCGGCGGCGCTCGTCAACGACACAGGTCGCCGCAACCACGTCCGCCTTATCAAAGCACCGCGCTCTGTGATAACGCAACGCGGCCGCCTTACACACTACCTTCTCTTCCTGTCGCCCGCTCTACCTAACCTCGCTCTACTAACCGACACACCTAAAATCCAAAGAATAAAAAAAGAAGAATAAAAACCCCTTTCATTCTCATTCTAACCCTCCTCCCCTCCCCCCCCCCATTCCCCCCTCCAGCAAACCCAACGTGGCTATGGTAAGTGGGTGTTCCCCTGCACATAACTACCAGGTAACAATCATAAGTACCTGCTAATGACTCATCCCCTGTCATTCCCATCATGTCGGGCCGGCCGGCCGTGCACACACCGCGCGCTGTGGTGGGATATCATTTATCATAACACCTCCATCACCGCTGCCCCTTGACAGTTTTCAGACATGCGAAACGATGTACGCGCGGGGCAGCTGTAATTTAGCAACTTATTACACCCCGACCACAAGTGTAATATAAAGAATTTATTGAGTATATATATAGAGAAAAGTTGACTTGAATGTTGTCGGCGTGGCAGGTCGGCCGCAGTTGCCAGTGTGGTCCAGACGGCCGCACAAATGCTATCAAATTGCCTCTGCTGTACAACTGACGGCTGGAAATTAAGTTCGAACGTCTATGATCAGTCCGTTAGAGCGAAGGAACACGGCGTGGCCGAGCTCCACGGCCAGGCAAAGATGGGAAATGGAACGTTCAAGTTGAAGCTCCTGGCGACGTGCGGTAACTCTGCCGCCTCTCACTTGGCCAGCTGGCCATAAATCACCCCTTGTGACGTCACGCGACAGCTTCACAACAAACATGGCCGCCGCGCGAACATGGCTGCGCTGCCGGCCACGTGAGCCAGCCCATCATTCTCTTCTACGCTCTACACCCGAAAACTTTATTTTTCCCCGGCGTTGCGCGTGCATTATTCCTTTATTTAACGTCCTGCAGCGGCTGTCGATACACGCGTCAGGCGCTGAGGGGGAAGACTGACCGGGATAACAACAGCCCTCGTCTCCTTTTGGCAGGTTAACTGTGAGAAGGGAAATGGAAAATTTACGGGCTCCTCTTACCTTCCCCCGTGAAAATGAATGAGGAGGACTTTAGTATTCGGATCCAGTGACGTGTTGGACACCGACGTGGGAGGACGCGAGTTCCTTCAGACTTTCCCATGAAATGAAGAAGGAGCGAGACCGAGGTTCCCCATTTTCTCGCCAGCTGATTTCCTCCTAAAAACCGTCTCTTCACGCCCGCAAATCTATGAAAAGGATTATCACCGCCACTTAAAGGGGAGGGACGCAATGAAAATCAAAATGATAAACGGAAGGGGGGTTTAGAGTGCCCTTGAAACAGACTGGTTGCTAAAAAAAATAGGATAAAACTCGACACCTCTGAAGATAAAAAATGTACAAGTCTCTCTCTCTCTCTCTCTCTCTCTCTCTCTCTCTCTCTCTCTCTCTCTCTCTCTCTCTCTCTCTCTCTCTCTCTCTCTCTCTCGACGACCTGATAGTGCAGAAAACAATGGCCTGTAAATCTAGCAGGGTGATTTACACCTTTTCCAAGGCGCTCCTCTTATCGCGCCCTCCCGGAAAGAGAGAGAGTGACAGCAGCTGTACCTAAAGACAGACAGACAGAGAGAGAGAGAGAGAGAGAGAGAGAGAGAGAGAGAGAGAGAGAGAGAGAGAGAGAGAGAGAGAGAGAGAGAGAGAGAGAGAGAGAGAGAGAGAGAGAGACGAAAGCAGCGACCAGGACTGGGAAAGAGGAGAGTTAAGCTATTAGTATTAGCGAAATGGGCGGAGAATAGCTACACTCAACGGGTGGTAATTGAAAGCGCGGCGTTAGTGGCCAAGAGAGCAAGGTAAGAAGTATCATTAGGAGGGAGGGAATGCAACAAGAGGGTAAAACCAGAAGAACAGGGAAGAGAGAGGGGAGCGTATTAAAGGGGAAGTAGAGGGAAGTAGTAGTAAGAGTGAGAGAGAGAGAGAGAGAGAGAGAGAGAGAGAGAGAGAGAGAGAGAGAGAGAGAGAGAGAGAGAGAGAGAGAGAGAGAGAGAGAGAGAGAGAGAGAGAGAGAGAGAGGATAGGGGTCATAGATAAGGGATAAGATATAATGTCAAAAATACTAGAGCTTGGAACGAGGAAGAGGAGGACGGCGAGAGAGGGGAAAGGAGGGAGAGGGAGGGGGATATTGTGACCTCTCTCTAACGACACATAGATTCCCTCACACACTCATAAACAGTTACAAAACGCTTAACCTCTCTTGCTCTTGCGCTTGCTCTTCTTCTTCTTCTTTCTCCACCTCCTCCTCCTCCTCCTCCTCCCGTCGGAACAAGGAGCCAGCGAAAACTATTAACCGTTCCGTCGGCACCGGCATTTGCGCAAGAAATATCGGCGGCAGTGACAGGACTGGGCAATGGCATCCCCTCATTCAATCTGACAGCCGCTCTCTTCGCGCTGTTTGGAAAGTAGGCAGTTTATGGGGCACTTATAGGCGTGGTGTGTTTATAACCCATTGACTCCCGACAGTTATTACTACGATAGTATCAGGAACGGACACTAGGGGCATTTCCCACGCAGGAACCTTGTCTGTCATGGCCGAGGGAATTCTGCGGCTCCGTCGACCCCATGACAATAAAAGGAAAAAAGGTCGGGAAGTAAGAACGGTAAGGGTGAGGGCTGGGAATGCTAATTGTGCCGTTTTAGTGTCATGTGTGGGGATGGAGTATGTATTTTGGTTCGAATGGCGGTTTATTTATAATTGTAGGTGAAAGTGTGAGATGAGGAGGTGATGATGAGTGGGAAGAAAGTAATGAGGTCATAAGAAATATTAACAATTAAATGGAGGGGGAGGGGGAAGAAGGAAGAGGTAAGCAGAAGAAGGAAGGAGAGAGAAAGAGAAGAGTGGGAGAAGAGGAGAGAAAGGGGAAGAGATGGGAGAAGGGGGAGGGCGGGAGAAGGAGAAGAGAGAATGAGAGGATGGAGAAGAGTGGGTGGGAGAAGAAGAAGCTTAGGGAGAGGGGAAGGGGGGGAGAAGGAGAAAAGAAGAGAGAAGGGGAGGAAGAGAAGGGGAGAAGGGGGGCAGAGAGGGAGGAGAAGAAGAGAGAAGGGAAGAAGGATGCGAGGAGAGGGTAGAAAGAGAAGGGTTATTGAGAAGAAGGAAGAGGAAGAAGGAAGAGAAGAAGAAGAGAGAAGAAGAAAGGGGGCGAGAAGAGGATAGAAAAGAGGGAGAACGAGGAAGGAGAGGGAAGATAAGAGGAAAGGGGAAAGAGGGGATGGGGGAGGAGAATGGAGAGAAGAGAGAAGGGCGAAAATGGAGAAAAGAATGGAGAAAGAAGGAGAAGAGGATAGGCGGGAGAGAGGCGAGAGGAGAAAGATGGGGAGGAAGAGAAGAGGAAGGGAGGAGGCGGGGAGAGAAGAGAAGAGGAAAAAGAGGGGGGGAAGGAGTGGGGGAGATGGAAGAAGTGGCGAAGGATAGGAAATAGAAAGATAGAAGAAGAGAGAGAGGAGAGGTATAGTAGGAGGGGGAGAGAGAATAGAGTGTGGAGAAGAGAGAGGGGAGAGGAGGAGGAGGGGGGGAGGGGGGGAAGATGAGGAGAGAAGGGGAAGTACTAGATGAGTGAGAAGTAGAGAGAAGAGAATGAAGTGAGAGGTGAGAAGAGAAGGAGATTAGAGTGGGGGAGAGTGAGAACACTAAGGAAGAGAGAAGGAGGGGGTGTGGGGAAGAAGGGGATGAAAGAAGAGAGAGAGAGAAAAGGGAGGGAAAGGAGATGGGAGGGAAGTAGAGGAGAGAGAAGGGAGGAGTGTAGGGAGAGAGAAGAGGGGGAGAAGAGAAAAGCGCCGTGTGTTTGTTCTAAACTTTTATCGTTTAAAAAAAACCCAAAAAAACCAATCCTTCACATAAATAACACAAACAAAACATTGAATCCCCAATGCCTTACAACAGCACCAAAATAAAGTACAAAACGAAAAACCAATGATAATGACAAACGGATAGGAAAACAAAAACCAAAAGTTACCAATTTCGAGCCGCAACCCCCCTCCCCCACTCCTCCCCGACCTTATAAAATCCAGCGAATGGAAGATCACCCCGACATAAATCTCTGCGCTTTTGTTTTCACGGGAAATTCACAAGCGGACGACCACGGTCTCCTCTTAAAACAAATCCAATAGTGAACAAGAGGCGCTGAAGGCATTATAGGTTTATATTTCGTTGAATACATAAATAAATAATAGAAAGGGCATAATTCGTTAAGTCTTGATATAACTTTATTCCATCTTGAGCGAAATCCATAAATAAATATATATGAATGATAATAAACGATGATAAACGGCTAATGATATTAAATATGTGATTGGTAAAATCGTTTCAAAGAAATACAACTATCATAACACCATATACATACTAATCTTCCGAACCGGATATATAGGTTGTAGATGTAAAAGAAGAAATCATAGACATGCATACATACATAAGTTGCACACACATCATTTATATGTATACATATGTATTTGTATATATATGTATATATATATATATATATATATTGTTACAAGTGTTATATTGTAACGGTTATTTATAATCAGTCTCATGTTATTTAAATCCACAACTAGTTCCCTTTCACCCTACGAGTGAGAATGCGGGAGAGAGAGTAGAGAGGAGAGAGAGAGAGAGAGAGAGAGAGAGAGAGAGAGAGAGAGAGAGAGAGAGAGAGAGAGAGAGAGAGAGAGAGAGAAAGAGCGAGCGAGCGAGCGAGCGAAGAGAAAAAGAAAGAGAGAGAAAGAGAAAGGGAGCGTAGATGGAGAGCAGAGTTGAGTGGGTGATACAAAGAAGGGAGTTAAGAGTGAGTGTGAATGTGAGCGTACGTATGAACGTGTCCAGCGGGGGCGACCGTTGTAAACGTACC
>NW_028234440.1:1703726-1706226 GCF_977035675.1 Penaeus japonicus
CCCGCGCCCTTTATCACTCATCGCCCCAAGCCCTTCATGGAGTCTAATCCGGGACTCTCTGTACATTATCGCACAAGGAGGCCCTTCCAAGCGGCACGCACTGCGAGGGCGGCCGCTCGAGCCCGACCTCGGCTCGACAAAGCTTGCTTCTTATCTGCCGATTTTTCTCGCTGGCTATCTCCGTGTTTGTCTTTCTCTTTCAACTCTGCGATTAGGCTATCCTCCTGTCAAGCGCAATTGCATTATCGCCCGGGCATCAAGAGCCGCGCCGGCGGTGCAAGACGACGAAAAACAACAATAATAATCATAATAATCAAAGATGAAGAGGGAGAGAAAAGAAGGCACACGCACACAGCTCCCCCTCCCCTCACCGGTGCCCCACCCCTCCCTCCCATCACCGTCGTCAGGGCCGCACAAAGTGGAGACAATATCTCACGGCGCATCACAAAAGAGCTGACCGCAAATACGAGATAAAACGGCCGTAAGCATCTAGTTTAACCGGCGTATTTTTAGCTGCGCCAAATCTGCCCGGCGGCGGCGGCGGCGGAGGCGACTCAACCCGTCAGTAATACTCACTCGCCGACTCGCTCGCTCGCTCGCCGACCCCGTGACTCACATAAACGGTGAGTCTTGATGTTCTGTGGCCGACATGAAGAACAAGGGGAAGACAGACAAGGTAGGGAAGTAGGAGGAGTATGGAAAAGGACGAGGAAGAGGAGGAGTATGAAAGAGGACGAGGAGGAGAACGAGGAAGAGGAGGAAGAGCAAGAGGAGGACGAGGAAGATGTGTAGGGAAAAAGAGGAAGAGGAGGAGGAGGAAGAAGTGTAGAGAATAAAAGGACGAAGTGCAGGGAAAATGAGGAAGAGGAAAAGTATAAGAAAAAAGTATTGCAAGCAAGAAATACCTTTGCTATGTGACCTCCACCACAACCCTGCAACAAGACCCAGTAGGTAACACTCCAATCAATATGCTAATAAACAAAAAGCCAACGATCCCAGACCCGAATAAACAAATAAATATACAAGTCCAGCAATAATGCCTCCCGTCAACATATCGATCACATATTAATGATCACGTATTGATTATTTATCGATTATGTAAATCCCGCCGGGAACCTCATTACCGCTAATAACCGGGGTGATCTCGAGGAGGAGGAGGAGGAGGAGGAGGAGGAGGAGGAGGAGGACGAGGGGGAGGAGGAGGAGGAGGAGGAGGAGGAGGAGGAGGAGGACGAGAAGGAAGGAGGAAAAAGAAGAAATGAGGAAAAAAAGGACGACGACTACGCCGCCCCGAGAACAAGCCCTTCGTAGTCATCACACAGAACTCCCCCCCCCACCCCCCTCCCCCCAGGAATTCTTATCACACCGTCGATCCAGAGTGTCAAGCAGATCAGCAGGTGCACCGTCAAAAAAAAACAAAAAACAACAACACCGGCCAATCACGGGTCTATCCGCTGAGGAGGGGGAGAGAGAGGGGAGGGAGGGGGGGGTTGGGGACGATCCGCTTTCCGAAGTCCGCGACGGAAAGCACCGACGTCTAAATCAACAGCCTTATCGTCGTTCCAGAGATAGTAATGTGTCGACGACGGATAAGGAGCGGAAGGTGACGTCTGCTGATAAGTGGCCCCCTTGACCCCCGTCTTGTGTAATGCGGTTAGATAGATCGAGATAAATAGGCGGGGGAATTAGGGAAATAGACAGGCTGATGGATAGATTGCTTGGTAAATAGATGGACAGGAGGACAGGTAAATCCACAAATCGTACGATAGGAAAATGGACATATATTAAGATAGGTAAGTAGATACATAGCAAGAGAGGTAGATAGTTGGGTGGATAGTTCGATAGACAGACAGACAGACAGATAGATAGACAGCCAAACAGAAATAGAGCGCAGACAAAGCAAGAGGAATACCGCCCAGAGACCTGTTCCACGTCGGAGTGGGAGAGGGCTGAGGGAGCAAGCAACTGCGATCGCTTTTCCTTCGCCTCTTGCGGGCGTCGCTGGAGAAGAAAAGCCAGGCTGCTTGAAGTCTTTTCTTTTTCTTTTCTTTTTTCTTTCTCTTACTCTCACTCTGTGTCTCACGTTCACTGTCACTCTTACCCTCACCCTCGCCATGACCCTCACCTCTCCACCTCCACCTCCACCTCCTCCCCCCTCGCCCCCTCGACGTCGCCCTCTCCATAAAGCGCAGCCAGATTAAGGCTCGTCATAAATCCGTCGGGGCGAATGATGCCGCGTCAACCTGCGGCGATAAAGTAGCCGCGGCGAGCTCCGACCGCACCTCGCGCGGCACGGCGTCGGCGGCCGGGGGTAGGGTAAGGTAGGGTGGGGTGGGGTGGAATAAGTGCCGCAGACAGGCACTAAACCCGGCGCAATTCCTCGAGAAGTGCCATCAAGGGGGGACCTCAAGGATTAGGTGTCGAGGTGTCATATCAAGGGAGAGGGTCCTATCAACGACGCCCCCCTCTCCTCCTCCTCCTCCTCCTCCTCCTCCTCCTC
>NW_028234440.1:1711226-1721226 GCF_977035675.1 Penaeus japonicus
TCCTTTTTCTCTCTCCCTTTTTTTTCCAGCCTACCTACAGGCTGCTCACGGGGAAAAATAGATTCGTGGTCATACGTCCCGAGTTTTTAGGCTTCGTTGCACTGACTGGTGTGTAATATATTTTGATCGCGAGGGGGGAAGAAAGGAATGATAGTTAAAAAAAAAGAACATTAAGGCTATAAAAAAAACATGTGTGCATAAAGACGAGGTCAAGACCGCAAAAGAGAGGAAAGAAAAAAAAAAGGGGGGGGGGGGGAATAAGGACTTTCCTGAAGGAGGGGGACATTTGGACGGAATTTTCCTCCACCCTTCTTATCACCTCCGCCAACCCCAAAGAAAAAAAAGTATAAAAAAGGTAATAATATTATAAATATAAATATATAAATATATATAAATATATATAAATATATATATATATATATATATATATATATATATATATATATATATATATATATATATATATATATATCCTGAAGGAGAAGACCTTCTAGGAGGACCCCCTTTTCCGCCCACGACCGATCTGAAGACGCCATGGGACCTCGAACGGAAATCCCGACGGCGGCAACGGATCCCCGTTCGGCCGACGTCGCCAGGCAAACAAGAACAAACATCAGAGCAAAAGGGAAAGGGAAAGGAAAAGAAGAAGAAGAAGAAGCAGAAGAAACAGCAACAACAAAGACAGGGATACAGACGCGATAAAAGTTACCCGAAGAGAAAAACAAGGGAAAAAAATAAATAAATGAAAAAGTCAAGGAGCGAACGGGGAGGAAAAAGAGAAAAGAGCAGAAGAAAACGACCTCGAGGTACGGCGTTCAGACTCAAGGGTTCCCCCGGCAGTAGGAGCAGAAGCAGGAGCAGCGAGGGGGCATAATAAGACCTATACATCACGGGGCTGGTTGACGGCTGGACCATATGGCCGCCGCCGCTGCCGCTGTGCCGCCACCGCCGCCGCCGCCGCCGCACGCTGTACCAACGCCGCTACAGAACCCTTCTCTCTCTGTGTTTGTTCTGTCTGTCTGTCTGTCTGTCTGTCTGTCTGTCTGTCTGTCTGTCTGTCTGTCTCGTATCTATACATCCCCGCCTCTCTTATCCTCGATTCTCTCCGCCCCTCTCTCTCTATCTATTTATCTCCCCACCTTTCTCTCCCTCTCGTTCTATCTATCTATCTACCTCCCCGCAAGCCGCAAGTAGACCAAGAACACCCTAACCCCCTCCCTTCCTCTCACCTGCGCACCTCGCGTGGCCCTCGACCATTGCGCTTCTCCGGCGGCCGACGAAACGCACATCTCGGCCTCCAAACGAAACCTGTATTGTGAACCAGCGAACCCGGCGAACCATGAAAGCCGAGGCCCGAGTCCGAACCGCGTGTATGAACCTGGCATCAAGTGAAGCAAGGGTCGTCCGGACTGCTGGCGCGTGTGATAGCCAGTGACGCAGTGATATGGAGCAGCGAGAGGGCCCGGGGGGGGAGTCTGGGGTGGGGGTGAGGGGGGAGAGAGGAAGGGAGAGGGGGGAGTGGGAGGGAGGGAGAGAGGGGAGAGGGAGGGCAGGGAATGGAGGGAGTTTGTAAGGGAGGGAAGTGAGGCAAGGGAGGGAATGAAGGGAGTTTGTGATGTGGTAGTCCGTTTGTGATATTTCGAAAGGTGGGTGGTGAGAATAACTGTCCTAGTGCGAAGCAGCAATATTGCTGGTCTTGTTGAAATAAAAAATAATAATAATAACTCCGCCACAACGACCCCTCGCAACAACGACCTCATGCACCGTCTCTAAACACGACCATGACCCCCCACAGCGGCCCGACCGAACCACCACCACCACGACCGCCTCCGCCTCCGCCGCCTCCGCCAGCAGCAGCCCGAATTTGCGTTAAGATAATCAAACGAGCGACGCACGTGATCTATCTTCCAGTTTTAGAGTGGAACAATATTCCACAAATGGAAAACCAGCTTTTCCCAGGCCGAGCGGGGGCCTTCAGTCCAATCCCTCTGTACGCGCTACACACCACTTTTCCAGGCTCCCGCGATCCACTCAAGCCCTCGCCCCTGCCCCTGCCCCTCTCTTCCCTCCCTCCCCTCCCCCTTCCCCTTCCCCTTCCTGGCCCTTCCACAAGGGGAGGCCACCGCCAGCGCTCCCCCTTCAACTTCCAAGTCGGGGCTGATACCGAGTCCCCTTCCACGCGAGGGCTAAAAGGAACAAGGTCTCATCCTACTCATGGCATATCCAAAGCACACTTCTCCTAACTCCTACCCGCCCTTTCTTTATTCCAGCGTCCTCCTCCTCCTCCTTCTCCTCCTCCTTCTTCTCCTCCTCCTCCTGTCTTCCTCCATCTACTCCTTCCCTTTCTCAATCTCTTTCCCCTTCCCTTACCTCTTCCCCTTCCCCTCCATCTCCTCCTTCCCTTTCCCCCTCTCCCCCTCCCCCCCTCTCTTCCACGCCGACCGAAGCGAGGCAACAACACTTTTCCAGACTCGGGTACCAGCGAAGCGTCCCGAGGCCCGAGCGCGGCAGACCAGCGATCACCCTGACAGGTAGAATAAATATGCAAATACCCAGCTGTATTCGGCACAACAGTGTGCATTTGTTAGTCCCACAAACATGGTCGTGTGGCTGGGATGCGAACGGCGACGCTCTCGGGCGGTGGAGGCCAAATGAACGCTGGCCTGATATTATTATTATCACCCGGGAGCTTCGGAGGATGTATAGAGGTCGGCGGCGCGAGACAAATAGGTCTGTGAATTAAAGCGGGTCGGTCGGTCGGTCGGTCGGTCGGCGCTCCGATGCCGGGCTCAAGATTGGTAGCATATTCATGAGCGCCTAATTATCTTCCTGGACAAGCCGGGGCTCGACGAGACTCTGCTGCTATCTATCTGCTTATCTATTTTTTTCTTTTTTTTTTTTTTGTTCCTCCGTCGATTCTCTCACGCGCGTTTTCGCCGTGTGTTCATCTCGGTGTTTTCATTCACCGGCTTGGTCTCGGCTTATTATTCAGGTGAGAGAAAGAGAGATTCTGAGGAGCGAGGGATGATGAAAATGGTTGGTCTGGGAATTCTGAGAAAAAGAACAGCAAACACTTCAATTCAGACACTGATAGATAGATAGACAGATACATACATACATACGTACATATATACATACATATATTTATATATATATACATATACATATATATAAATATACATATATATATATATATATATATATATTATATATATAAATATATATATATATAAATGTACATATATATATATATTATATATTTATATATATATATATATATAAATGTACATATATAAATATACATATATATATACATACATATATATATATATATATATATATATATATACATATATGTGTGTGTGTATATATATATATCTATATTATACACATGTATATTTTTAATCCCATACCACACGTCTTCTCCTTAACCATTTCCATAACCAAAAGAAGCCCTCCCCCCCCTACCTCCACCATCCTCCCCCTCCCCCTCCTACCACCATCACCACATAAACACGGTTTGAACAAAGGGCTGGAGAGGCGCAGCGCTAGATGGGTCACCCTACCCCCCCCCTTCCCGTCCCCATTCCCCTATCCCTCTCTCTATCCCTTACCTCCTTCTCCCCCTCCTACTTCCCCCCACCCCCACCCCCACCCCCTACAGGACCCTTGAAGCAACCTAGCGGAAACATGAATAATCTAAACCAAAATTTGCCGCACCCCCCCACCCCCCTTCCCCCATAACCCTTTTCCCCCTTCCCCCTTCCCCCCTCCCCCCTCCCCTTCCCCCCTGCGGTGATGGAGATTGCGTCCGATGCTCAACTGGCATTAGCATCCGCGAAGATCAGGAGGAAGCAGGAAGACGTAAAAGAGAGAGAGAGAGAGAGAGAGAAAAAAAAATAGAAAGAGAAAGAGAGAGAGAGAGAGAGAGAGAGAGAGAGAGAGAGAGAGAGAGAGAGAGAGAGAGAGAGAGAGAGAGAGAGAGAGAGAGAGAGAGAGGGAGGAGGAGAGAGAGAGAAAACGAGGGAGGAGAGAGAGAGAGAAAGAGGGAGGAGAGAGAGAGGGGGAGAGAGAGAAGAGAAGAAGGAGAAGAGAGAGGAGAGAGAGAGAGAGAGGAGAGGGGAGGGGGGGGGAGGAGAGAGAGAGAGAGAGGAGAGAGAGGAGAGAGAGAGAGAGAGGAGAGCAGAGAGAGAGAAGGAGAGAGAGAGAGAGACAGAGAGAGAGAGAGAGAGAGAGAATGAGAGAGGTTAGAGGAGAGAGGAAAGAAAGGAGAGATAAAAGAGAGAAGAGAGAGAGAGAAAGAGAGAGAGAGAGAGAGAGAGAGAGAGAGAGAGAGAGAGAGAGAGAGAGAGAGAGAGAGAGAGAGAGAGAGGATGAGGCAACAGATCTATAAAATAGATTACATCGATACAGGAACCTGGATGTCGAAATGCAAAAATGCGTGCGTTCGTGCATGCATAGATGCGTGTATCATAATATCACCTCCTATTTTACTATAACCTGACCTTCCTTCCCGCTCTATCTCCTTCATTCTGTCCATCCTTCCTTTTTTTCTTTACTTCTCCCTCACCCCTATTCCTTCTCTTTCTTCTTCTTCTCCTCCTTCTCCATCACTCTCACTCCTAATCCTACTCCCTTCTCCCCCCTCCACCCACTCCCACTTCCTTCTCCCCCCTCCACCCACTCTCACTCCCTTCTCCCCCCCTCCACCCACTCCCACACCCTTCTCCCCCCCTCCACTCCCACACTCCCTTCTCCCCCCCACCCCCCACCCCACCACAACCACCACGAACGGTGTGTGTGTGTGTGTGGAAGGGAGGGGAGAGGGGGCGGGGGAGGGGAGAAGGGGGGCGGGGGATAACAGCCTCTCTCGGTAGCTCTTGCATCATCAATTTTACTTATTCAAAAGCAGGAGCGGGGAGTATGCCCGGGCTAATATTCCTGCAGAGGCGGGGCATTAAAAATCCTAGACCTCCCCCCCCCCTTATAATGAAAATGGGAATTACGGGATAAGGGGGAAGGGGAAAGGGGAAAGGGGAAAGGGGGAAGAGGGAAAGAAGGAGGGAAGGAGGATGAGGGAAAGGGGGGAGAAGGGATGAGATGAAGTAAAGGAGGGAGAGAATGGGGAATGGGGAAGGGGGGGAGGGGGGGCTTAGGGCTATTGTTGATATGATGCGATGGATTTTAGGCTCCGCTAATGGGGAATGTGGGGGAGGGGGGGTCAACCCTAGATCTTTATTAGCCAAAGTGAAAAAGGGAAATGCCTTGGGAATTAAAGGAAAATTAAGAATAATTGGCATGAGAGAGAGAGAGAGAGAGAGAGAGAGAGAGAGAGAGAGAGAGAGAGAGAGAGAGAGAGAGAGAGAGAGAGAGAGAGAGAGAGAGAGAGAGAGAGAGAGATTCACCCCAATGCAATTAACTGTTGGATTCCATTATTCCAACTTCTAACCATAATCAACAAGGCAGAATAAAGGTTGCATAATTTCGATAATGCTTGCAATACAATTTTTTTTTAAACGAACACAAGTAACTAAATCTAGTGTTATTGGTAAATATTACATAACATCGTTATAAACACCAATAACAATAACAATAACAATGGTAAAACAGGAACAACAAAACAAGTAATGCTAATAATAACAGGTATAGCAACCATCATTATTGTCATTATCGTTATCTTCGCCATCGATAATAAAACACAAAAATATTAACACCACTGAAGAATAATATTAATTTTGATGTTAACATAACAACAACACTAATAGCAATAATAATGATAATAATAATAATGATTTTCAATCTTCGTCACCCCTTGATCTGCTGCTGCAGTGCGGGAGAGAGAAAGACGTTTGTGCATGTGCGTCTGTTTGTGCGTTTGTGTCTGCGTTAGCTTATGGTTCTGTATGTGCGTCCTTCTGTGTGTGATTGTAAGCCTGTGTTTGTACATGCGTCTCTTTGTGCGTTTCTAAATTTGTGTTTGTCTGTGTTTTTTTATTTTTTATATCCTTGGCTTTTTGAACATTCTGTGCATGTGTGTGCTTTCTCTACCTTTTTTATCTGTGTTTGTCCGTGTTTTTATGTCTCGCTTTTGAACGTTTAGTGTTGGTTGCGTATTTCGCGTGCGGCCTCCCCTCTTCTCTTCTCGCCCTCCCTTTGCCTCGTTCTTCTTCAAGACGTAGCGCGATCGACTCGGCGAGACCGCGACACTGCTATTCGACCGTCGATCTGCAAGCGCCCCCCCCCCCCTCTTTTGTCGGTTCTTTGGTCGCTTTTGAGTCCTTGCTTTGTCTTTGTTTTTATTGGGCGTTTGTTCTTTATCACCATTCTCTTTGTATTTATCTGATTTTATTTCATGTTATTTCCATCTTTCCCTGTACTACTTTTCCCTTTTCCCGCTCCTTCTCCTTCTCCTTCCCCCTCCTAAGTACCTACGAACGTGAAAACAAAGGAATTAATGAATAAATGAAGGAAGGAAGGAAGAAATGAAGGAAGGATGGAAGGAATGAAGGAAGGAGCCCGCGTAACCGCCATTAATTAAGGCCAAGGCCCATCCTGGTCACGGCCGGACCACACCAATCCCCGGCATCACTTCGCGTCACACCTGGATCAGTGGATGTAACCCCTCCCCCCCCCCCTTTCTCCTCCTCCCTATCCCTTTCTTCCTTGTTCCTTTTCTCAACTTTTTTATTCTTTTTTTTTGTGACTGTACTTCTTTCTTTGTTTTATATTCTACCTGTCCTTTCCCTTCATCCCACCTATCCTTCCCTCTATTTCTTCTTCTTCTTCTTCTTCTTCTTCTTCTTATCTTTCTCTTTCTGTTTCCCCTTCTCCCTCTCCCGTCCATCAATCTCTCCTCCCTCTCCCTCTCCCTTCCACCCTTCTCTCCCCCTTACCCATTAATCCCTTCCCCCTTCCATTTGCCGTTTCCCTGGCTGATAGTGATGACTTGTCCCTTTTTTGGAAAAAGGCTGAGAGGTCCTTCAAGAAAAAAAAAAAAAAAAAATCGACGTACATCGCCCTCTGTTCTACCTTCTTCGTTTTCCCTCTCCCTCTCTTCTGCCTCGTTTATCTCTTTCTATTTCTTTTCCTTCTCTTTTTTTTCCCTCTTCGTCTTCTTTGTTTCGTGAATCATTTTTTTTATTCTTTTCTTATTCTTATCTTTAACCTCAGCGAGCCATCTCTTAATTCTTCTTTCTCTTTCACCCCATTTATGACTTTTTCCTTCTATTATCTTTCTCTTTTTCTTCCTTCTCTTTCCCCCCATTTATCCATCTTCTTCCCCCTCTCTTTCTCTTCAACTTCCTCCATCTATTTCTTCCATCTATCCACTCCGTCAGACGCGCCAAGAAACGAACGACGATGGATGCCAAAAAATCGCAGTGATTCTGTCAACTTTCATGTGCTAATATATATATATTTTTTTCTCTCTCTCTCTCGTATAAATGTTACTTTCTGGCATTGTCTTTTGTTAAAGTATTATCTTAAATATATTTGTTTATGTTTTACTTTCGCCACTACTAGGTTTTCCGTTCCCGTTCTTTTCTCCTTCTTCTTCTTCTTCTTCTTCTTCTTCTTCTTCTTCTTCTTCTTCTTCTTCTTCTTCTTCTTCTTCTTCTTCTTCTTCTTCTTCTTCTCCCTACCCCAATCCCTATCCTTCTCTTTCTCTTTCTCCTTCTCCCAATCCTTCTCCTCCTTTTCCTTCTTCTTCTTTTTCTTCTCCTTCTCCTTCTCCCCTTCTTCTCCTTCTCCTTCTCCTCCTCCTCCTCCTTTTCCTTCTTCTTCTCCCTATCCTTCTCCTTATCCTTCTCCCCTTCTTCTTCTCCCCTTCTCCTTCTTCTCCTTCTCCTTCTCCTTCTTCTTCTCCTCCTCCTCCTCCTCGCGTTGGCAGCGCAATGCCCCATCCAATTAGAGTACATCATTTGCCCCGCGGAGTGAAGTGACGCCGAGGTCGCGGAGCCTCGGAAAATACGGTGACAATTTCCCCCTCCGCGACCAGGCCGAGTGGTGATGACTTGCCCCATTCCCCCGGTGGTGGTGATGACTTACGCCGAGCCCCTGGAGGTGATGATGACACCTTTACCCCCACACCCCTCCCCTCCCTTCCTTTTAACCCCCTTCCTCCCTTCCTCTCCCCCCTTCGTCTAACACGCGGACATATTTGTGATCGTGAAGGGGACTGACGATGCGTTTGATATTGAGGATGTACGAGTTTAAGCTGTGTGCGGCTGTGATAAAGTGGTAGTCTTTTTGTTCAAGTCAAGCAAAACACACACGCACACACACACACACACACACACACACACACACACACACACACACACACACACACACACACACACACACACACAGAGGTACAGATACAGATACAGATAGAGATACAGATACAGATACAGACACACACACAGACACAGGTACAGACACAGACACAGGCACAGATACAGACAGACAGACACACACACACACATACAGACACAGACACACACACACACACACGCACAGTCACACGTACACGCACGTACACACGAAAGCGGAGGAGCCCACGGCGTTCACACCCTCGACATATGGTTCGCATACATACCCGCGCTAACCGAGTGTGTCGGACGGAACTATATCGGGGAAGCGAAGAAGATGGGAAAGGGAGGAGGAGGAAGGGGAGAAGAGGGAGGAAGGGAGGAAGGGAGGTGGGGGCAGCACGACATAACACATGTGACGCATAGGTGTGACTATGAGTTCTGGTGTGGTAACGACAAGAATACCCTCCGTCCCTCCCTTCCTCTACCTCCTCTCCCCTCCTCCCCTCGATCCATTACCCTTCCCCCTTCCCCCTTCCTTCAACCCCTTCGTCCCCAACATCCCCCCCCCCAAACCCGCACTCCTATCCCCCTAACCCTCCTCCCTCCTCCCCCCGCCAAAATCCATTACAACAATTTTATTAATCTATCGACAAGTCCCCCAAATTCGTTCAATAGTCACTATCGTCATTTGCAAAATCTTTCTCGTCTCTCCTGTGTCTCCTTTTCTCTCTCTCTCTCTCTCTCTCTCTCTCTCTCTCTCTCTCTCTCTCTCTCTCTCTCTCTCTCTCTCTCTCCCTTGCCTTCGCCGACCTACTGACTTCCTAATAGATGTCAAGTGGGAGGCAAAGGAGAAGTTACAGGATTAATACTTGACAGAAAATTATTTCAGCAAGTCAAGTGCCCAATTCATCTAAATTTAGACTCGCGTTCATACACAAGCGCGCATAAATACGTGGGTTTACAAGCATGATGAATATATATATATATATATATATATATATATATATATATATATATATATATATATAAACATGTACACGTATAGAGTATATGTATTTCGGGCAAAGACGAACAAGAATATGCGATATATGTATGATCGTATACCATATTCGATTTCCTTATTAAGGTTTATATCCAGCGCAGCCAGACACAAACACACAAACAAACACACAGACACAAACGCACACATATCTATTCCCATAGCTCGGAGGTCCCTCTCCCTTTCCTCGCCCCCTACTGCGCCCACCTCGCCTGCCAGCGCAGCCCACCGCAGCCAAGACCCCCCTCTCTATCTCCTTCAAAACCCACCGCCGCCGAAACCCACCTCTCCATCTCCTTCAAAACCCCGAACCGCCGAACCGCTATCTATCTGTAGCTGCCGAACCCACTCCCAGCTCAACCCACTCTTGCTATCAAAACCCACCACACCGCACGCAGCCCACCCTTCCTCTCTCTCTCTCTCCCTCAACCCCTCCCCCTGCCACCAAACCCACCCACCCACCCTCCCTCCCGCCCACCTCACCCACCGCGCCCACGCCCAATTAACGCCCTCCTGGGACCACGCGGGCGCCAGGCGTGAAATACTACCCCCAGTTTCCATTAATGTCGAGTCCGGGCAAAGACATAAATATCTGCAGAGAAGCCGAACGGGAGAATTTGAATACTAAACTCTGAATTCCGCGCGCCAGAAAATAAACCTTTCTTTT
>NW_028234440.1:1726226-1756226 GCF_977035675.1 Penaeus japonicus
ACGTTCTGCCCCTCCCAAAACAACGCTGGTGCCCGTGTGACCTTGCTTATGGAACAAGACGGGGGGAAAAACTTGCAATCGGGACTGCAAACACTACCAAAGGAATACCTGCAAGCAAAATCGTAAGCAGGTCGTTCAACAATCAGGAAAGGTCGAAGGGAAGGGGGGGGGGTGTAGGAGATGGAGGGATAAGATATATATATATATGTATCTATATATATATGTATATATATATATATATATATATATATATATATATATATATAACGAAAATAGGAGTATCAGTTATTTGATCTTTTTCAAAAATTAACCTACATTAATCAATCACTACAACGAACAAGAACAAAAAAAAGAAAAAAAAATACAACACAAAAAAGAAAATCTAAAAACAAAACAAAACAAAACAAAACAAAAAACAAACAACAACAGAACAACAACAACAATAATAAGAACAATGCACCAACATCATTGTCCACAAACAACAAACAACAACAAGAACAGCGCCAAGGGCAAGTCACAACAGAGAGGGGCAGGCAGAGAGGGTATTGGGGACGCCTACCTTCGAACTCGTGAAAAAGGCGAGAGTGTAGTCCAGCTGGGCTCTTCTTACCTGTGGGGGGAGAGAGAGGAGAGGGGGGGTTAGGTCTTTGCAAGCAGGTTTATCAAATATATGTAAGATAATACATACATATATATATTCTATGAAGTTTATGTATATATTTTTTTTTCTCTGGTGGGGAGTTAGGTTGGTGTCTTTGCAAGCAGGTAATAATAATAAAAAAAAAAATGTATATGGATAAATACATTTTCAATAAAGCAGACTTGATCAATCTTTTTCCTGGTGGGGGAGTGGAAATAAAAAGGAGAAAAGGAGGGGGGGGGGGGATTAGATCGGTGTCTTTTCACAAGCAGGTAATAAAGAAAAATATACATCACCCTACAAAGACAGCTTTAACAAAATGGATTCATTATCTTTCCAGGTGGGAATGGAAAGAATGAGGATGGGGGGATGTCAGTGTCTTTGCAAGCAGGAAGAGAAACAATATAAATGAGATAAAAGGGTACATCCTTAACAAAATGGGCATGACAGAATGGCGTTCCTCAAAACTAACGCTTTCGTTCTTTCTATCGTTAATCTTTATCATCAAAACTAGTCTTTCATTTACAGCCTTTCATTTTTATTTCATTTACATTTTATTTTCCTTTATTTGCATTCCTATTTCAACTCCAACTCCCGTAGTGCTAATTTCAAACCCAATTACCGATACATCCCCCCCCCCACAAAAATACCCCTTCCGTACCCCACCATAAACCCGAGTGCCACCGGTTCGAACGCCGATAAATTAACAGGTACGGGTGCCAGGTGTGCCACATCGCCCGTGCCCAACCAGCCTCTCTGCCGCTGGCGCCCGTGTCCCCATCACCACCCGAGTCCAGCGCTGGCACTTCCTCAGGATGGGAGTCCTTCCCTTCGACTTAATACCCCCTCCCCCCTCCCCCACCCCCTCGAAGAACGCCTAGCTCTCTCGATCCCCCAACACGGGTCGGGTCGTTCGGAAAAGGGGAAGTAATAGGGGAGGGGTTCTTGAACCATTTCTGACTGAGGGGAGAGATGCGAAGAGAGGGAGGAGAGGGAATGGGAGATAGGGAGAGAGGGAGAGAGGGAGAAGGAGAGGGAGTGGGAGATAGGGAGAGAGGGAGTGGGAGAGAGAGAGAGGGAGAAGGAGGAGAGGGAAGGAGGGAAGGAGGAAGGGAAGGGAGGGAGAGAATCCTCCTCGGAAGACGGCTTCCCGTATCCTCCCCGCGGGAAGACGATCAATCTTCCTTCATTAGTCCGAATCCTCCCCGCGAACGGCCGTCGTTCTCCCGCCGCGCACGTCCTCCCGAGGCGAAGACGTTCCCGAGGAAGCCGAGAAGCCTGACAAAGATCGCGTGACTTGACCCCCTCCCCCCTCCCCCTCCCCCCTAGGCTCGCGGCGGCTGTGACGGCGGCGGCAGCGGCGATTGGGATCCGCCACGCAGGTAGCGGCCGCGAGGTAATCGAAGCGGCCCTTTTTAATCATGGGTTCGGGCGGCGGGCGCGGGCAGCCGCAGCCTCGCGGAGGAGAGCGCGGCGCCCTCCTCCTGCCCCGGCCGCAGCTGGCTCCTCTGGGCCGCCGCCCGACGGTCCCTGCCGCCTCTGCCCGCTGGGGGTGGTGCCAACCAATCAGATTTATGGATGCCAGCTGACAGCCAATCGGGTTTATGGATGAGTCGGCTGGACCAATGGGAGAGACTGTCAGGTGCAGGGGGTGGGGCCGGGGCATTATGGGGGCGTGGCCTGTTGCAAGGCTGGGTCAGGCGGGCACTGCAAGCTGCAACACACCGCTGGCGCCACCACACTGCCAACTCTCACACCACGACCCTCCAAGACCCTCCGCCACCACCACCTCCTCCTCCTCCAACACTCGCCACCACCACCACCACCTCGCCGTCGCCACCACGTTGCAACATGCAATACGCGCGGCACTTCGGAAGCCACCGCGAGGCCTCGCTCGGGCAACGTCGCCGCTGCGCCCCTCCATCCACATGGGGCATCGACACACGCTGACGAACCTACCCACCCCACCACCGCCCCTCCTCCTCCCCCTTCTCCTTCCCTGCCCCTTGCCCCCTGCCCCAAGCCCTCCCCCCCCCTCCCTCCGACCCTAAGCCATGCAACATTGAGCGACACGACCACACACCAGCGCCTCCCGAGCCCACCAACACGCTGCCCTGACACGGCGACGGCGACGACTACCGTGTCGTCCTGGTTGCGCTGCTGCCGTCCCGACGCCCGTCCCGATAACGAGGTCGCCTTTTCTGTCTTTGTTCTACCTTGGTTTGCAACAAAGGAAACAAAGACAGTGCAATGACACACTTCAAGGCGTATTAGTATTATTTTTTAAAAATAAAGATAAAAAATATTTAGTGTTAAATTATGCTAAAACAACAGTTACCTCATTATTACTTATATCATAATTATTGTCGGTAAGAAACATGATTTTGATGACAGCAGTTAAACTTAATAATAGTAAAAACAACAATTTTGATAACAACACAAATATCTCCATCGCCATGATAATAATAATAACAATGATAATATTATCATTACTAATAATAATAGGAATAATTCATCATCTTGCTTTGAATAATATCCACAATATAATTATCACTACTGAGTTAATCATAGCTATAAAATAATTGTAATAATAATGCAAACAAGAAGAGTAACAGTAGTAGTAGCAATAATTGCAATTGCAATGAAAATTACAATAATTACTAAAATCAGTGTTAACTATTGCAATTCTTCTTTTACTATTATCCTTATTAGTTTCATTATAATTATGATTATCTCTCATTATCATAATAATAATATTGATGAAATTAATAATAATAATAATAATAATAATAATAATAATAATAACAATAAAGATGATAATGATAATAATAATAATAATAATAATAATAATAATAATAATACATTTGTTAATATTAGACTAATGTTAATAAAGTCCACTGATAATGGAAATAACAACGATGATTATTATAATAATAACAAAAAACATAAAAACAAATTAAAAATAAAGATAATAATAGTAAAATAACAATGATGATAATACAATTACAAGATACCTATAACAACAAAACAGATATAACAACAATGATAACAGATAACAATAACAACAATAATAAAAATTCTATGATAATTAATAAAATTTTAATAATAATAATAATAATAATAATAATTATAACTGTCATTACTATTATTTTCCTTATTACAATATTAATATCAATGATAATGATAATGATGATGATAATGATTATGATAATGATAACAATAATTACAATAATAAAATTAACGATCATAAAAATATTACTATGGACAACAGTAATAATAATAAAAAAAACAATAATATGACAATAACAACAATAATAACAATAATTATAATATTAATATCAATAGTAATAATGACAATAATGATCATAAAAAAAATCAACAATAATAATGATAACAATAATGAGGAAGAAAAAAATATATTATGCAAAAATAAACAAGAATGTCTATTTAACTAATAATGTTTTCCGTTGTTAACGATCGTCTTGGGTAGCAATCATAATGAGGGTAACAATAACAATGTCAATAATAGTAATAGTAATAATAATAATAATAATAATAATAATAATAATAATGATAATAACAATAATAAATAATAATAATATTATTATTAATACTAATGATGATGATAATAATGATAATGATAATGATAATAATTATAACGATAATAATAATAATAATAATAATAATAATAATAATAATAATGATAATAATAATAATAACAATAATGATAATAATCATAATTTCAACAACAATAATAATAACAATAATAATGATAATGATAATAATAATATCAACAATGATAATAAAAATAGTGGTAGTTGTAGTAGTAGTACTAGCATTAATAGTAATAGTAGTAGTTGTAATGGTGGTAATATTAGAAATAGTAGTAATAGTCCCAGTAGTAGTACTAGTAGTAGTTGTAGCAATAGTAGTTGTAGTAGCAGTAATAATTACCACAGCAAAAACAATATAATTTTCATCACTATTATCAATATCATCATAACTATCACCATCATTAATATTACCATAATATTATCATACAACAACAAAATAGATAATAACAACAATTCTAAAAACGACAAAAAAAAGAGAAAATGGTGGAAAAAATGAATTAATATAATCTTTATGAATGAAGTAATCCTCATTATCATAATAGCAGCTATAATTATCATCACACTCTTCATTATCATAATACCTATATATCTATCAATCAATCCATATCTATCTGTCTATATGCTCATAATGCATTACAGGTGCGTGTGTTATATTATGTGCATGCACGTGTGTGTACGTGTTGTGTACGTGTGTGTGTGTTTACGTGTGTGTACGTGTGTGTGTGTGTATGTGTGTGCGTGTATGCATGTGCGTAACAAACACAAACACCCATTCTCCTTCTCCCTCTCCCTCTCCCTCTCCCTCTCTCTCCCTCTCTCTCTCTCTCTCTCTCTCTCTCTCTCTCTCTCTCTCTCTCTCTCTCCCTCTCCCTCTCCACGTGCCCAACTCTCTATCCCATCATCTCCATTTCCTTCTCCTTCCCCTTCCCCTTCTCCTTCTCCTTCTTCTTCTTCTTCACCTTCTTCTTCTTCTTCCTCCTCCTCCGCCGCCGCCGTCGCCGCCCACTCCCCGTCTGCGCGCTTCTCATTCGCGTCACGTCCCGCTTCCTCCGCCGACACCGCCGCTGCCTCCAGGACCCCGCTCGTTAGGATGCGTCGCCCGTTGCCAATTAATTACAAACGGTGCTGTTATCAGTGGAGTTACCAATCTGGGCGCGCGGGCGAGGGGCGGCCGAGGGGCGGGCGAGGGGCAGACGCCGCGCCGGCTCCTGAAGGCCAGCCAGCCCCAGCCAGGCGAGCGGCCGTCCCCGCGCAGGGACACCTTTCGCTCGACGGCGCCGCTCGCACTCGGGACTCCTACTTCCCTCCCTCCTACTCGACGCTCATGCTCGGGGGACTCGGGGACTCGGGGACTCGGGGCTAGGACTCGCACCCCTCATTCTCTTACGCCTCTCACGCTTTGCTTTTGTTGTTTTGTTTTGATTTTTGGGGGTGAGGGTGTAGGGGGAAGGGGTGAGGGTGAGGGTGAGGGTGAGGGGGTGATGGAGTGAGGGTGAGGTGAACCATGCAGTCGGTGGACACACGCCATGGCGTTACCGGAGTTCTTTCGTGTTTTTTTTTTTTTTCTCTTCTTCTTTTGAGGGAAGGGGTGGGGGTGGGGGGGATGGAAGGGGAAGGGGGAAGTGAGGGGGAGGTGCATTCGGGACCTGAGGATATACGGTCCGCAGCCACTCTATGGACTCGAACCAAACCCCTTGAGGCTTAAGGACTCCCATTAAACCCACCTAAATCCACCCTTTACACTTCACCTGTGACATCCTTCGCCTCTGCCCCTCCCGTCCCCTCCATTCCCTCCCTCCCTCCCTCCCTCCTTCGGAACCCCGTCGGTCACCAGTTCGGCCATCCCGCGTCGCTTTGAACTAACTTATATAATATTTCCTTATCTCGTCCTTCTCATCATCTTGGCGTCCCCCCATTAGCAGGTGTGTCGGCCCTCCCTGTGGCTGATGAGGCGCCCTTAGTTGGCCGGGCGACACTTACCTCCTCCCCTTAATTCGTCCTCCCATCCCCCCCCCACCCATCCCCACCCCGTTCCCCTTCCCCTTCCTCTCCTCCTTCACTACCCGACCCTCCTTCTCCGCCTCTTCTCTTTAGTCCTTCCCTCTTTCTCCTCTTCATTTCCTTCACTCACTCCCTCCCCCCCCTCCTAGTCCCCCCCCACCTGGGTGACGACCACCGCAGTCGCGAGGTATTATAAAGAGATTCTGGGAACGACCTGCGAGCGCCCCTTCGACACCAGTACAAATCGGGACGAAGTGACCACTTGGCGAATCACAACGACCTGCCTGCCCACGACCCCGCAGCCACGTCCCTGCCCAACGCAAAGGGGAGAGGGAGATTGGAGAGGGGAGAGGGGAGAGGGGAGGGCCGAGGGGGAGGGGGATAGGAAGCTGCCGGTAAACAGATTACGACCCGCGAACGACTCGGGTGCCACTTCCGACACTTTGGGACAGGCAGGCGACGACGCTTGGAACTAACGACTCATCTAGACGACCATACCCGCTCTTGTTGACACAATACCTCGATTAAACCGAAGAAGCATTACGCAGGTGCTTAAAAAGGGAGCGGAGGGGGAGGGGGGTAGCGGGAGAAGGGGAGATGAAGAAGGTAAATTAAAAAGATGATAAAGAAGAAGACGAAGAAAAATAATAAGAAGAAGAAGAGGAAAAGGTAGAAGACGAAGAGGAAGAAAGGCTAGAAAAGGAGGAGGAGGAGGAGGAGGAGGAGGAGGAGGAGGAGGAGGGATGGAGGTTGTAGTAGGGCAGTTAAGTCGTTAATTACCCTGACAGCGAGATAAAACAGCCAAGGAGGCTATCACAGCCACACTGTTTAGCTTTGCTAACCTTGGTACACACAGGTATTCAGGGGAGAGGGAAGTAAGTGTGTGAGTGTGAGTGTGAGTGTGTGAGTGTGTGAGTGTGTGAGAGTGTGAGTGTGAGTGTGAGTGTGAGTGTGAATGTGAGTGTGTGTATGAGTATGAGTGTGTGTGTGTAAAGAGAAGAGAGGAATTCAAGAGAGTGGTTTCTCTCCCCTTCCCCTTCCCCTTCTCATGTACCCGCCCTTCCCCCTCCTACCGTCCACTCCACCCCCCCCCCTCCACCGGTCATCGTTAGCGGCCGTAACTTAGGCAGATAAGTAGGCTGATCAGGGCAATATGCAGTCACATCAGCAGAGGTCAGCTGATAACGCAATGCAGGTCAGAGTGAGCAATATGTGAACGGGTTGAAGGGGAAGGATGGTGGGAGGGAGGGAAAGGGTAGGAAGAGGGAGGGGGAGGAGGAGGAGGAGGAGGGATGAGATGGGGGGAGGGTAAGCTAGTTGGTCATGCAGAGGCTCGCAAACCCTCCCCCAGATAGCCCAAGATCTAATGGGGGAGGGGGAGGGGGAGGAGAGAAACAGGGAGCGACTAGGAAGAAGAAGAAGGAGGAGAAGGACGGGGAAGGAAGGAGGGGGAGAGGAAGGGGAAGGGGAGGGGGGGGGCTGAAGCCATGCTGACCGTACGACGACGTTTTGTTAAGATCATTACTGGCAGTGGGCGGGAATGCCAAGCAGGTGCCCCCATTACCCTCCTGGGGGGCACGAGGGTGGGGGGGATGGGGTGGAGGAGAGGGGGAGGACGCGACAGCCTCCTCACACTCCTCCTCCTCCTCCTCTCCCTGCGCCTTCCTGTTTCAGGAAAACAAACTTCGACCCTCCCTCTCTTCCTCCGATTTCTTTGCTTCCTCTTCCTCATTCCTCATTCCATCTACTCAACCTCCTCCTCCTCCTTCTTCCCCTTTCCTCCATCTCCACCTCCACCTAAACCCCCACCTCTTCCTTCCCTTTTCCCCCTTCCTCCACCTCCTTCCCTTTCTCCACCTCCTTCTTCCCTTTCTCCCCTTTCCTCCACCTCTTCCTTCCCTTTTCCCCCTTCCTCCACCTCCTTCTTCCCTTTCTCCCCTTCCTCCACCTCTTCCTTCCCTTTTCCCCCTTCCTCCACCTCCACCACCACCTCTTCCCTCTTCCTCCTGACGAAGAGAGCACCCCCCCTCTCCCCCCCTCCACCCCCCACCTCCCCTTCCTCCCCTCCGGCCAACCAGCCATGCCGCTCCGATATCAAAACAGAAGCAGCACATTTCTCCGCTACGAGATCGTGTGATCGCACTTTTTTCCCCCCGGCCTCACCGCAATCTAATCACCGACGGATGTGAGAGCATTTCAGACTCGCAGATCCATGACGATGACGATGACGATGACCGTACTCTCTCTCTCTCTCTCTCTCTCTCTCTCTCTCTCTCTCTCTCTCTCTCTCTCTCTCTCTCTCTCTCTCTCTCTCTCTCTCTCTCTCCCGGAAGAGAGCAGCCGCCCAACACCGTTTGAACAGCGTTATTGCTAGCAACATTAACAGCAGCAGACTGATTCGGAGAGATACATCGTCACGTTATGCTGTTCTTTAAAGCTGCCTTGGCCGGGCTTTAAGCCGAGACTCCGGCACAGCAACTTCAACGGCCCCGCACACACTTGACTGTTTCCTTCTGCCTCCTTACCTGCCCTCCTTGCTCCCCCCCCCTCCTCCTCCTCTTAACCCCCTCTTCATTTCCTCACCCTTCCTTTTCGGCTTTCCTACCCTCCTTTTCACTTCTCTCCCACTCTCCCCCTCCTCTTTCCTTCCTAACTCGTTTTCTCTCCCCTCCTTCCTACCCTACCCTTCTCTTCTCTTCCCTCCCTCATCCCTCCTTCGTACCCTCCTCTCCTCTTTTCTTCCTACCTACCTATCCTCCTTTCCCTCCCCTTCCTCCCTCGCTTTCGCTTTCCTTCCTTCCCTCCTTCCACGACTTGAGGCTTCCGAGGCCTAAGCACGCGGACACATTCCTCACAAGAGAGTACCAAGAACGACCCGGTCGTCCATTCCCTGAGACGACCACCGCAGTTTCGCCCGAGTGATAAAAATGCAACCCCGTTTTTCCTCCCGCGACGAGAACAAAAACAAAACAAAAACAACAACAACGATCATATACCCCCAAAAAAAGAGCCGACGCCACAAAATAATTCCATTTGACAACGTTCGACAACTTTAAGGTTCATTTGCATGAAACCGCCATCAAATTATATCTAATCAGTCACTCGGGTCATTATGTATTCGCGACATTCCTATAAATACCTCAACTGACAATAAGTAGAGATAGACCTTAAAGAGTTTTATTATTGTATCAATGGCGATATGAAGCATTAAGTCAAGCCAGGAGAAACACTTAGCATTGTATCTTAAGATAAGGTCGGTCGTAAAACCGAAAACGATTTTTATATCTGTAATGTGTACGTGTGTTTATATGCGTGTGGATGTGCGCACTGATAGGTGTTTTGTGTGTGTGTGTGTGTGTGTGTGCGTGTGTGTGTGTGTGTGTGTGTGTGTGTGTGTGTGTGTGTGTGTGTGTGTGTGTGTGTGTGTGTGTGTGTGTGAGAGAGAGAGAGAGAGAGAGAGAGAGAGAGAGAGAGAGAGAGAGAGAGAGAGAGAGAGAGAGAGAGAGAGAGAGAGAGAGAGAGAGAGAGAGAGAGAAACGAATGAGAGACAGAGACGGACCGAAACACAGAATGAGGAAAAAGAAAGAGACCGAAACAAACTGATAACGAAAAAGAGAGAGACAGAGAAACGAAAAAACGAGAGAAAGAGAGAAGAGGTGTCGGAGCCAAAAGCACGTCTTCTGACCCGCACTCGTTGGTCGGAATTCGGAACAAGTTAACAATTAATTACAACTTGGTCATTATCGCAGCACACAGGATAGGTGCCGGCGAGAGGTTGGGCGTACAAGCCCCCCTCCTAACCCCACGCCCACTCCCTTCCCCGCCTACCCCTCCCCCTCCCTCCCTTCTACTTATCCTCTTCTCTCTCCTCCTACTTCTTTCTTCTTCTTCTTGTTCTTGTTCTTCTTCCTCTTCTTCTTCCCGTTTCTCTCTCCCTCACTTTCAATCACCCTTCCTCTCTCTCATTCCTCTTTTCTTCCCCCCAACCCCCCTCCCTTTCTCCTCCTCTGCTTTCTCACTCCTATTTTTCTTCTCCTCCTCCTCCTCACCCTCCCCTCCCCTCCCTCCCCTTCCAGCCCCCTACCCACCCTACCAAGACCATCCCCTCCTCCTTCCCTCAGAGTCGATAGATAACTGATAGACACTCGATCGCGCTGAAGAACGGCGAACGACAAGGAACGGGAAGTTAACGGCAGACGCTGAGAGATGGCGCTCCGTTGCCTGATTAGCAATGGCGATAATTTTTTTTTTTTTTTTTTTTTTTTTTTTGGGGGGGGTCGACCTTAATTTTGTAATTTATCTTTTAGTTCTCTTGCTTTCGATCTATTTATTTTTTTCTATGTAATTTTATTATCACTCACTCTCACTCTCGCTTTTTCTCTTACTCTTACTCTCACTCTCACTCTTACTCTCACTCTCTATCTCTTCGCCAATATATTATCATCTCTTTCTCTCGAAGTCAAAGAGATGAAAGAAGTTTCAATCTCGCTGAATCGTTGTCATTATCATTAGCAATAAGTTTGGCATCATTATCACCATCATTACGGCTATTAAGACCCACCTAAGCATTTCTTTTCCTCTTTCTATCTTCCCCTCTCTTCGTATCGGGAAAAAGGGAAGAAGCAGAAACGAAAGAGGGATAGGAAACAAAGTAAATAGCAGGATAATAATTATATAAAAATAAAAATGAATTTACAGAGAGAGAGAGAGAGAGAGAAAGAGAGAGAGAGAAAGAAAGAAAGAGAGAGAGAGAGAGAGAGAGAGAGAGAGAGAGAGAGAGAGAGAGAGAGAGAGAGAGAGAGAGAGAGAGAGAGGGAGAGACAGAGAGAGAGGTATGCCCTAATTTGCATCAGAAATTAAATTTCGTGAGAGACACAGACAAATCGCGGACATTGTGTGCAACAACGGTATGCTCTGGGAATAGACTCGACTGGAGCCACAAGGACCTTTTATACCCCCCCCCCCTTCTCTCTCTCTCTCTCTCTCTCTCTCTCTCTCTCTCTCTCTCTCTCTCTCTCTCTCTCTCTCTCTCTCTCTCTCTCTCGCTTACCCTTCCATTCCCACCTATATTCCCAGTCTCTCTCCTTCACTCTCTCCCTCCCTTCGCTTCTCAACCTGAACCCAGACACAAACTCCAAACATATTATCAAAACCGAGCCCCTGAAACTTACCCGCGTCCCCTCCCCTATCCCCCTCTCCCCCTCCCCCTCAGCGTCAGGGGCAGGTGGCGGCGTGCCCCTCGCAGGTGCCCCAGCGTGGTGCCAGGGGTCACCCGGCGGGGGCTTCGCAGGGGGCCGAGCGAGCAGCCCTCTGGTGCCGCGTCGCCGCCCGCTGTAATGCCAGTAATGGGGCTGTAATGTGTCCACTACCAGGAGCTCTGATTTATGCCCGCCCGCGTCCCCGGTGCCTCTATTTCTTTAATGCTTCGCGGGAGGAGAGGGAGGAGGGAGGGAAGGGGAGGGAAGGAAGGAAGGAAGGGGAGGGGGAGAGCTAGAGGAAAGGGGGAGGGGGAGAGCCAGAGGGAGGGATGGAAGGGGAGAAAGGAGGGATGGAAGGGGAGGGGGAGAGCTAGAGGGAGGGATGGAAGGGGAGGAAAGGAAGGAAGGAAGGGGAGGGAGAGCTAGAGGAAAGGGGTAGGGGGAGAGCTAGAGGATGGGGAGGGGGAGAGCTAGAGGAAAGGGGAGGGGGAGAGCCAGAGGAAAGGGGGAGGGAGAGAGCTAGAGGAAGGGGGAGAGAGCTAGAGGAAGGGGGGTAGGGGAGGTGAGGGCAAGGAAGGAGGAGAGCCAGAGAAAGGGGGCTGGAGGGGAAGGAAGGGAGGGAGGGAGAGAGCCATTGTTAAAACATTTATTCACGGGATGATTTTGACGGGTTCTCCACACCTGACGGCCAGGCTGGGGGTGGGTGGGTGGGGAGAGGAGGGAGGGGAGGGAGAACAGGTGGGGACAGAAGAAAGGAGGGAAGGGACGAGAGACAAGAAGGAAGAAGAGAGAGGGGAAGAAAGAAGGGAAAAGGGGAAAAACAAAAAGAGGAAAGGAGAGAGAGAGAGAGAGAGAGAGAGAGAGAGAGAGAGAGAGAGAGAGAGAGAGAGAGAGAGAGAGAGAGAGAGAGAAAGGGAAGAAGAAAGAGGGAGAGAAGGACGAGAAGGACGAGAGGAAAGCGGGCAAGAGAGGCGAGAGACATTTATTGCATCGCGTGACCTCCGAGTAACCAACCGCCACCTGTCTATCAAGTCGAACACACGAGCCACACCCAGGCGGTCCAGCACCTTTGGGCGCAAGGCTTTCCCGAAGACGCGCTTCGAGGCTTTTGACTGAGCTTCGAGCAGGCTCTCTAATTCACCCGAGCCTAGGCTACATTTCCTAACGGCCTGCATGCAGATTTCACGTCAGATTTCACTTAGTACTCCAAAGTCTTTAATTTCACGCAACTCTCATCTTGGTCTTCCGTTGACATGTATATCATTTCTTACTTTGTAAATCCACGCGATTTATATATATATATATATATATATATATATATATATAT
Organism: Penaeus japonicus; assembly: GCF_977035675.1. Lineage (NCBI taxonomy): Eukaryota > Metazoa > Arthropoda > Malacostraca > Decapoda > Penaeidae > Penaeus > Penaeus japonicus. Next base: position 1,739,007 of record NW_028234440.1, read on the forward strand.
ATATATATATATATATATATACATATATATATATATATACATATATAAATATATATGTATATATATATACTTTGGGGGTAAATCAGCACAGACAATAAATTTGTAAACACGAGAACAAATGACCCACCAACATCTGTAAAAGTGTAATTGGAATATAAAATGCTAATGGAGATGGATGAGGATAACAATAACGAAAGGCAATATAAAGCTAACAAGAGTAATAATTAAGAAGATAAGTATCAATAACACAAATCACCTCGCGGAAATAACGAAATACAAACAAACAAAAGCAAAAAACAAAAACATCAAACCGGCTTCCCCATAACCCCATTACCTAACCCTCTCTCCCCCTACCCTTACCCTTCCCCTTATCCTCCCCTCTCCCCTTCCTCAACCCCCCCCCCTCCATTCACCATCCCTTTACCCCCTCCCTCGTCACCCCCCCCCCTTCTCAATCCCCATTTCCCCGGCGCACCAGGGTGATATAGCGGACCAAAAGGTGATTGGCAGTTGTAAACGGCTTATTTACAAGCCTCCGACCATTATGTCATTACCGGAATTACCTGGCCGGGGGATTTAACAAGGAACTCGGTGGATTTTTATCTCCACTATGTTTTATGGTTGCCACTCCCTCCCTCCCTCTCTCCCTCTCTCCCTCCCTCACCTGTCCCACCCACACACCCCACCTTCCCCTCACACATAACCATACACTTTGGTTGACGTGTTCACGGACATGCGGACACCGTCTTGTGGCTTCTTAATAGACCTCTTTCTCCATCTTCCTTAGGTCTAAAACGCGGCGGCGATAATGATCTTCTTCCTGTCTACCGGATCTTCCACCCTATTTTCACCCTGAATGAATACACTTTTTTATCCTTTCACTCTCGGAAGTAATCATAAATAATAAAAAAGAAAAGTGCCAAGTGTAACTCTTCCATATTCCACGCCCTTCCCGGGTCCCCTTCCCTACCTCCCCACCCCCTACTCCACGCCCTTCCAAGCTCCCACCCCCACCCCCACTCCCTCCCTCCCTCCCCTCCCTCTTGTCAGCCTACGAGAAGACTGACAACGTTACTGCTGACAGCCCGATTCTGACAGCTTTTCGGGGCTCGCTGATCCACAGCGGGAGGCTCGCTAAAATAAATATATAGTTTGGAAAAAAAGGTTTGTGTGTGGGGAGAGGGGATGCTAGTGTGTGGGTGTGTTTGTGTTTGTTTGTGTATTTGTGTTTGTGTTTGTGTTTGTGTTTGTATGAGTGTGAGTGTGAGTGTGAGTGTGTGTGTGTGTGTGTGTGCGCTTACGCGAGAGCTTGTGTATGTGTGCGTGTAAAAGCCTACATAAAAGCAAGCACATCAAAACAAAAATACCAATCACACTTAAAACAGACACAACCGCACACGCTTTGCCCTCCTCATGTTTGTCGGCCCACCCAGCCTACCCAACCCTACCCTACCCTACCCACCCCCGCCTCCCTCCCTCCCTTCTCTCTCTCTCTCTCTCTCTCTCTCTCTCTCTCTCTCTCTCTCTCTCTCTCTCTCTCTCTCTCTCTCTCTCTCTCTCTCTCTCGCTTTGCTCGCGTACTCTTACCCACATTCATGCATTCTTGTACACACGCATATACATGGTCACTCTCCCCTCTTTTACTATCGGCCATATGTCTTTCTCTCCCTCTCGACCCTTCACGCTTTCCCTGCTTCGCTCTCTCTCTCTCTCTCTCTCTCTCTCTCTCTCTCTCTCTCTCTCTCTCTCTCTCTCTCTCTCTCTCTCTCTCTCTCTCTCTCTCTCTCTCTCTCTCTCTCTCTCCCTCTCTCTCTCTCTTTTCTCTCACTCCATTCCTCTTTTTTATCTCTCTCTATTCCTTATCTCTCCTCTCCTAAGAATACAAAAAAGAAAAGCAAAAAGAAAATCATCCATCGCTTTCTCATGCACTCCGACACCGCCGTCAGGAGCAAGAACGAACGAAGCCTTTACCCATAACGGAGTGAGTGAAGAGCGTGCTAATTTTAAGCCCATTTCCAAGAGAGTAAAACAGCATTTTCGTCCATACCGTGTGGACGGAGAGGGAGAGAGAGAGAGAGGGATGGAGGGAGGGAGGGGGAGGGGGAGGGGGAGGGGGAGGGAGAGGGAGAGGGAGAGGGGAGAGGGGGAGAGAGAGAGAGAGAGAGAGAGAGAGAGAGAGAGAGAGAGAGAGGGAGGGAGGGAGGGAGGGAGAGAGAGAGAGAGAGAGAGAGAGAGGGAGGGAGAGGGAGAGGGAGAGGGAGAGAGAGAGAGAGCGAGGATGAGGGGAAGGATGAGGAAGAAGGTAGGACGAGAGGGGAAGCGGGAAGAAGGGAAAGGAAGGAGGGAGGAGGAGGAGTAGGAACAGAAGCTCTTAAGTATTTTCAAGGTTAAAATGATTTTCGAAAATATGAAAGCAAGAAAAAAGGTAAAGTAATTTATTTTTACTTCTCCCCTGTGCCATTCTTCGTTTCTCATTAAATGATAGTTCTCTTTGTTCGTTCGTTCCTTCCAATTCTCCCACCCCCTTTTTTTTTATTTTCCTTTCTATTCATTCTTTCACCTCACACCCTCGCCTCGTCTCCAATTTCTTTCAATGTTTCTTCCTCCTTCTTACCTCTCTATCTTTCACAGGCTCTTCATTCTTATTCTTCTTATTCCACCTTATCTCCCTTTCTTCCACATGCTTTTTCATCCCCTCCTCCTTTCACACGCTCTTTCTTCCTTCTTTTCTCTCTCTCCCTGTCTTTCTCTCTCTCTCATCCTCCCTCCCTCCCTTCTTCCTTCGTTCCTTCCCTTTCTCCCTCCCTCCTCCCTTCCTTCCCTCCCTCCTTCTTTCCTTCCTTCTCACCCTCTTATCCTCCCACCCTCTCACCCTCTCTCTCCCTCCCTTTATTCCCGTCTGCCAGCGCGTCTCCCTCCGCAGCAGCAGCTAAAACGCACAAGAAATCCTGGATCCTTCGCCTATTTTTTCAGCCGTCAATCACCCAAGAAGTTGCTTAGATTGACAGTCGCCTCCGCCACCGCCGCCACCAGCGAACAGGGGAGAGAGAAACGAAGCAAGGTAGATATGACAGCGCCGAAAGGAGTGCTGTCTGGTTGTGTGTCTGTCTGTCTGTCTGTTTAATCCGTTTTTTTCTATCTGTTTGTCTGATTGTTTTGTTTTGTTTGTTTTTTCATCTGGACGTTAGGTGGTTATGGTTGGGATGGTTGTCGGAGTATTGCTTCTTCTCCTCTTTCATTTATTCTTTCTATCCCTTTTTCTTTCTCGTTCTCCTTTTGGATCTTTCTCTAACTCTCCTTCCCCCCCCCCTCCTCTCTCTCTCTCTCTCTCTCTCTCTCTCTCTCTCTCTCTCTCTCTCTCTCTCTCTCTCTCTCTCTCTCTCTCTCTCTCTCTCTCTCTCTCTCCGCGCCGTGTGTAGTAAGGGGAGTAAATCTCAGGCCATTGAAGAGAATTACTGCAGGTGCCAATGAAACGCATATCTATAATGACCGAGCCTCAGTAATCAATATATTAATGACCTGCTATTTGAAGCTGATATACCCGCGAGAGATCCCCATGCAAGTCGAGGTACGTTCACACACACGCGTACACACATATACACATACACACACATACGAACACAAACGCACAGTGGAATACACACACACACACACACACACGCATACACACAGTCGAATGAACACTTATATGAACACAAACGCAAAGTCGAACATACACACGCACACGTACACACTATCAAATACACACACACACACACACACACACACACACAAAAGAGAGCAACATCCCTCTTTCTGGTCGGTCGCCGTTGCCTCGCCTCCGATCCCTGTCCTGCGCTGGTCCCCGTCCGTACCTCGGTGGCTGCGTCCTCAATAACAAAGGCAGGCAGGCAGGCAGTGGCACTACCTAGCTCGGCGGGCAAGAACTATGACACTCCCTTTAAAGGACTAACCAAATTGGTGTGATAAAAGCCTTTGATTCCCATGCTCCGCCCTCATCACTTCCTTCCTCTGTTTTTATTCCTCCCTTACCGTTTTTTCCCCTCTTTCTGTTCACTGTTTTTGGATTTGATTCCCATATTTCCCCTTGCCCCTTCCCCTCCCCTTCTTCCCCCCTCCCCGTGCGGGCATCCACTCCACTGGATTTTCCTCTTTCCCTCTATCTCTCTATTTTCGTTTTATCTTTATTTTCTCTCTCTCTCTCTTTTTTTCTTATTCTTCCTGTTTTTCTGTCCCTATTCTTTCCCGTCTTATCTTTTCTCCTCTACGTCTTTTATCTCCTGCCTTCTCCCTTTGTCTATCGCTTTCTCTTTCACTTTTCTCTTTCTCCCTTTTGTCCTTTCTTCTCCCTCCTCCCTCCCCTCCTCTTTCTTACTTCCTCTCTTCCTCTTTCTTTTCCCTTTCCCTCTACCTATCCCTCTCCCTTCTACCTTTCCTTCTCTCTTCTCTCTCACTTCCTATCCCTCTCCCTCCTACCTTTCCTTCTCTCCCCTCTCTCTCTCTCACTTCCTATCCCTCTCTCTTTCCCCTCTCCCTCTCCCTCTCCCTCCCCGTCCTTCATCGTCCCTTCGCCCTCGAGTATGACAGACAAGCTGGCGCCTCCTTGGGCCGTGAGTCCGATTGTTACATATCTGGGATCTAGGTGCGGGTGACAAGGATCCATGTTAGGTTCCATCTTATCTCCCAGGAATTCCAGGCGGCGACCAATCACGTGACGGGATCCCGGCCTGGAAGTCTGCTTTTGCCACACGGGGTTCATGGATTTTCTCGAGTCTCCTTTTCGTTTGTTTGTTTCCCCTTGTTCGTAGGGGGGGAGGGGGGAGGCGAGAGGTACCTATCACCTTCGTAGGGCATCCCCCCTCGCCCGTCCTGCCCGTAGTCACGACGGGCATCGCTCCCCCACGCCGACGAAGAGGAGGAGAAGAAAATAAACCAGAAACGTCTTGGAGATTCCAGGCAAAATTCCAAGGCGGGGGAACGGACCAATCCGGTGGCGCTGTGTGTTCCAGAGCATCCGGGTGGCAAGACGTCTCGCAATTGTCTTGGGAAGGGGATGCGCTCGGGCGGGCGGGCGGGTGGGCAGCCGGGAGCCCTGTCTCCTGGATCACATTTTATCTCAGATTTCCGCTACACACTTTCTCCCATTTGAGCGCCGAGTGCGATCGCTAAGGACACCCTCCTCCCCCGCCTCCTCTCCCCCCTCCCCCCTCGTCTTTAATTACGGATCTTCAGGAGGGGAGGGGGATGGGGGAGGGGAGGAAGGGGTGGGTGAGAGGGGGAGGGAGGTAGTCTGGAGGAGGAGGAGGGATGGGGGGAGGAGAGAGGGAAGAGAGAGAGAGAGAGAGGAGGTTAAGAAAGACGACGTACAGAGCGCAGAAGAGGGTAAGAAGAAGAGGAGGAGGAGGAGATAGGAAAAAAGAAGCAGAGAGAGGGGAAGAGTGGGAAGGGAAAGAAAGTAAGAAGTACTATAGAGAAAGAGAGCGGAAGAAGTACGAAGGCAAGAAGTAAAGAGAGAATTGAAGGGCAGAAAGTTGAGAAAAAAAGAAAGAGAAATGGAGACGAAGACGATATGAAGGTATAAACAAGAGAGAGAAAAAAAGAAAAGACAACTTACCCCCCCCTCTCTCACTCTCCCTCTCTCTCTCTCTTACTCTCTCTCTCTCTCTTTCTCTTCTCTTTCCCCTCGAGTCGCGGCACTTCATCCTTGTTTACCTTCGAGTGACGAATCGCCCCGCGTAATGGCGCATCAGCCCTGCTGCTCCTCGAACCCAATCTGATCCCATTCTCCTGTCTACTGCCTCTTTCTTTTCACTTCTCTCTTCTTTCGGGGTTTTGTTTGCGGTCATTACACTGTTCTTAATTTCGTGGGACTTTTATTTATCGGTTAAATAGAGTCTAGATTTTTTTTTTTTTTTTTTTTTTTTTTGGGGGGGGGTTCTTGATTTATGTTATTGCTTTATTTCTCTCTGTGTATTATTGTTTACTTCGTTATCTGCTCATTCGTTTGTTTATTTACTTACCTGTTTGCGATCTTTTCACCCCTGTCTCGTCTAGTCCTTCATTTTGTACATTTGACCAACTATTCGACACTTAACTCATTGCATCATAATTTTTTTTTTCACCCCATCAGCATTACCGCAAATTTTCGTTACATATTATCATCACCACCTAGTTACTACCATCACCGTCACCTGCCACCATTACTCCCTATCAGCCATTATCCTTCACCCCTATTATCATCATGCTTACACCTTCTTCCATCCTTCCTCGACCCAATCTCTGCTCTCACACCTTCTCCTCCTCCTCCTCCTTCAAAAGTCTTTTCTTCTCTTTCTTTTTCTTCTCTGTCTCTTTCTCCTCTTCGCATTCCTCCTCCTCTTCACATTCCTATTCCTCCTATTCCTCTTATTCCTATTCCTATTCCTCCTCCTCCTCCTCCTCCTCCTCCTCCTCCTCCTCCTCCTCCTCCTCCTCCTCCTCCTCCTCCTCCTCCTCCTTCCAGCTATATATTGACGGTAGCAAGAAACGTTGTGGCGGCCAAGTCGCTATAGCAACACTGGACAACAGCGCCGCTTTTCCGATCCTTCTCGTCTTCGGCCACGGCTCGGCGGCGCTCGAAGGAAGGCGGGAGGCGGGAGGAGAGAGGAGAGAGGAGAGAGGAGGGAAGGAAGGAGGCGGAAGAAGGGAAGGAGGGAGGAGGAGGAGGAGGAGGAGGAGGAGGAGGAGGAGGAAGGGAAGGAAAGAGGCGGATGAAGGGAAGGAAGGAGGCGGAAGAAGGGAGGGAAGGAGGAGGGAGGAAGGAATCGAAGACAGGAGGGAGAAGGAAGTGAGGTAAGGAACGAAGAAACCAAGAGAGACGAAGGGAGAGACGAAGAGAGGGAGGGAGGGAACAGTCAGTCAGGGAGCGACAGAGAGGAAGCCAAGAGGAAAGTCCTAAGGCAAGAGCTACGTTCCCAGGCGATTCCTTGCGACCCTTCTGCTGCTGCCTCTGTCCCTCGCCCTGTGGACTCCCTCGGAAGATGGAGCGGCCGTTCTTTTCCCCGGGAGCTTTTGGGACTCTTAGGGATCGCCCAGGGTGTAGCCTTTCTTCACGATCGTTTTTGCTTTTGTTTTCTACTTCTAACGTGCGATATAAACGCAGATATAAAGATGTACGAAATGATAATAATGATGAAATACCAGAAACCCACTACTTATTATCATCATACAAAGAATTTTCTTATTTTTTTATGTATCGTATAATAAATGAATCGATCAGAGAGAGAGAGAGAGAGAGAGAGAGAGAGAGAGAGAGAGAGAGAGAGAGAGAGAGAGAGAGAGAGAGAGAGAGAGAGAGAGAGAGAGAGAGAGAGAGGAAGCCAGACCTCACGGGTTGGGACGCGTCGCTGTGATCAATATTGACTATGTTCTGTTCGCAGGTGAGAAGCGGGTCAGCCGAAGCAATGGACGGCAAGGAAACAAGAACTCCTTTTTTGTGAGTTGTTTTTCTTTCGCTCTCTCTCTCTCTCTCTCTCTCTCTCTCTCTCTCTCTCTCTCTCTCTCTCTCTCTCTCTCTCTCTCTCTCTCTCTTTATTGTTTGTATTTAATTATGTTTGTCCTTGTTTTTATTATCATTCTGTTCCTTCCTTTTTTTAAATCTCAGTCACGGGTGATTGGTATGCGTGTATATAGTCTTCATTTATGTTTATGTATTTTTTCTTTTCTTTTTATTATTTTCCCTTTGGGAGATGTGTAGAGAAGAATGGAGAAGAGGAGAAAGAAATGAGAGGGAGGGAGGAAGGGAGGGAGGAAGGGAGGGAGGGGTGAAGGAAGAAAGGAGGAAAAGAGAAAGAGAAAGAGAGTAGGGGGTAAAAGAAAGGAGATACACTTATGAAAGTAGTAAGAAGAAGAAGAAGAAAAAATAAGAAATAAGAAATTGAAGGGGGTAAATGCAACAGACCGACCACGCACAAGAGGCAGTCGATCTATCAACGGCTGTCAAACTTTACGTATTAAAAGATCGCCAGTCATTTTTTTTAAGCGTGACCACACTCGACACACAAGGCGAGTGCAAAAAGAGGGAGGGAGGGGGGGAGGGGGAGAATCAGATAGGGAGATAGGGAGGGAGAGGGAGAGGAGGGGGAGGGAAAGGGGAGATAGGGAAGGAGGGAGAGAGAGAGAGAGAGAGAGAGAGAGAGAGAGAGAGAGAGAGAGAGAGAGAGAGAGAGAGAGAGAGAGAAAGCCAGACACCCCCGACGCAGCCTCCGAGACGCGGCCGTCGCAGCAGCAGCAGCAACAGCAGAAGCAGAAGCGGTAGCAGACACAGTGGAAAGCAATTACCAGTTCAATCGTCGAGGCATTAGCGCTCAGCCCTGGTAGTGCTGAGTGGACGGTAGGAGGAGACTAAGGGAGGAGAGGGGGGAGGGGGAGGGGGGCAGAGGGCACTCCACGCACCACTAGCCTGCTCCTGACCCTTTCCTCGCCTTCTGCTGACCCTTGCTGACCTCTTCTCTCGCCTCCTGCTGACCCGTGGCTCAACCCGCATTCAACGCCCTCTTCCCTCGTTACTTTATTAGACTCTTAATTCTCCCATCTTTTTTATCCTTCTTTTCTGCCCCTTCTTGTTTATCTTACATTCTTTCATTTGTTCGTTTCTCCTTGCTTCTCTATTGCGGTGCTGGGCGACTCGACATTTATTTTCTCCCTTTTTTGTTTTTCTTCTTCCTCGTCCTCCTCCTCTTCTTCTTCTCTTCTTCTTCGTCTTCCTCTTCTTTTTCTTCTTCATCTTCTCCTCCTCTTCCTCCTCTTTTTTTTTCCTTCTTCTTCCTCCTCCTCCTCCACCGAATCGGCCGCCACGCCTTGTCCTGTTATTAATTACGCGATAACGACAACAAGCTAATGACAATATCGCCAGCGTCAACAAGGTCGTTAAGAGCTTCTCCACAAAGATGAGGAAGAAGAAGAAGAGAAAAAAGGTTTCTCTCTCCTTTTTTTTCTCTCTCTTTTCTGTTGAAAATGGCGTGGTGTTGGCGAGATGAGTGGGGGGAAGGGGGGAGGGGATGGGAGGGGAGGGAGGGAGAGAGGGAGAGAAGGAGGGAAGGAGGGAAGGAAGGAGGGAGGGAGGGAGGGGAGAGAGGGAGAGAGTGAGAGGATTGAGGAAGAGAGACAGACAAGACGAATGATAGAGAGAAAGAAAGAGAGAAGAAGGATAAGACCCAAGATGTTGACGTTTCGAAACCATCAATGAAAAAACGGTTATTTACAGAGATCTTATTAACTATGTGGTAACAGTACGAACATGATGTTAACATTGGTTGTAGTAACATCCGTATTATAATAAACAGCGTCATAAAACGAGCAACACTAACAACCGCAGTAATAAAGAGAATTAGAAGGAGAGAGAAAAAAATATATATAAAAGGAAAAACAACTTCGCTTCACCACAGTGCCACCTCCCCCCCTCCCTCCTTCTTCCCTCCCCCTCTTCAAGAAAAACTATGTCCTTCCTATTCCCTTCCCCTTCCCCTTCCCCCTACCCCTCTACCTAACCCCCGATCCTGATAGCTCCCCTCCCCCTTGACTATGCCCGTATTTCCCCATATTTCCTCTCTCCGGGTGCACCCTCCCCCCCTCCCTCCCCTTCCCCTCACCCACAGCCCTTATCTCTAGACCTCCCCCATCTTTTACCCATACCCCATACCCCCTCAGCTCCCCAACCCTCCCTCCCCCCCACCCTTCAATACTCAACCTTCCCCTCTGTCTATGCCCCCTTACGCCCTGATCACCCCTTCCCCCACCGCTCTCCCCCTAGCTTCCCTCCCTCTCCCCCTCTCCCCCTCCCCTACTGGTGCCTCTTCCAAAACGTAAACAAAGCGAGGCAAAGGACCAGGCCATCTTCCTTTGATAATTAGCTTGTGATTCCCGCGCTGACAGGGCTATGACTCGGCAGGGCAGTGACGTCATCGCTGCATATTTTGTCACCTACGTCAATGTCCCTGTCCCTGTCCCTCCCCCTCCCTCCCCCCTCTCACTTATCCTTTCTCTTTGTTTATTGGTTCTACTTTTTTTCTTTTTTTTGCAGGTTGTCTTTCTTTTGTATATATCTTTGTTGATTGGTATGTTTCGATTCTAACTCGCCTTCTAAATCATAAGAATTATTCTTCTGCTTTTCTAGCTCTTCTTTTTTCCGTCTCCTCCTCCCCTCCCCCTCCCCTTCCCCCCTTCGCTCTCCCACCCCCCCAGCCCGACCCCACTACCCACTACACATTCGTATCTCATCGACTAAACACAATTAGGAACTCATTACGGGTCATAATCTGGTAATCAGCAACCCCCAACTCTGCATCGTCACTGTTGCTCCCCCCCACCTCCCCTTTCCCCCTTCCCCCTTCCTTCCTCACTGTCTCTTCCCCCCACCCCCCACCCCCTTCCTACTTCTTTCGTCTCCCTTTCTTTCCACTCCCCATTCCTTCCCCTTCCACCCTTCCCTCCCCTCCCTTTTTTCTGCTCACCGTCTCCCCTACTTCTCCCCTCCCCTACAATCTCTTTTCCCTTCTTCTCCCTCTCCCTCCTCCTTCACCCTTTTTCTCTTCGTACTGTGTTCTTCCCTTTACGTTTCCATCCTCCCGTTCCACCATCTCCCACAAACAACTGCCAACATCGTCACCTTTTCACAAGTGTCAACGTCTTTCCTCTCAGACACCTCCTCGCTTGCTCTGCCAACATCAACCTCATCCATCAACATCAGCAACAGCTAGTGCGAGCAACAAGTGTTGGCAAAGACTGTCCAGGACCCTGGCAACACCCTGACAACACAAAGCCATCATCGCAAGGTAGTAAAATGTTGAATGGCAGAGGAAACACCTGGTCTGTTACTGGCAGGGAGGAGGGGGGAAGAGAAAGAGGAGGAGGAGGAGGAGGAGGAGGAGGAGGAGGAGGAGGAGGAGGAGGTGGAGGAGGAGGGGGAAGAGGTTGAAGAGGAGTGAAGGAAAGGACCTACATCCTGGATAGACCGATTCCTGGAGGCCTATCTACACAAGTCCAAAGGAACAGGGCACTGCCAAGTACTGCAGAAGCGCCTTCCTCGTTCCACCTTTCGAGACTCCCCTTCCTTCCCCCCATTCATCCCCCATCCCCCTCCTACCCTCCCCCCTTCCCCTGGCCTTGGCTCGGATTACGCTAATAATCATTCAGACAACATCGCCGCCGCTGATGTTCGAGTCGGTAATTGACTGCCCGTGCATGCGTGTTTGCGTACGTGCTTGCGTGCGTGCCGTAGTCCCGGTTCCGTCTCTCTGTACGCAAGGGACTGTAAATTCGCTGGAAATCTTCCCGCGAATTCTTTCAGGTCGCGGCGTGGAAGTTAAATAAATAAATAAATAAACAAGAAAAAAATATATGTGAATGGGAACAACAAACGCATGTATCCATTTGTGTGTCTGGACTTGGTGGTGGGGTGGGGGTGGGGGTATGAGGGGGGTTAGTGCTTCGTAATGCTTCTTTTTTTTCTCTTGCTCTCTCTCTCTCTCTCTCTCTCTCTCTCTCTCTCTCTCTCTCTCTCTCTCTCTCTCTCTCTCTCTCTCTCTCTCGCTCGCTCAACCCCCCCATCCTTTGGCGTCACAGCGCATGAATCATAGAAGCCTTTGATACCAAATATGAATAAATTATCTCACGCCCACAACAGCCACAACAACATGCATACGTGTGGGCGTCGCGCTTCACTGACGCCTCCGTGTCCTCACTCTTGGCGGAGGCGTGGCTATGCAGATGGGCGGGGTTCCGTAAGGATGCGCTTGGGGGCGCCGGTACGTACACCCCCCTCCCGCCTCCCCCTACTCTTCAAAAACAACAACAACAACAACAACACTACCTGCGACGCCTTCCGTTGGCATGGCAACCGGTCCCTTACCTGTGAAAGAGAAAAGAGAGGTTAAAAATCCATTAGCTTCATCAATTAACCGGCAAATTAAATAAACAACAAACAATTTGTAGCCGGACCAACCCTTAACAAAAACAATTTCAGACTTTGGCCATAAAACATTTATGTTATTGCAATTAAGTAGCAAGCGCAGCAGATTCACGGTCAGCTGCAAGCCTCAGTGCCTGTCACATGACTAACAGATGTGGCACACGGCTGCGTCGCCTGAGAGCCACGGGCACGGAGCGCTGTGCCCACTCCAAGGGGCACTATGGGAGGGCGTCGCGACATGTCTGCTCAACATCCAAAGTGGCTGACGCCGTCCCATTTGCCGTCGGATTCTAGAGCGACGGATGAACTTGCTCCTTTCTGTGCTCTATTCAAAAATAAATCCTATAAAACCTATTCTTCCTATCCCAGAAAGACAAGAAAGGAAAGAAAGGAAAGAAATAATAATAAAAATGACACGGGCATCCTAGCCGAACGTCCCACAGGATCTAACTTTACAGACGCGACCCTAAGAATGTCGAACGCCCACGCGCCCACCCGCGTCAAAACATCGAAACACCCCGTCAAGAAGAAAGAATAAAAATAAGGAAACCAGGAGAATGAAGATAAGAGTATGAGAAACAGATTAAGAATGGGAAGCAGGAGAGAGAGAGAGAGAGAGAGAGAGAGAGAGAGAGAGAGAGAGAGAGAGAGAGAGAGAGAGAGAGAGAGAGAGAGAGAGAGAGAGAGAGCAGGTAGCCGCCCTCCGTAGGCGAGCGAGGGCACCACCACCTTCGCCGGCCTGTAACTTAAGCTTTGTAATGTCCTGTGACACTTGTCGGGCTTAGTGCTGTAGCTATGGGCGCGGTTTTTCACCCTTGGGCTCGATCCTGTGTTAGCTTGGGAGGGAAGAGGAGGAGGAGGAGGAGGAGGAGGAGGAGGAGGAGGAGGAGGAGGAGGAGGAGGAGGAGGAGGAGGAGGAGGGGAGAGGAGGAGGAGGAGGGGGAGGAGGAGGAGGAGAAGGGGGAGAATAGGGGGAAGAAAAGAGGAGGTGAGGGAAGAAGGGGGAAGGAGGAAAAGGAGAAAGAAGGGGAGGTGAGGAAGAAGGTAGGAGGAGGAAGAAGGGAGGAGGGGGAAGAAATAGGAGGAAGAGGATTATGTGTGGGAGAGGAATGACGGTGATGGATGTGAAATGGATATGGGGAAAAAGTAGGATTATGAATGGGATTGTGGGGAGAAGGAGATGAGGTAGGAGGAGGAGGAGGAAAAGGAGGAAGAGGAGGAGGAGGAGGAAGATAAATAAAAGAAGGAGAAGGAAAGGAGGAAGGAGAAGAAAGAAAGAAAAAATGAATGGAATATGATAAAATAATAAAATAATAATAATAATAATAATAATAACAATAATAATAAAACGAAGAAGGAGGAGAAGAAGAATGAAGAAGAAGAACGAAGTGGCGGAGGAGGTGGTGACGGCAAAGCCAAGAAGGGTCACGATTTATTGACCCGTGTTTTGAGCGGTCTTAATTGAAAAATTTCATCTTGATGTTTATGGGAAACTTCAGATCAATGAACGAAGGTCCTGGGTCGTGCCGCTGGGTCGTCAACAAGCCCTGACGAAGAAAGCCAAGGAATAATGACCCTTGTTGCAAAGCATTGCATTGGCTGGCGATCTAAACCTCATTCCACACCCTCTCTCTCTCTCTCTCTCTCCTCTCCCTTCCCCTCCCCTCCCTCCTAGGTCCTAACATCCCCCTCCCCCCCACACACTCACAATCTACACTCCCTCCCCTCCCCCTTACCCCATGACCCAACCTCCCCCCCTCCCCCCCCTATCAACACCAATATCAGTATCGTTATTATCAGCGTTCGCGGAGCAAGAAACTAGAATTACAACCCAACGTGTATCCCTTATCTCCGCAGAGAAAGCAATCTGGGTTGCAAGAAAAATAAACAAGCACGAAAGAATGCGTAAGAATTGGGTTAAAAAGAAAGAAGAGCAAAAACGACCCTAACATTACCCCCCTCCCCCTCCTCCCCATCCTCCTCCTATCCACAAGTCGCGCTGTCTGGGGCGTCATCAGCTTGTAAGGGAAGTTCATTAAACTCGAGAGAGAGAGAGAGAGAGAGAGAGAGAGAGAGAGAGAGAGAGAGAGAGAGAGAGAGAGAGAGAGAGAGAGAGAGAGAGAGAGAGAGAGAGAAAGAGAGAGAGAAATCAAGACATAATAAAAGCCAAAGAACCCCCCCTCTCCATCCCAACACCCACACACTACAAACACACACACACACACAAGCACACACAACCCCCCCCCCCAAAAAAAGGGGGGTTTTTCGGGGGGGGGGGGGCCCCCCCCCCCCCCCCCCCCCCCCCCCCCCAAAAAAAACAATCCCCCCCCCCCCCCCCCCCCCCTCCGGGGACACCCCCCCCCCCCCCCCCCCCTCCCCAAAGGGATCCCCCCCCCCCCCCCCCCCAAAAACCCCCCCCCCCCCCCCCCCCCCAAACCCCCCCCCCCCCCCCCCCCCCCCCCCCCCCCCCCCCCCCCCCCCCCCCCCCCCCCCCCCCCCCCCCCCCCCCCCCCCCCCCCCCCCCCCCCCCCCCCCCCCCCCCCCCCCCCCCCCCCCCCCCCCCCCCCCCCCCCCCCCCCCCCCCCCCCCCCCCCCCCCCCGGCGCCCCCCCGCCTCCCCCCCCTTCCCCCCCCGGGCCCCCCCCCCCCCCCCCCCCCCCCCCGGGCACCCCCCCCCCCCCGGGGGGGCTCCCCCGGCCCCCCCCCCCCCCCCCCCCCCCCCCCCCCCCCCCCCCCCCCCCCCCCCCCCCCCCCCCCCCCCCCCCCCCCCCGTCACCCCCCCCCCTACAAAAAAAAAGGGGGGGGGGGGGGGGGGGGAAAAAAAAAAGGGGGGGGGGGGGGGGGAAAAAAAAAAAAAACAAAAACCCCCCCCCCCCCCCCCCCCCCCCCCCCCCCCCCCCCCCCCCCCCCCCCCCCCCCCCCCCCCCCCCCCACCCCCCCCCCCCCCCAAAACCCCACCCCCCCCCCCCCCCCCCCCCCCCCCCCCAAAACCCCCCCCCCCCCCCCCCCCCCCCCCCCCCCCCCCCCCCCCCCGGCCCCCCCCCCCCCCCCCCCCCCCCCCCCCCCCCCCCCCCCCCCCCCCCCCCCCCCCCCCCCCCCCCCCCCCCCCCCCCCCCCCCCCCCCCCCCCCCCCCCCCCCCCCCCCCCCCCCCCCCCCCCTTCTTTTTTCCCCTCTTTTTTTTTTTCCTTTTTTTTTTTTTTTTTTTTTTTCCCCTTTTTCCCCCCCCGGGGGAAAAAACAAAACAACATTACAAAAAAAAAAAAACCCCCCCCGAAAAAAAAAACCCATTTTTGGGGGGAATTCCCCCCCTTTTTTTTAAAAAAATTTCCCGGGGTTTTTTTTTTTCCCCCCCCCCCCGGGGGGGGCCCCCCCCCCCCTTCCCCCCCCCCCCTTTTTGGGGAAGGGCTGGGGGGGGAGGGGGGGGGGGGGGGGATAAAAACCCCCCCCCTTTTTTAAACCCCCTTTTTCCCCTTTTTTTTTTTTTTTTTTCCCCCCCTTATTTTTTTTGTTTTTTTTTTTTAATTTTGGTTTTTTTTAAAAGGAAAAAAAGAAAAAAAAAAAAACCCCCCAAAAATTTTAAAAAAGGAAAAAAAAGTAAACCAAAAACAAAACCAAAACCCCAAATTTTCCCCTCCCCCCCCCCCCCCCCTCTCCCCCCCTTTTTTTTTCCCCCCTTTTCCCTCCCCCCCCCCTCCCCCTCTCCCCCCCCCCCCTTCTCTCTCTCTCCCCCCCCACCCCCCCCAAAAAAACCCCCCCCCAGGGCCCCCCCCCCCCCCCAAAAAACCCCCGGGGCCCCAAAAAAAAACCCCCCACAAGGCTATTGTATGGTGGGGGAGAGAGCGCGAGAGCGGGGGGGGGGGGGGGGGGGGGGGGGGAAGGGGGGGGGAGGGGGGGGGGGGGGGGGGAAGGGGGGGGGGGGGGGGAAAGGGGGGGGGGGGGGAAAAGGGGGGGGGAAAAGGGGGGGGGGGGGGGGGGGGGGGGGGGGGGGGGGGGAGGGGGGAGGGGGGGGGGGGGGGGAAAAAAAAAAAAAAAGGGGGGGGGGGGGGGGGGGGGGGGGGGGGGGGGGGGGGGGGGGGGGGGGGGGGGGGGAAAAGGGGGGGGGGGGGGGGGGGGGGGGGGGGGGGGGGGGGGGGGGGGGGGGGGGGGGGGGGGGGGGGGGGGGGGGGGGGGGGGGGAGGGGGAAGGGGGGGGGGGGGGGAAAAAAGGGGGGGGGGGGGGGGGGGGGGGGGGCCCCCCCCTTTTTTTTTCCTTTTTTTTCCCTTTTTTTTTTTCCCCCCCCTTTTTTTTTCCCCCTTTTTCCCCCCTTTTTTTTTTTTTCTTTCCCCCCTTTTTTTTTCCCCCTTTTTTTTTTTTTTTTTTCCCCCCTTTTTTTTCCCCTTTTTCCCCCCTTTTTTTCCCTCCCCCCTTTCCCCCCCTCCTTCCCCCTTTTGGGGGGAAATTTTTTTTTTGGGGGTTGGGTTTTTTTTCCCCTTTTTCCTTTGCCCTTTCCCCCCCCCCCCCTCCCTCCCCCCCCCTTTTTTTTTTTTCCCCTCTCCTTCTGTATTTTTTCCCTCTCATCTTCTTTCCTTCCCCTTTATCCCCTGCCCATTCTTTCGTCTCCCCATCCCCTGTTTTCCTTCCGCCATTCCCTGCCCATTCTTTCGTCTCCCCATTCCCTGTTTTCCTTCCCCTCCTCCTTCCTCTCCTCCCCTTCCTTCCCCTTTTGCCCTTTTCTCCGCTTTCCTTTCCCCTCACCCCCTTGTCCCTTCCCCTCCGTAGCACTACTCTGGGACCGCGACGTTGACAAATTACATAGGGTTTAAGGGATCTCCCTCCCTCCTCTCCTTCCCTTCCCTTCCCTTCCCTCCCCTCCCTCCCTCCCTCCTGCCCTCCCGCTCCTTCGCCCTCCATCGCCTCTCCCTTTATCTCCTTCTGTTCCTCTACTTTCGCCTCTCTTTCTCTTTCTCTCTCGTATTTCTTCTCCTTCCTATCTTTATTTTTTTTGTTTGTTTATCTTTCTATTTCTTTCAATTCCTTCTTTCTTTATTTCTTTTTCCTAATCTGAATTAGGTTCTTTATACTTATATCGGCCTTTCCTTTTTGATTACTGATTTATCTATTCCTTTATCTATTTGTCTGCTTACCTGTCATTATATTCTAGTCTCTCTCTCTCTCTCTCTCTCTCTCTCTCTCTCTCTCTCTCTCTCTCTCTCTCTCTCTCTCTCTCTCTCTCTCTCCTCTTCTTACCTCTCTGTTCTCATCTCTCTCTTTCTACTATCTTTCTCTCTCTTCTC
>NW_028234440.1:1761226-1783726 GCF_977035675.1 Penaeus japonicus
CCCCATTAGACAGAGTCACGGCGAATCACCCATTCATCCCTCACACACCCATTGCCTCTCCTCATCAGCGTTGCAAACCGATGAAAATGGGGAACGGGGGGGGGGCGAGAGAACGAGAGAGAGAGAGAAAGAGAAAAAAAAAAGAAGAAAAAAAAACTGGCAACGCTGCGTGCCGCTAGCGCTTCCTCCCCGTCATTTGTTTTCATTGTTTTGGTTCGTTTTTTTTATCTATTTTTCTTTCTTTCTTCCTTTCTTTTTTTTTCACTTATTTTTCTCCTTCGGGTTTTCGGCCTAAGTGAATCAATTCTTCCCAATGGAAGGAGAAAGGTTTTTACCTTGAGAGAGAGGTATAGGGGGGGAGGGGGAAGGGGGGAGGAGGTAGTATACTACTATTGCTACTTTTACCAGCACTAATAATAACAATTATAATCATAATAATATTAATAATAATGACTCTCTTCTTCTACTGGCTTTTCCCAATTTACTTGGGGTCGCCGGCACGGATCCGCCTCCTCCATGTGGTCCTCCATAATGCATCGCTCTCTGTCACCCCTTTCGCTATCTTGTCCTCTTTCACGCAATCCTCCCACCTTCTTTTGGGCCTTCCCCTCTTCCTCCTCCCAACAGTCATCCGTCTAACCCTCTTCCCTACATAATCTCCATTTCTTCTCACTATGTGTCCCAGCCACCTCAATCTGCTTTCTCTCAACTTTTCCGATATTTCTGTAACTTTCAATCTTTCTCTAATGTCCTCATTTCTTAATAATAATTTCTTAATTAATAATAATGACTATGATAATCATATATGTATAAATAGCCAATCACGCCTATTTTTCTACCTAGCATAACCCTTTTATCTTGACCTCTCTCCCTCCCATCTCCTTCCCCTCCCTCCCTCCCTTTTCCACTCCCTCCTTCCCTCCCCTCCCTCTTCCTCTCCCTCATTCCCTCCCCTCCCCTCCCCTCCCTCTTCCACCTCCTCCTTCCCTCCTCCCCTCCCCTCCCCTCCCCAAGTGGTCCAGGCCCCCCCTCATCACAAGGGATTTGATCGTTTGTACAGCCTCGACCCGAGAGCCAAATGTAAGCACTTAAGTGGGCCAGTTTCTACGAGCAAAGTGCGCCGTAACAGTGTCGGCAAATACTCCGTATGATTGGTGACTTCTTTTTACTCCGGGACTGAAGCTGTTATCTCGGGGTTACGGGTGGCCGGTGCTAAGGATACAACTCCCCTCCACTCCCCTCCCCACCCCTCCTTCCTTCCCTCCCCTAGATCTTTCTCCACTCCACTCCCCTCCCCTCCCCTCCCCTAGATCCTTCTCCACTCCACTCCCCTCCACTCCCTCCCTCCTTCCCTCTCTCCCCTCCCTGAGATCCTTCTCCACCCTTTTCCCTTTCCCCCACATCCTTTTCCACCTGACTACCGTACCCTATCCCCTATTCCTATCCTTGTCATTCTTCCATTGCCCTCCCTTCCATGCTCCCCTACCCTACCCTCCTCTCCTCTCCTCTCTCTTCCCCCTTTCCGATTCCCTCCCCCTCCCCCTCCCCCTCTCCCCTCTTACGTATAAACACAATCACATGCTCGAAACTCCGATAATGACTAGTGTAATCTAAGCAAGCAAACACACAAACAAACAAACACGCCTTGATGTCAACACGGGCGCCTTTCGGAGGTGTTTTGGCGAAGAGCGAGAATTCAGTTAGCATTGGAAAAAAAAAGGGAGGAGGGGGGGGGATAAGAGAAAAAAAACAACAACAATGAAAAGGGGAAGATGGAGGAGAAGAAAATTTAGAGAAAAAATGAAAAGGGGAAGATGGAGGAGACAAAAAAGAGAATGCCCTAGGAGAGAGAGAGAGAGGGAGAGGGAAAGAGAGACCTGATTTCTTTTCTTTCATTTCTCCACCTCCTACTCCACCTCCGCCTCTCGCTCTCCCTATACCCTCTACCCTCTCTCTTTACCCTCTCTCTCTCCCTCTCCCTCTCCCTCACCCCCACCCCCCCTTGCTCCTCGCACCCGCTCTATCAAACCTCGACAGGTGGGCTGACGTCGAGCAGACCAGGGTGGAAACGGGACACTGACATCTCCAGGAGGTAAAGAGAGAGATAAAAAAAAATAGAAGATGAAGAAGAGGAGGAGGAAGAAGAAGAAGAAGAAGAAGAAGAAGAAGAAAGAAGAAGAGAGAGAAATTAGAAAATGAAGAAGAAGAGAGAGAGAAATAGAAGAAGAAGAAGAGAGAGCGAGACAAATAGATGAAGAAGAAGAAGAAAAAGGTAGTTGATGAAAAAAAAGCTACGGAGGAGATGGGGGTTTATATATATGTAAAAAAGAAGAAGAGAAAAAAAGGAAGAAGGGCGGTCGGAGGAGAATAGGCAACGGAAGGGATGGAGAAGGGGTTAGGGGGAGGGTGAAGTATAAGGAATAAGAGGATTTAATGAAGAAAGAAAAAGGATAGGAATAAAAAGCACTACTAATGAGGACGATAAGGAATAAATGAAGATGAAACTAAGAAAAAAATAAGAATTTTCATGATTGAGAAAACTGGGATGAAAAAAACACAGGTGATAAATATATAACATTTAAAATATGAGAAAGATACGAAAGAGAATAATGAAAATATGGAACAGAAAAAACGAAAAGAAAAACGAAGACACTGGAACATACCAGGAAAAGGCTGAAGAAAAATAATAACATAATAAGAAGAATAAGAAGTTGAGGAGGATTATTAGTAGAAGGAGCAGAAGGACAAGGAGGAAGACGAAAGGGAGGAGGGGGGGGAGGAGGAGGAGGAGGAGGAGGAGGAGGAGGAGGAGGAGGAGGAGGAGGAGGAGGAGGAGGAGGAGGAGGAGGCAGAAGAAGAAAAAGAAGAAGAAGAAGAAGAGGATAGGTGGGTGGGTAGGGGTAGGGGTGGGCGGGTGGGTGGGGGGGCGGCGGTGGGTGCGGGGTCTCCTCATCTACATAACTATGCGCGGCGATGCAGGGCCCGTGTGCCAGACTGGACAGCGGTCGGCCCCCTCGCCGCTTCGCCCCCGACCATTAATCATCGGACGCGGCCGTATGAAAAAGCACGCCCCTGAACGAAACGCTGCGGGCCGGGCCGAAGCGCCGCGCCCGCCAGGAATTTCGGGTCGGACTTGCATTCCTCTCGTTAAAGCGTAACTAATTTATTGCTTGAAACTCTG
Organism: Penaeus japonicus; assembly: GCF_977035675.1. NCBI lineage: Eukaryota > Metazoa > Arthropoda > Malacostraca > Decapoda > Penaeidae > Penaeus > Penaeus japonicus. The sequence goes on from NW_028234440.1 coordinate 1,764,408, forward strand.
CGATGAAAGATTTGGAATCAAGCGCCCCCTCTCCCCTTAGCCTCTCTACCCCCCCTACCCCCCATGCAGGACCTCCCCCTCCTCGCTCCCCTCCCTTCCTCTTCTTTATACCCCCCTCTTCCATTTTTCGTCTTCTCTCTTCCTCAAAAGACTAACTTTTCTGCCTTTTCTCAATTCTCCCCTTTTTAACCTTTCGCTACTTTTCTTCATTTTTTTCTTCGTCCATCTTGCTTCCACACCTTCTGTAATAATTCTAACTGAAAAAAATGAAAGAGAGAGAGAGAGAGAGAGAGAGAGAGAGAGAGAGAGAGAGAGAGAGAGAGAGAGAGAGAGAGAGAGAGAGAGAGGAGAGAAAAACAAAATAATAATACTTTTTTCACACCGAGACCTTCCAGCAGCCTCTTCAAGACCTGCTCTCCTAATGCTGGAGATGCTGGGCCGAGATGCGGAGATGAAACGGGAGATGGAGAGACACAGCTGGTGGTGGAGGTGGAGGAGGAGAATGAGAAGGAGGAGTAGAAGGTGGAAGTGGAGGTGGAGAATGAGAAGGAGGAGGAGGAAGAGGAGGAGGGGAAGGAGGAGGGGAAGGAGGAGGAGGAGGAGAGAATGAGAAGAATGAGGAGGAGGAGGAGGAGCCAAAGGAGACGATAATAAATACCTGATGATAACACACCATCCCTCCCCCCTCCTACCCCCTCGCCAACAAATACCCCCCACCCCCACCCCGCAACTCTGCTTTTCCTTCGTCTTCACACGCATGCAAACAAGTACGTACACAGACGCACACAGACAGACAGACAGACAGACAGAGGGACGTCACACGCACACAAACGCACACACGAAGGTCCACGGATCCTCTCCTTCCTCCATCCTTCAACTGTCGTGTCTTCCTAGCATTCCGAAACCGCCCGAGTGAACCTCCACTGACCGGCCCAAAAAGAGTCCTGTTTGGGCTCCTTTGGGCTCCTTTGGGCTCCCTTTGGGCTGGACAGGGAGGAGGAGGAGGAGGTGGAGGAGGAGGAGGAGGAAGGAGGAGGAGGAGGAGGAGGAGGAGGAGGAGGAGGAGGAAGGAGTGAGGAGGAGGAGGAAGGGCATGTCGTTGGCTCGCTGACTCACTGGTTTACTGAGTTACTTGTGTGTGTGTGTGTGTGTGTGTGTGTGTGTGTGTGTGTGTGTGTGTGTGTGTGTGTGTGTGTGTGTGTGTGTGTGTGTGTGTGTGTCTGAGAAAGAGAGAGAGAAAGAGCGACCGAAGAAAGGGGTTGGAGGGGTGGACGAGTAGATGGGTGGGTGGGTGGGTGGGTAAGTGGGTGGAGAAGACCCCAACGTAGGAGTGGGGGGTGGGATGGGAGGGAGAGAAGCCGCCCCACAAAACGTGCGATAAAACGCGACGATTACCCGGCCGCGTCCGCCGTAAAAAGGGGCGCCCCCATGCACCTTCGGGAGGCCATTAAAAGGCGAATGTAAACGAATTATCTCCCTCCTTCGGGCCGACGCGCCGCCACCCGAGACAGCGACGATGCTCGGACGAAACAACTTTTAATTAAGAAGCCCTGCGCTAGGCGAGAGAGAGGGGGGGGGAGAGAGAGAGAGAGAGAGAGAGAGAGAGAGAGAGAGAGAGAGAGAGAGAGAGAGAGAGAGAGAGAGAGAGAGGAGGGAGGAGAGGAAAGAGGGAGAGAGGAGAAGAGAGAGAGAGAGAGAGAGAGAGAGAGAGAGAGAGAGAGAGAGAGAGAGAGAGAGGGATGGTAAGAGTGAGTCAGTGAGAGAGGGAGAGGGAGAGGGAGAGGGAGAGGGAGAGAGAGAAAGAAATAGAGAGAGAGACCCTGTGAGAGGGAGAGGGGGGAGAGACAGAGAGAGAGAGAGAGAGAGAGAGAGAGAGAGAGAGAGAGAGAGAGAGAGAGAGAGAGAGAGAGAGAGAGAGAGAGAGAGAGAGAGAGAGAGAGAGAGAGAGAGATAGAGAGAGAGAGAAAGAGAGAGAGAAAGAGAGAGAAAAAAAGAGAGAGAAAGAGAAAGAGAGAGAGAGAGACCCTGTGGCCGGCCCCGAGACAGTATGCAAATGAGATACCATCGCCACATTCCCGTACATGATAACGCCGTAGTTACGTGTGTACAGATAGACTTCCCAGATATCCCGGGCCCAAGAAAAATAGACCGGACCGAGGCATATTCTTTGCGCGTTCGCCCCCTGTTCTCTCGATAAGCTAATGTCTCTTTCACTCTCGAGTCTTCCGTCGCTACGTCTCTCTCTCTCTCTCTCTCTCTCTCTCTCTCTCTCTCTCTCTCTCTCTCTCTCTCTCTCTCTCTCTCTCTCTCTCTCTCTCTATATATATATATATATATATATATATATATATATATATATATATATATATATAAATGTATGTGTATAAACATATATGCATTTATATATGTATGTATGTATGTATGTATGTATGTATGTATGTATATATATGTATGTATACATTATGTATATATATACATATATACTCAAACACACACACAAGTATATATATATATATATATATATATATATATATTATATATATATAGTATATATATATATATATATATATATATATATATATATACATATCCCACACCCGGGCTAAGAGAGCTAAGAGCGCGTGCCCCGATAAATTCCAGGCAACACGCGTAATCATAAACCCATTACGGGGATCAGAATCGCATTACGACATCATAAAGAAAACAAAATACCCCCCTCCCCCCCCCCCACTCCCCCGCGCCAAGTCTTCGAACCCCTTCCTCCTCTTCTCCTCTTCTCTTCCTCTCCTCCTCTTCTCCTTCTCTCCTCTTCTTTTCTCCTTCGCTCATGCCGTGGGATGATTTTGAAATATAATAGGGAGGGAAATCATTTTGGGTTGTTCGTTTTAAGAAGGAGGAGGAGGAGGAGGAGGAGGAGGAGGAGGAAGAAGGAGGTGGAGGGGGAGGAGACGAGGGAAAGGAGAGAGATGACAGAAAAAGATGAGAGAACGAAAGGAAGAAGAGGGTAAAACAAAAAAACAAAAAAGTACCGCCCGACTTTGACTCCCCGACACCGATAGGCCGATACGCGTCGGATACCCAAAATACCCGAGAGATACCCGCCAGATACCGAGGCGATACCTAAATGCCCAGATTCCGCACGACGATGAAACAAACCGATGGGCGGGATAGCTGGCATGAGATAGCTGGCGTGGGATAGCTGGCATGGGCACCTCGAGGGAATACGATTTGTAATCGCTTAGCAGTTTCGACGCCCCCCTCCCCCCCTCCCTTTCCTTCCTTGTCCCATGCTTTTGTTTTTATTTTTTTTCGAGTTCCTTCATAGTCGATTATCTCCTTGTTGTTCTAGTTCTTGACACTTCTCTCAGTTTCATTCTTTATCAATTTCGATTCGTAAGTCTTATAATAATCGTTTATCCTTCTTCATTCCTGTTCTTCCTCCTTACATCCTTCGATTTTCTACCTCCTTCCTCTCCCTAATCTTCTATTCTTCTCTTTCTCCATACCTACACCCTTTCCCCTCTCCCCACCCTTCACTCCCCTTCTCCCCCCTTCCAGCATCCCCTTCCCAACCCTCCCCTTCTCCTCCCTCGCCCCCCTTCCAGCACCCCTTCATCCATCCCCCTTCTCCTCCCTCAACCCCCCTTCCAACACCCCTTCCCCCTTCTCCTCCCTCCCCTTCTCCCCTCCGTCCCCTCCCCCAACGCCCGGAGATGAACAACCCTCCTTGTAAAATTCGTTAAGCGAGACCCGAGTTTATCTTCCATTAGTTCACGTCTAACGACCGTAATATCAACAACTGTAATTAATACTAAATCCTTTCTGGGATAAAAAGCAATCACTGATGATAAACTCCTCTATACCGAAAGGAGTTATTAATGGTAACGTTTAATTTAGTAATTAACTCGCCTTGCCTCTAGCATCTACCCGCGCGCGCACACATAAACAGACATAGACAGACACACACACACACACACACACACACACACACACACACACACACACACACACACACACTCGCTCCAAATACCTACATACACGTGTAAACAAAATAGCTTCCTCTCACACAAAATGAAGCACATACATAGACACACACATTAACAGAAAGGGGAGGGGAGAGGAAGGGAGAGGAGGAAAATGAAAGGGGGAAGGGAAAGAATATATAAGAATAAGAGGAAAGGGAGGGGGGAAGGGAAAAACAAGGGGAAGAGGGAGGGGAAAGAGGAAAGGCATGGGGAAGAGAGAGGGGAAGGGAAAGGAGAAGAGAGAGGAAGAAGAGGGAAGGGAGCAGAAATGAAGGAGACGGGGAAGAGTAGGGGAAGAGGAAAGGGGGGGGGGGGGGGGGGCTAAAGCATGCAAGCACCGATAGGATGACAGGCCAAATATTTCATTCATTCTCACAGCTAATGCATATTCATAGTTCATTTCCATCCTAATAACCATTGCGTCCAGGGCTATGGTGGCGCCGCTAGTGTTTGTGTGCGTGTGTACGTATGTGTGTGTGTGTGTGTGTGTGTGTGTGTGTGTGTGTGTGTGTGTGTGTGTGTGTGTGTGTGTGTGTGTGTGTGTGTGTGTGTGTGTGTGTGTGTGTGTGTGTGTGTGTGTGTGTGTGTGTGTGTGTGTGTGTGTGTGTGAACACCTATTTCAAAACGAAAAGATGAAATAGAAATTATAAATCCGAATAAAGACGAAAGAACAATGATAAAATTAGTAAAGATAGATAGATAGATAGATAGATAGAGAGAGAGAGAGAGAGAGAGAGAGAGAGAGAGAGAGAGAGAGAGAGAGAGAGAGAGAAGAAAAAAAAAAGAGATCGAAGAACGAGTAAGCAATGGAATCTCGACCCAAAGAAGAGAAGAAGAAAAAAAATTCCCAAGTACAAAAACATAATTATTATCTCTATCTTAATCATTATTGTAATGACTGTAATTCTCATTTTCTAAACTATCCACCTCATCACCTTAAAGTCTTGTTGGTGGGCATCATATATGTAATTAGTCCCCTCATTTCAAGGCCTATAATTAACATCTAATCTCTCCATAACAAAGGTTAAGACTGTGTTCCTTTTTTGTTGTTGTTTTGTTTTGTGTCTTCTCTTATTTTATTTGTTTATTTTTAGTTTTATTCGTTATTTTTTTTTATTTTAGTTGTTTCGTAATCCTTGTTATTGGAGTTCTCTTTAATATTGTTAAGTCGTCTATGTACATAGAGCTCGTTATCGTTATCATCACCAATATTTATGATCATTATTATTATTTGCATTATCATATATCATCACCGTCATCATTATCATTATCATCGTTATATTACATTTATTTCTCCAATACAGTCCCCTCTCTACCGCGAATTAAAGATTGTTTTTTTTTCTTCCACCTCCGTCTTCCTCTCTCACCTCCTCCTTCCACTTCCACCTCCACCTCCTCTTTCCCATCACCTCCTCCACCCACTTCCACCTCCACTCCACCTCCTCTTGCCCACCTCCACCTCCCTCCACCCCCTCCAACCTCCCACCTCCTTCCACCCCCACCTCCCACCTCCACCCCCTCCCACATCCACCTCCCACCACCTCGCAACGCCCCCCCATCCCCACCCCCCTACCCCCTACCCCCACCCCCTCTTCAAGTCACCTCTTCCATCTTTCGTCGTAGCTCTCGGCCGCCATTCGTCGTAAGTTCGAACACCCGAACGCAGATGCCTGGCGTGTTTCTTACTTACCTAAGCATGCCCACCTGTTCACCGGCGCATACCAACCAGTTTAACGGGCATAACCATAAGTCCGCTCACCAGGTATGCGCCTTCAACACTTAAGCCAACTGACCGGAGTTCAAAGCACCGGCATACCAACCACCGGATAGAAATCTTGGTCAATAAATAAATAAATAGGTGGATAAACATATATGGAGATATAAATAAATCAATATATATAAACAAAATCGGATAATGATGATGATGATGATAATGATACCGCTACTAATGATGATAATAACAATAACAATAATAACAGCAGGTGTACCTATAAATTTATACACCCATAACAAAAAAGAAAAAAAAAGAAAAAAAAGAACACAATAATGCCATAAATATTAATAATAATAATAATAATAATAATAATAATAATAATAATAATAATAATAATAATAATAATAATAATAATAACAATAATAATAACAATAATAATAATAATAATAACAATAATAATAACAACAATAATGATGCCCCTTTTGAAATCCTCTTACTTCCCATCCTTACTCCTACAGGGGGTGAATGAGGAAGAAGGGAGGGAGGGAGGGGGGAAGGAGGGGTGAAGGATGAGTACTCTGCAGGTTGCGTCAAGTCTAGATGATGTAATTTCCGACAGTTAGAGTAATAAAAGCTACGGGAAGTGATTATCGACTCACACCCGCATTGTTTACATGTTAACTTCCTACCTCATTTGCATATCCGCCCGCTCGACTCTGCTATCCTTCTCGCCCTCTTGTTCTCGCTATCCTTGCATTCCCTTTCTTTCTTTCTTTCTTTTCTTCTCTTCATTCTCTCTTCCTCCCTCTCTAGCTCTCTTTCTCTCTTTCTCGACTTGCCTTCTCGCTCATTCTTCCCATCTCTCTGTCTCTCTCTCTCTCTCTCTCTCTCTCTCTCTCTCTCTCTCTCTCTCTCTCTCTCTCTCTCTCTCTCTCTCTCTCTCTCTCTCTCTCTCTCTTCCCCTGACACACCACATAAACAAGTCCCCCTTATTACAGTATTTACATTCAGTGATGAAAATTGCTTAATTTTTCAGAGAGAGAGAGAGAGAGAGAGAGAGAGAGAGAGAGAGAGAGAGAGAGAGAGAGAGAGAGAGAGAGAGAGAGAGAGAGAGAGAGAGAGAGAGAGAGAGAGAGAGAGAGAGAGAGAGGCCCAGCGATCTCTTCGGGTCTGAGCTTGATTCGCGCCGATGGATGGCGGGTTCATTACTTATGCATCTAAGATTATAAATCAAGTGGGGACTCAGGAGGGAGGAAGAGGAGGGAAGGAGGGGAAGGGAAGGGAAGGGAGGGGTGGGTTAGGACAGGTTAATGTCTACCCTCCATTCTACATCCACCCACCTTCCCCCCAAACCCCCTTTGCCTCCCTCCCCTCCTCCCTCTCTCTCTTTTACCTCTCTCACCTCCAAAGCTCTACCATATGGTAATATTTGGGTTCGTCTCTGTCTCTCACTCGTTCTCTCTCTCTTTCTCTCCCTCGCTGTTAGATCTATAAAACACTCTCAACTCACCCACCCACTCACTCGCTCACTCTCACTCTCTCTCAACTCACCCACTCACTCACTCGCTCACTCTCTCACTCCCTCCCTCCCTATGAAACACTCTCTCAACTCACCCACTCGCTCCTCACTCTGTCTCACTAACTTTCACTCAAAAACCTAATATATCCTACACCAGTTAGCCCAGTCTCTCACCACCCTTGCGCCATAGTAACAGTAACACTAAAGACACACGCACGCACGCACGCACGCACGCACACACACACACACACACACACACACACACACACACACACACACACAAAGCGGAAACTCGGCCGATAGCGACAATTAAAAGTCAACAACCGGTCGTTACGATACTAAATTATACTTTTCCGACATTTTAAGATTAATCATTGCCGCTGCAGGACACGAGAGGGGAAGTGGGTGGGAAGAGGGGGTGGGGAGAGGGGTGGGGAGGAGAGGAGAGGAGGAGAAGAGGAGAGGGGTAGGGAGGAGAGGAGGAGAGGGGTAGGGAGGAGAGGAGGAGAGGGGTAGGGAGGAGAGGAGAGGGGTAGAAGGGTGGAGGGGGAGCAGGGTGAAGAGGAGGTAGGGGGAAGTACTATGGGTGGGGGTGAATGGAAGAGAGGGAGGGGAGGGGTGTAGAGGGGGGAGGAGGAAAGGGGAATATATAAGTAGGAAAAAGGTATAGAATGCGAGCAAGCGAGAGAGAGAGAGAGAGAGAGAGAGAGAGAGAGAGAGAGAGAGAGAGAGAGAGAGAGAGAGAGAGAGAGAGAGAGAGAGAGAGAGAGAGTGAAAAGTACACAGAACAAAAGGCAGCAAAACTGTGCACCATAACTTTACCTCAAGGACTGTCCGTCACCATGACAACCATTGCCTTACCTGTAAACAGAAAAAAATAAATACTTTAGAAACAGCTCGTACACAAAATCGATAATCGACTCTTTTACAAAAATACATCGTGATAAAAAATGCAAGAAGTTAAGAAAAGAGAGATAGAAAAAATATATAACACATTTGATGAAGAAAAAAGAAGAAAAAAATACTCATATACTTTTCTGAAAGAGAAAAAATATATATCAAAGAATATATACAAAAGGTTAATATAAAAGATTACAATGCATCTATTTACCTCCCCCCCCACTTCCCCTTCCCCCTCCCTTTCTTCCTCCCTGTTTGCCCTTCGGCGTCTATTGCTTTTTGCTTTCTTTCTTTCTTTCTTTCTTCATTCTTAGATTGCTGTTAGTATCTCCCTCTCCTCTTGTTTATTTATTCATTTTGTAACTCTTGTTTATCTACTCTATGTGTTCATCTATATATCTATTGATATGATTTACTTATCTTTCTTCCAACTACATTCTCTTTTTTTTCAATTCTCTTCTTCATTTTCTTCATTTCACTTTCTCCGTCATTCATATTCCTTTCCAATGTATTATGTGAATTTTGGTTCATATTTTCTTTTTCTTCTATTTCCCTTCCCCTCCCTCAATCCCTTCCCTCCATCCTTCATTCCTTCCATTCCTCTTTCCCTCCTTCTTTCCTCCCTCCCACCATTCCTTCCTTTCTTCCCTCCGCTTCCTTCTCGTGCATGTGTGTGTGTGTGTGTGTATGCGTGCGTGTGCGTGTGTGTGTGCGTGCATGTGCGTGCGTGTGTGTGTGTGCGTGTGCATGTGTGTGCGTGCGTGCGTGTGCGTGAGTGAGCCTGTGTCCCTCCCGCGTCACGTCTTTTTTCTTTCCATTTAGCCAGAGATTTTAACACGGATACTTTTCTCTCTCTTCATAATGCAAACTACACATCACGCACTGTGTGTTTTGATGCTCAGTTCCATGTCAATCAGATTTATTCAGAGAAAGCCGTCCTCCGATATATCCAGAAGAAAAACAATCTTGCCTTAACTATAACATTTTCTCGTGAGATTAGATCCTTTGCCTAACGCAATGGGCGGCGCGTGATAAACACTCTTTCTTTGTTTTTTTCACATAAACGTATCGCACGAGCTCTGCTCACTCTAGTCTTCTTTCATCTTTTTGTCAACCTCTCTCTCTCTCTGTTTCTGTTTCTGTCTGTTCTGGGCTCTCTCTCTCTCTCTCTCTCTCCGCCTCTCTCCTCTCTCCTCAGCGGTGAGTGAGCCTGTGTCCCCGTCGCGTCTTTCATTAGCCAGCCGAAAACACGGATACTTTAAGACCAGGCAGTAATTGCGTGCTTCACCGCTAAACTACCTGGCTGATTACCTGTCCATCAGATGCACAGTTCCAAGCCGTCCTCCGATTCCCTATTATGAATGGGCGCATCTCATTTCTCACTTCATTATATCTTGCCTTAACTCATGGGCGGCGCGTGAGCCTGGTGTGCTCTTTCGCTCGCTCACTCGCTCGATCTCTCTCACTCTTTCTTTGTTTTTTTGTTTTTTTCTTTCTCTCTCTCTCCCTGTCTCTCTCTGTCTCTCTCTCTCTCTCTCTCTCTCTCTCTCTCTCTCTCTCTCTCTCTCTCTCTCTCTCTCTCTCTCTCTCTCTCTCTCTCGGTGTTCTGAACTCATTTGTTTGAAATATATTGCATATTCAGATTGCCATATTTTTAATCACTTCACAGAAGCATCTAAAAAACAATATCACTAAACACTAATATCTAACAAAAACAATAATAAAAATTTAAAATAATATAAACAAAAATAGTAATAACATTCATCACAACAACAATAATAACAATTGAAAAGAATGAATAACTGCTACTATGTTATTCATCATTCAACTCAACCCCTTGTTTCTTCAGCTCGCAGAAAACCAATTACATTAATTAAGCATTGTGTTCATTAACAATCAAGCGATAACAGAATAACAGCGGCTCGGGTCATGGGTAGGGGGTAGTGTGTGGGGGGGGGGGGAGGGGGAAGAAAATAAGAAGGCAGGAAAATATTACCCATGGCAGAATGAGAGGGATAGGAAGAATAAATGATAATGACAATGATAATAATAATAAATGTGAGCATAAAAAAACAATTATGATAATATAACAAATGAGAGGGAGGGAAAGATAGATAGATAAAGAGAAAGAGAAAGAGAGAGAGAGATAAAATAGGGGTTAGTAAGGGCATTGCGGTCTCCAGGTCAGGTCACGGAGATAATGGGGGGAGGGAGAGGGGGGAAGGGGGGAAGTAGTGGAAGTGTCTCCTCCCCCTAAGAGTAATGGGGTGTCGATGTAATGGGTTAAATAAGGGGGTTGGCTGGTCCGTAATTGGAAATGAGGGCCCCTGTTCTACATCAACGTCGCTCGCTGCCTCTGCTTCGGTGGGTAAATAGGCGGTTTTCATTATTGTCTCAAGTACGCATACGTCTATCGATCTATCTCGCGCTTGTTAATGGATAATTGAAAAGGACCAATCAAATGCCCCGCGACTTTTACCGTAAGTCCCGCCGTTATGATCAGCGGTAAAGTTCATCTCTTTTTTACGCAACGTAATGACGAGAATATGATTTTGTTTTTATTTTTCTTTCACCAAGTTTTATTTTAAAAAATAAGTGTTTGATTTTTAGGATAAATGATGTAAATAGAAAGACTGGAAATAATCGAAAGTGAACAGAAAGAAAAAAACGGAAGATAAATTGGTACTAGTGACTACAGATTTTTTTTGTTAAAACCTTCTTCTTCTCGAAACTTTCTTGAAAACCTCCTGGCACCTCCTTGAGAAAGTGATGAATTAATGAGGAGACGACCTGGGGAATTATTTGTGTTCTTGTCTTTTGACCTTCCGATTCAAGGAAGGTGGGAGTGGGGAGGAAGAGGAGGAGGAGGAGAGGAGAGGAGGGAGGAGGGGGAGGAAGAGGAGGAGGAAGGAGAGGAAGGAAGAGGAGGAGGAGGTGGTGGAGGAAAGAAAGGAGGAGGGGGAGGAGGGATAGAGAAGGAGGAGCAAGAAGAGGAGGAGGAGGAGCGTGAGGAAATAGGTGATAGGCGATGGTCGTATGAATAGAAGGAGGTAAAGAAGAATGAAGAAGAAGACGAAAAGAAAGAAAAGGAGGAGGAGGAGGAGGAGGATCATCAGAAGCAGGAGTGGCGGCGACGGCGCGATACACCCCCGCGCTGCAGGCTTTAATCCCATTATTCAATTGGCCGTAAGATTGAAAGGCTTCACCCACAAACTGATTGGTCGAACTCGCTGTCATTAACGCGCGAGCCAAGGCAATCAGGGAGTCAATCTGTCACAAAGGGCGACGCCTTCGAGTACGAGGAACTAGGTGGGGGGAGGGGGAGGGGGGAAGGGGGTGGAGGTCGATGGTAATGATAATGATAATGATGATGATGATGGTGGTGATGATGATAAATTGATGATAATGAGGAAGAGGAAGAAGATAGAAGGGGTAGAAACAGAAACAGAACAGGAACAAGAAGTCATAGGGTCATACTACGAGGTCGTCCTTATTATAATAAGAGGAGGGGGAGCTGCTCCTCCTCAAGGCGAGGAACAGCAAGAGGTGGAAAAAAGGAAAAGAATCTTTCCACCAGGAGGAGGGGAGAAACCTTTCCTCATCCTCTCCCCCCCACCCCCTCCCCCTACTCCTACTCCCTCTGACACTCACACTTGTACTACTGAATCCCCCTCCCCTCTCCCTCCTCCCTCCCCTCCCCCTCCCTCTGAAGCTCGTACATGTACTACTGACCCAACTTGAATGGCTTATTTGTTTATGTTGCCCAGTAAACCCGAGAGAGAGAGAGAAAAAGACAACAACAAAAAACGAGTTTATCCTTCAAGTGTAAGCAAGCAAGGCAACAAAAAGAGAGAGAGAAAAAAAAATCCTTCATGCGCGAGCATAAAGACGTAAAAAGAAAAAGAAAGAAGAAAAAAACTCTTAAACGTAAAATCAGACTGCGCAATCATGGATACCCAACCGCTCTTTTATCTCTCGGGTAAAGAGGAAGAACAGAAAAAAAAACAAAAAACACACACAAACAAGAAGAATTATGAAGAATTAAGGGGAATAAGAGGAAGAGCGAAAGAAAACACACACACAAACAAACAAGAAGTTGTGAAGAATTAAGGGGAATAAGAGGAAGAGCGAAAGAAAACACACACACAAACAAACAAGAAGAATTATGAAGAATTAAGGGGAAAAAGAGGGAGAGGGGAGGAGGGGGGAGGGAATAAGAAAGACCCGACAAGCAGCACTGGTTTGCTTTAAAAAAAATAAAAATAAAAAGAGGGAAGGAACGCTAGTGTTACACTCAACACTGACGATGACAAGTGTTGATATTGAGGCAGGGAGAGAAAAAGCTTGGGGGGGGGGGGTACGTGTGTGTGGGGGGAGGGGGGAGCAAAGAACTGAGTGGGGGGGGGGGGGGAGGGAGGAGGATAAGATGGAGAACGGGAGAAGAGAGAAGAAAAAACGAAGAGTAAGAGAGAAAAGGATACGATATGAAGAAGTGAGGTCGGGGGAAAAATAGGCAAACACATCTGAGAATATAATCTGAAAGAGTAAACGCGAGAAAGGTGGAATAAAAAGATGAAGAGGAAGGAGAAGAGGGTGAGAAAAAGGAGGTAAAGAACAGAGAATTAAGTATACGAGGAGGGCAACACAAGACACAATTTCTCCCTTTTAATAACCGCACCTTCTAGATTAAACAACCGCCGCTGTTACGTCATCAACAGACACGCCTTCAAAAAAATACCCTAAAAAAAACAAAAAAACACAAGCTGACGTCATAACCACCGCAAAAAGCAGGCGCGCTTGCGAGGGCCACCAAGAGAAGCAGAAGCAGAGGAAGCGAGCGCGCAAACACTGGGCGGACGGGCGGATAGGCGGGTGGGCGGGCGGGCGGGTCTCAGGAGCTCAGGGTTTCTCTGCACGAGTGAGTGATTCCCTGATTGAGAGGGTGACGGAGCAGGTTCCGACAGCCAGCCTTACCGGAACCTTCCGTTGCGCCCCCTCCCCCCCTCCCACACGACGCCCCCCACCCCCAAACCAACGCCCGTGGAGCAGGCCGACATCGCCGCCCGCGAACCACCCGCCCGCGAACCGCCGCCTCCCGAATCGGCGTTCTCAGGGACCTTCATCAGGGTGTGGGCGAGGAGGCGAAGTGGGTGCTCCCTTTACAACCAAACGTCCTCTTGTTGCCTCTTGTTACGGCAGATGGCGTAGGGCTTGGGGGGAGGGGAGGGGAGGGGAGGGAGGGGGTGATAGAGGAAGGTTGGGGGTGACTGGAGGAGGAGGAGGGGAAGGCAAGGGAAGGGGAAGGCAAGGGGTATGGGTGGGGGTTAGGGTGGGGTGTGGGTGGGGTGTGGGTGGGGGGGAATAAGACACGGTGCTCTTACGATCAGGTGCGCCGTCGTTGCGTCATCATTAGCGCTTCACAAGACAGGTCCCCGTGATGTAACGGCCGACAAGAGATCATGGGTCGTAATTGCGAGGGAAATAAGCTTACCTCCTTGGCGTCATCGTGACCCCCCCTCCTCTCTTCTCCTCCTCCTCCTCCTATTCCTTTTTCTTCTTCTGCCTCCTCTTCTTATCCTTCCTCTCCTCCTCCCTATCCTTCTCTGTCTCCTCCTCCTCCTCCTCTTCCTTTTTCCCCCTCTCTTCGTCCTCCTTGTAACGTGGTTGTAACGCTCGCGCCGTGTTGATTAGACTCCGTGAATTATACCGTAATATGACAGATGACAGCGGTGACACAAGCAAAGCGTCACATGATATTCCTTACGTCACGGCCACACCTAAGGTCGTGAGATGAGGGACAGAGGGAGGGGAAGGAGAGGGGGAGGGGAGAGGTATGGGGAGAGAGGGGGAGGGAGAACGAGACTTTAGTTGTTTATTTGTTCTGTTGATTCTTATGTATATATATTCCCCTTTCCTATTTCTCCCTTTTAACGAAAACGGTATACTTTCTTCGTCTTTTCGTGTATGTGTGTGTGTATATATCTCGCTCTTTCATCCCCCCTCCCCCCGCTCTCTCTCTCTCTCTCTCTCTCTCTCTCTCTCTCTCTCTCTCTCTCTCTCTCTCTCTCTCTCTCTCTCTCTCTCTCTCTCTCTCTCTCTCGTCCCTGTCCCTTTCCCTCTCCCCTCCTCCCTTCCCCCAACCCCAACCTCCCGCACTCCCCACCCACCCCGTCCTCGCACAGCCCCGGCAAATCAAATAAGCTCGAATTTATATTATTGAGAATCCAATTCCATCCTCTCCGTCCCGAACGCCTTTTCAAGCGACGGGCTTCACGACGTCGCCGCCACCGCCGCCGCCGCTGGCACCTGCTCTCGGAACGAGCGCTCATTCATGAAACAAAGATCGCGATGCCGGTCCTCCTCCTCCTCCTCCTCCTCTTCCTCCTCCTTCTCCTCCTCCTCCTCTTCTTCCTCCTCCTTCTCTTCCTCCTCTTCTTCCTCCTCCTCCTCTATCATTTGTCTCCCTTTTTGTCCTTATCTTCCCCCTTTTCATCCTTATCTTCCTTCTTCTCTTTTCTCTGTCTCCCCCCCTTCTCCACCTCCACCACCACCACCTCCTCCACCTCCTCTCCCCTCACCCTGTTACCGAGTCGGTACGACACTCCCACATTCGTTGAGCGTCTTGCCATCAAAGGGGTGAGGGGAGGGGAGGGGTGGGGAGGGGTGAGGGTGTGGGCTGGGGAGGGAGGAGAATGAGAGCTGGGTGGAAGGGGTAAGGGAGAAGGGAGGAGAGAGGGGAGGAAGAGGAAGGACAGAGGGAGGAAGGAGGAGGGAGGGAGTGGGGAGGGGAGATTGATCTTTTCAACTCGTGTGACTCGCAACCTCCTCTCCACTTCGACAACAAGATTGTTTACTTCGGTGCCCATTGATTCCCTGTGGACTGACTGACTAACTGACTGACCGACTGGACTGTCTAACTGGACGGACTGACTGAATGACTGACTGACTGACTTGACTGACTGACTGACTGAGTGACTAACTGACTGACTGACCGACTGACTGACTGACTTGACTGACTGGACTGACTGACTTTCTGCTCGGGACTAAACATCCGAGTGAACCAGCCCCGCGTGCAGATGTAACCCAGCGTGACCCAGCTAACAAGCAAGGGCTGACCCCAAAGGAGGGTCATTCATCAAGGGGGAAGGAAGGGGGGGGGGGTAAAGGGAGGGGAGAAGGTGACAGTTGGAAGTCACAATCCCGTGAAAATTGTGATCGTTATTGACGCCTTTGAGCGCTATTCTCCCTCCCTCCCTCTTACCCCCTCCCCCCCACCTATTCTCCTCCTCTTCCTCTATTCTTACCCTTATGTTCACTATTTGACCTTTAACCTCTCTCCTTTCGAGGTCATTCAATAATCACTCTCTCCTTCTATATGTTCTACATGTTTTTTTTTGTTGTTTTTTGTATTCTCCATTAAGAGCATACAACTCGATTTCAAAAGGCATATTTCTGAGTGCAGATAACACGAGCGAGCATAGAATAGCGTGGTAAGCACAAACGCAGACAAACACACACATGACAATCATAATAATTATCACACACACACATACGCACACAAATACATATATATTCTCTCTCTCTCTCTCTCTCTCTCTCTCTCTCTCTCTCTCTCTCTCTCTCTCTCTCTCTCTCTCTCTCTCCGCCACATCACACGAGACGTCCCTCTCCTGCAGCCTCCTCCCCCCCCTTCTTCTTCTTCTTCTTCTTCTTCTTCTTCTTCTTCTTCTTCTTCTTCTTCTTCTTCTTCTTCTTCTTCTTCTTCTTCTTCTTCTTCTTCTTCTTCTTCCCCTCCTCCTCTTCCTCTTCCTCGTCCTCCTCCTCCTCCCAAATTGAATCTCCATCGCCGCCCGGTCTCTGAGGGCCGCGCGGACGATGCCTAATTGGTAATTGCCCATAGCTGTGTGTGTATGACCGTGACATCCGGCCGGTGGGTAATCTAAACACCGGGGTAGTTGCGGTCAGTCAAATTACCGTCGCCTATCCACCCGCGACCGACATCAACTACTGCTGCTCTTCGGCGTAAACATGCTACTCGCGCACACACGCACACGCACACGCACGCACGCACGCACACCGCCGACCTCGGGGGTGGTGGTTGGGAGGGAAGGGGACGGGAAGTGAGAGGGAATAAGAATGAGATACAGGGATATATGTATGTATACATACATACATGCACATATATATATATATATATATATATATATATATATACATATATATATATTTATATATAAAAACAAATATATATATGTACATATTATATATTATATATATACACAGATCGATAGATGGAGAGAGTGACACATAGATAGATAGAGAACGAGAGAGCGAGCACGGCCGCAAGCAATACCAATATACAGAGAAATTACACAACACTACACACATACGGTTAACCACAACCATCACAATCACAAACTCCCTCGCCGATCCCCCCTCCCCCCCTCTCTCTCTCTCTCTCTCCAAAATCCTGGGGAAGGGGAAGGGGAAGGAGAAGGGGAGGGGGAAGGAAGGGGGGCGGCGATGATCGTGTGAGGTCGGAGTCCTGATAATTTTTAAAATGCGGAAATAAGGTTGTAAGGGAGTACCGCTTTACTGGGGTAGCAGGGGAGGGAAGGGGTAGGGTGATGGGGGTGGAGGGTAGGATGCGCTTCCTCCCAATATCCTCCTTTTTCTGGATCTCCTTTTGGATTTATTTATTCGTCTCTTCCTTATTTACGTTCGTATTTCTCTGGCCTGATAAATAAGGCATACCTATGGGGGGCGGGAGAGAGGGGGAAGGGGGGGAAGGGGGGAAGGGGGAAGGGGAAAGGGGGAAGTGGAAAAGAGGGAAAAGGGTAACGGAGAGAAAAAAAGAAAATAAGAAAAAGAAAGGAACGAACAGGAAAAAAGAAAGACAAAATAGAGAAACACAAAGATAGAGAAAAGAGAGAATCAAATTCCCATCTCTCAATTTCCTCCTCCTCCACCTCCCCCTCCTCTTCCTCACCCACTCACCTCCTCAATCATCTTCCTCCTCCCTCTCTCCTTCCCCTCTCCCCACCCTCCTCCCCCCCAACTTCCTTCTCCATCTCACCGTATACTTAACACAACGCCTCCCGCAGCAGAACACAGCATAATACATATATAAAGCACAGGAGTCGATCCCCACGTGCAAATCAGCTGCTTAACACAGCCATTATCTTCGTATCGCACCCCCACCCCTCTCCCCACCCCCACTACCCTATAACCCCTTAAACGCCCTTGCAGCTATGTAACAGGTGTTTTAGGGGGATGGAGAGAGAGAGGGAGAGAGGGAGAGATGGAGAAAGATAGAGGGAGAGGGAGGGAGAGAGAGAGAAGGGGAGAGAGAGGGAGAGAGAGGTAAAGGGAGAGAATGAGAGAAGGAGAATGTAATAGAAGCAGAAAATATAAGAGAAAGAGGAGTATATAAAGACAGAGAGAGAGAGAAAAAAATGATATGGGGCAGAGAGATGCCGCCTCCGCCTCTTCCTCCTCCTCCTCCTCCTCCTTCCCTACCTCCTACCCCCTACCCCCCTCTTTAAAAGATAAGCTTATCCCGGTGACAAACACATTCCCCGAAATTCCTTGACTCTTGTTCCTTATTCGGCCACTGTCCCAGCATCCCACCACAGACCGACAGATTGCCCACCTACCGCCCCCTCCTCTCCCCCCTCTAACCCCCACCCCCCTCCTCCCTCCCCACCATCCTTATCTCTATCCTGAGGAGCGACAGAAGAGGCGGAGGAGGCCTTTGCGTCTTGTCCCGTCTCGTCCCCATCTTTCAAAACGTCTTAAAGAGGGGGTGGGGGTGGGAGAGAAAGATAAAAGAAAAAGGGCCGAGAGAGAGAGAGAGAGAGAGAGAGAGAGAGAGAGAGAGAGAGAGAGAGAGAGAGAGAGAGAGAGAGAGAGAGAGAGAGAGAGAGAGAGAGAGAGAGAGCAAGCAAGCAGAAAGGACAAAATAGAAAGCGAGAGCGAGACAGATAGGGATCCATCAGCCACGGTGCATTTCCTGCCTCCTTCCAGCGTTCCGATTTCCCTCCTACCGAAACCAAGGATATCATCTCCCGAGGCAACGAGCCTATAAAAGCCGCCTCTCGTCCCTAGGCCTACAAGCACCTACATGGGGGGAGGGGGGGGAGAAGGGAGGGGGTGTCAGACGCCACGCCACCATCACTGGGACAAACCAGTTTTTATGCCTCCCTTAATGAGCGCCACCGCCAGGTTTATGGCCGGCCCGCGAGTACCATTTAGTACCAATTTAGTACCATTTTAGTACCATTGTCCGGCTCCAACCAGGGACACTCGCCTGTTGATTTGTGTGTAAAGGGGGAGTGGGGGAGGAGGAGGGAAGAGAGGGGAGGGGACGGGAGGGGAGGGAGGAAAGGAGGTGGAGGTGAATAAGAGCGTCACTTTACTAGTTTATGACAGCCGATGCTCGTTCTCGCCACCAAAACCACCCCTTTTTAAGCGGGCCGTGTTATCCTTGCCTGGTCCTCCTCCTCCTACTACTCCTCCTACTCCTACCCCCTCATCTCCCTCTCCCCCTACCACCTCCCACCTACCACCCACGCCCCCCAAACCCTATACCCCTCACCATCTCCACCTACCCCCTTCCCCCTTCCCCCTCCCACCTCCTCCTTCCTCCTCCCCCTCCCACCTCCTCCTTCAGCCTGCCGAAGCCACCTCAGTCTCCTGCTCAGGTTTCTAATTAAGAGGCTTTTGTTTCACGCGAGGCCCCGAGCCCGCCATAAAAAGCGCCGCATAACATGACGTGGGGGAAGGCTATACACCGTATCCTCTGCTACGGGGGCGATGTCTCGGTGTCGTGGGGTTGAAGGGAGAAGATGAGGGAGGGGGAGGGGGGGGAGGGGTTAGATTGGGGGGTTGGTGGGAGGGGTGGGGGTTATTTTGGGGGGTTGGTGGGAGGGGAAGGGGAAGGTAAGCTTGAGAGTGAGAGGGGAAGGGGTTGGAGGGGAGAGGGGTAAAATTGAGGGGTGGGGTGTATAAAGAGAGGAGGAGGAGAAAGGAAGGACGGATGGGAAGGGAGGGAGGGAAAGGAGAAGGGAAGCGGAGAATGGGGAGGACGGTGGGGGAGAGAGGTGGGGGAGAGGAGCGAGGAGACAGGAGGGACAAGGGAATCGGAATGCATGGCACGCCT
>NW_028234440.1:1788726-1813726 GCF_977035675.1 Penaeus japonicus
AGAAGGGAGAAGGAGGAGAATAAGAAAAGAGAGAAGGAGGGAAGAAGGAAGGAGGGGGAAGAAGAGGAGGAGGAGGAGGAGGGAGGAGGGGTAAAGGTGGTGGTAGCGCGAACAAAAATTTGATAATTGCGGGATCGGAGTGCCTCAGGGGTCGCGCGCGGCCACCGCCAGACCCGTAGAGGCGAAGGTCCAAGGTTCCGGAGAAAACACAAAGAAATAATGATGATGATAAGAGTAATGGTGGTGGTAATGGTAATGGCAATGGTAATATCACTGATAAGCAGGAGAAAATATGGAAAATGGGCCAACGATAAGACTGATCATCTATCTGGGGGATCCGTGGCGGTAAAGCAACAGCACATAATCATGATATTGATGATGATGATGATGATGATGATAGCAATGATGATGATGATAACAGTTATAACGACAAAAACAACAACAAGACAACAATAATAATAATATCAACAATATAAATATTACCATATCACACTAATAATAACAATAATAACGATACTAATATTAACAACAATAACAAAACCAAAACCTCTAAAGCAAGACGATGCACAACCAACCCACGCGTTTTCCCCTTCTCGGAAACCTCGCCTAACCCCATACAGACAGATGTTGCAACCCCGCTTTGCAACCTCTCCTCTGCCTCTGTTCTCTGTCCTGCACTCCCTCATCATCGTGAATGGGGAATGAGGAAGTGGGGGTGGGGAGTGAGGCAGTGGAATGTGGAAGGAGGAAGGGGAATTAGAATGAGGAATGATGTATAGGGTAAGAGGGAAGAGAATCTGGAGGTGGAATGGTGCATAAGGGAGGAGAATTAGAATGAGGAGGAAGGAAGATTAGAATGGGGAGGAGAAGAGTGATAGTAATGGTAGTGGAAAAGATGAGGCAAATAAAATGAAAAGACGAAATAATCATACATACACTGAAAAATTGCCCCAAAAGAAGGAAAATAATAATAAGAAGAGCTACGATTTCAAAAAGAGGAGATTCAAAAGACTTTAGTATACATTCCAATAATGAAGATAATTGCAAACTATATTGACTCATATACAGTAACATCCATATCAGAATGATGACTAAGAAATAATAACTATCAAAATAACAACAACACAAACAATATCAACAGTAATAGCAATAGCAGTAGTAGTAATAATAATAATAATAATAATAATAATGATAACAACAATAACAATAATAATAACAACAACAATAAAATAATAATAATACATAAATAAAGACAAGAAAGCTAAAATCCCCAACAAGAACGGCATGAAAGCCAACCACAAAAAGGTGGGATATTGCTATAACAATAACACGGCCACCTGCAGGTCAACCCCGGCACAGTCGACCACCAGCCCATCCAGGGAGAAGCAACCAGATGCCAGGCATATCTGCGTCAACCATCCATATCTCGCCTCTCTCTCATTCTCACTTTTCTCTCCCGCTGGCTCATCCATCTGCCTGTCCAGTCCATTCGATTCTCTTGGCATTCTTTAGCTTTAACGTTTCTCTTTGGTTCTTTCTAGGTTTGTTTTTCTTTGTGGTCTGTGTGGATTGTTTTTTTCTTTGTGTTCTGTGTGGATTGCTTTTTTTGTTTTTTTGTTTTCGGTTTTGATTTTCGCGTTGTTCTTATTCTCCTTTCTTCTTACTCTTTTCGCTTTATCTCTCTTTCTCTTTCTCTCTCAATTTATGAGCTGCTTTCATCGTGCAGCCGTCCTTGGCGGTCGCCATTTTTTTTCTCTGTCTCTCGCCTCGCCTACCTATTCGAACACAGCCGCCTGGAGAGACAACTGACCTCTCATTACGTTGGTCTGGAGCGGTGTTCGGATCCTTGGCCTTTGGCAGCACATGCCTTGCCAAGAGACGCTCCAAAACCGACCAGAACTTCATCTAGAGAGAAATCTCAGCATTCTAAATCCGCTTTGCAATTTCCTCACAAAATAGCAAGAGAGACGTCGCCATCCCGCCTGTCTCGAGGGCAATGTGGTAGATAGCCCGAACGCGGAAGAACACGGGTCGACCCCAGCGAGCCATGCGTGCGAAGTCCCTTTCCACCCATACGAACACACCCAACTACTCAACAGAATTACTGATAGCGCTATTATCGTCTTAATCCTCCCTGCAAAAAAAAGAAAGAAAAAAGAAAGAAAAAAAACACGGAAGAATAAGTCTTCGAAAAACCCAAAGGAGGGAAACAAAGGAGAGGGGAGAGAAGAAGGAAAGAGAATAATAATAAAAATGGAAAATAGAGCGAAAGGAAAGCAAAGAAAAAAATATCGGGTTAAACAAGGGGAAGAACATACAACGCTTAAAACAAAGACAAAAAAAAGCTTTACCAAAATACGAACAAAAGGAAGAACTGAGAGAGAGAGAGAGAGGCAGAGGGATGAAATCTTTCTTTTCTTCAAATACCCAAAAAGAAAGATAGGAGAAACGAAAGGAGAAAGACAATAATAATAATTAAAAAGACAAAGAACAAAGAGAAAACGGAGAAAGCCAAAAAAGAGCGAGATAATGAGAGAAAACGGGAAATGAGTAGGGTTATCATGGCGGTATCAGATCCACATACATCACAGTGTCGAGCCGCCCGTAAGATCCTTCCCGTTACTGCCGTAAGACAGGCGAGCGGCGGGTCCAAGGGGTGGGGGTGGGGAGGGGGGCGTGGAGAAGGGGGGAAAGGGCGATGAGGGGGGAGGAAAAGGAGAGGGGAAGGGGAAAGGAAAGAGGAGGAGGGAGGAGAGGGAACGGAAGAAGGGGAGAGGAGGGGGAGGGGAATGAGGAGGTTTAAGACGGGGAAGGGGGAGGGGGGTAAGAGGGCGATCCTGACTCCCCGCCCAGCTGATAATAACCTAATCTCGCTAATTCTCGCACATTCTCGCGGTGTGCGTGTCTCTCGCGTCACGACGAATCATTCGTCTCCCTTTTTTAATCCGAAACAAGGAATTAAATGAGGCGATAATAATAATATCAAGCATAAGGGAATGAATGATAATAATGGCATATAAAACAAAAAGCAAAAGTCCATGCAAGCAACCGCTGTCTCACAGTATGTACCTGTCAATCAAACACGCACGCACGCACGTACTCAGGCATCACGTGCATTCCGACATGCAATGTGCACCATGCAATAGCTGTGCACAGGAGAGTAAACACTGGAGGATGGATGAGGAGGAAGAAGAGAGGATGAAGATGAAGAAATAAGGAGGAGGAGGAAGAAGAGAAGAGTAGGAGGAAGAGAGGAAGAAGAGGAGGAGGAAGAGAAGAGTAGGAGGAAGGGAGGAAGGGAGGAAGAGGAGGAGGTGGGGGAAGAGGGTGACGTAGAAGAAGAAAAAGAAGAAGAAAGAAGAAGGAGAGGGAGAAGAGGGAAGAGATGAAGAAAAACGATGGAATTTGCAGGGCGAGTCTGAAATGGTAAACGATAGCGGGGAGGGGGGTGGGGTATGGTTGAGAGTGAGAGTGACTATACGGCCCAGAGGGTGCAAGGGAGAGTGAGTGAAAGTGATGGTGCGAAAGAGGCGGAGGAGGTACATAATGATAAGTAATATGGATGGATGTAGGGAGGGAGGGAATGGAATGGAGAGGGGGTGAGGAAGGGAGTGGAGAGAGGGTGAGGGAGAGATAGAGAGATAGATAGATAGATAGATAGAGATAGAGAGAGAAAACACACGATCCACCCAAACACAGAAACACAAAACACCCCAAATCGCAACATTTCCGAAGCCCCCCCTCCCTCCGTCCCCCGCCGCCGCCCAACAGAAAACGGAGAGCGGCGTAGCACAAGACATCGACCAACTCCGAGTCTGTGATTTACCCGGCAGATCTTCCGATAAGCGCTATTTATTATTCTCCAAGTGACGTGACCGTCCATCTGCATGTCTGTCTATCTGTCTGTCTGTCTGTCTGTCTGTCGGGGGCTTCGGTATTGCGAGTCCTCATCCCCCCCCCCCTTCCCCTTCCAAGTCACATCCGGGGGGGTGGGGGAGTCTCCATGGAGGGTATGGGGGGGGAGGTAAAGGGTGCCTTCAGTATGTGTCTGTGTCTGTGTCTCGATATGTCTACCAGAGTCTCTCTCTCTCTCTCTCTCTCTCTCTCTCTCTCTCATATCCTGTCCCCATGTCTCTCTCTGCCTGCATGTCCGGGTTAAGTCAACCAGACACTTGTATGTTTTGCCTACGAGCGTGATGGGCGACACCGTCTCGCCGCTCTGTATCTATCTATCTCCCAAGACAAGATGAAGATGCTGGGGAGCCTGAGATGATGATGCACCTCGCTCTCCGAAGGGTGAGAGATGGCCGGCTCTCAGCGTCTGTCAGTGCGTGTCAGAGCTCGCAGGTGTCATCGCTGTTACTTCCCCCTCCCCGCCCCCACACCCCACCTCATCCCCTTCTTCTCTCGAAACCACCTCCTTCCTTTCCTCATAGCCCCCTTTTCCCCTCCACCCACCTCCCTACCTCTCAGGTTAGGTAGTTCGCCACAACACGTAATAAGATTTTTCACGTGCACTAATGTACACGGCGTACGTGCGTACGTACATGTGCAAACAGGGTGGTAATAATAATAATAATAATAATAATAATAATAATAATAATAATAATAACAAATAATAAATAATAATAATCAAAAGACGAAGAAACAAAAGAGGAAGAAAAAAGAAGAAGAAAATATGGCAAAGTAACACATTTCTCTCAACTTTGCCGGAAGAGGTCACATCAAAGATGAATTAAGTCTGCCTCCTGCAAGAAGGCGGGGGAAACAGGAGGAAAAATAATACGAAAAGGAAGAGAAGACGAAGACGAAGACGAAGAAGGAGCGAAGACGAAGAAGGAGAAGACGAAGGGTGAAGATGGAGGCGGAGGCAGAGTCTTGCACGAGGCGGACATGGCGGCGATCCCTAGTTCCTAAGAGCGGGGCATTAATCAACCAGGTCGCCTGCATCCAAAACGGGTTCCCGATTACGTGGCCAGGCCAGATCTTTCTTTCTTTTCTTTTTTTTTCTTTTTTCTTTAAGGGAAAATGATGCTAAATCGGCGCGGTTTAATCGGTCAAATGTGATTTGCGGTCACCTGTATGCTTGACTGTGTGGGGGTTCTCCTCCTCTTCTTTATCCAGTTGCCCCCCCTCACCTCCCTTCTATTTCCTCTCTTTTTCTCACCTTATATTTCAATCCTCTTTCGCTCCTTCTGCTCTGCCCCCTTTCCCTCCCTCCCTATTTTCTACTTTCCTTCTCTTCCTCCTCCTCCTCCTTCTTTCCCCGTCTTCCCTCTTTCCTTCTCCCCCCTCCCCTCCCCTCCATTCCTCACCTGCAAACGGGCATAAGAAACAAGGGAAAATCTGTCGAATGTTACCTAAAGTCAACTACCTAAACCGGGTTAGTCTTATCCGATGCCTTTTGTGGCTGCCGATCGCCCCCCCCCTCCATC
The DNA here is from genome assembly GCF_977035675.1 of Penaeus japonicus. NCBI lineage: Eukaryota > Metazoa > Arthropoda > Malacostraca > Decapoda > Penaeidae > Penaeus > Penaeus japonicus. The sequence goes on from NW_028234440.1 coordinate 1,794,162, forward strand.
TTCACCCCCCTTCCCCCTTCTCCCCAACATGCATTTGTCACCTTCGATTTTTTTTTTTCTTCCGGTTGCTGGGGTGGTTTATTCTGCTTGCTTAATCTTTATTTTAAATATACATTTGAAACTTTCAGTCTTCGTTTTTTTTATGTACGTAATTTATCACTGCTTCGTTAAAAGTAAAAAAAAAAAGTTCATTTCTTGTTATCTTGGTTACTACTTCTTGCATCTTCTTCGAGCAAGATAACAGCCAACAAACTGCTCTCCGACCCTCCACTTTCTCTGCTGCCACTCGGGCTGCGTTTAAAAAATAGAAAAGGAGAGAGAAAAAAGACGACTGTAATTGCATGAAACGGGAGATAAACACGAAAAGGGGGAAAAACAATAGAGAACGGAAGCGGAAGATGAAAGAGAAGGAGGAGGAGGAGAAGGAAGGGAAGGAAGAATGGAGGGGGGGAGGGACGGAGGGAGAGTTGGTTGCAGAAGGAAGGAGAGAGATAGAGAAAGGCCGAGGGAAGGAGGGAAGGGAGGGAGAAGGGACAGTGGAAGATACATAGAGAGGGGGAGGGGGAGGAAGAAGAAAGAGGAAAGAAAAAAGAGAGGAGAGGAAGAGGGGAGAGTGATAAGAGAGAAAAAAGGAAGAAAAAGAGTTCAAATAAAAGCTTGCAATGAAGTGATTAAACCCGCACAACGCCTTGCCTAATCGGGTGTAATTGTGCGAAACGGGGATAGAATGCGAAAGAAATGGCTGAAAGAGAGAGAGAAAGAGAAAGAGAGAGAGAGATTTCCTCTTCCTCCTCCTCCTCCTCTAAACGTAAGGAAGAACAATAAACACAAGAGAAAAGACTAAGACAAACTCGGAGAAGCCTATTACCTTCTCCCTCCCTCCTTCCTTCCCTTCCCTTCCCCTCTTCCCTATCACATCTCTCCCCCACTCTTTCCCTCCCCCTCCCCCTCCCCTTTCCCTTTCTCATCTATCCCTTATGCTCCCCCCTCCCTACCCCTACCCCCTTATCGCGATCTGATGGCCGGGGAAACGGACAAACGGACGATCAGATCGCTCGTCCGGCGAGAGATAGACGTGGCGAGACGTTGATGGCTGTGGGATACAGTCGATGGAGGAGGAGGAGGAGCAGGAGGAGGAGGAGCAGGAGGAGATGGAGGAGGAGATGGAGGAGAAGGAGGAGGTGGAGGAAGAAGAGGAGTTGGAGGAGAAGGAGGAGGTGGTGGAGGAGGAGGAGGTGGAGGAAGAAGAGGAAGAGAAGGAGGAGTATGAGAAGGAGGAGGTGGAGGAAGAAGAGAAGGAGAGAAGGTGGAGGAGGAGTAGGAGGAAGGGAGAGATTCATAAAAGATAAGAAAAGATGGAAGGAAACGACGGATGCTTTATCGGACATGCAATAAATGGCCGCTCTTCAGGCCTGAGCTGCTGATGTCTGCTCATAACTCGGCCTCCTGCCCTCCCCCTTCCTCCCTCCCTCCCTACTTCCCTCCCATCTCCCTTCTCCCTAACCCTTCTCTTCCTCCCTCCTACCCTCCTTCCCTCCCCCACACCCCTACTTCTTTTACAAGGCGATCGTAAAACGGTAAGGATGTAGAGGGGCATATAACTCCATCTTGACCCACCTCGATTGAGATAACACGGGCGCGATGACGACCAAGACGACCCAGACGACCACGACGACATCCGACGACATCCGACAGTCAAAGACGAGAAGATTCGGATGTGTCTCTGTTTACGTAGGCATTCCGGACGCTCCATGAACATCAATTACACCCCCTCCCCCCTCTCCTCTCCCCCAACGCCCCCCTGAAATGAACACATGCGTACGGACGGACGAACGGACAGAACGACTGATAAAAAATAAAAAAAGGAACACGGAACTTCTCTATTCAAAGCTGCACAGGCTCTGGCTCCCTATCAACAAAGAGGACGATAAACTAAACGTAAAAGGGGCGAAAACTTTGGTCTTAAGAGGACCGCTTCATTAAGATCTAATTTGTGTTTGTATAACGGAGGAAAATGGCCCATATTGGAGCTTACAGCGAGGGGATATAATTTGCTGATAAGGGCCGGAGTTAAAACACAAAAACGGTCTAGTTAGGGATACAACACACAGTAGCGTTTTATGCCTTGTGAAGGAAGAACTAGAAAGGAGGAGGAGGAGGAGGTGGTGGTGGTGGAAGAGGAGGAAGAGGGTGAAGACTACAAGGAGGTGGAGGTGGAGGAGGATTGAAGAAAGAGAGGAAGAGGAAGGGGTGGCAGAGCAGGAAACAAATAAGCAGGAAGGTTGATAAAGACAGAGAGAGAGAAAAAAAGCAATGCTGACGTAATGTAAGATAAGTTTTTTTTTTAACCTAAGTGACAGACCAAACACCCTAGTGGTCAGGAAATAAATTTGCAATAGAGATCAAACCGATGACCAAGCAACAAATCACAAACACAGTCCCGCAGTAATAAAAACAATCATATCACACTGACACAAATTATGACACCCGCACGCCCACCCACCCACCCACCCAAACCCTCCCAACATCTCGAAAAAAAAAACATCGTGAACACACAAACCGACTAATGCGTTTCCCACCCTCACGCCCTCTCTCTTCTTTGAATTCTCCCGCCCATCCGCCTCCTCTTCCTCGCCCACTTTCCCCCGCTGATTAGCCGAATCTATTGGCAAAAAAAAATTGTATTATGATAATTAACACAGAAGCATCTATAACCGGGCCACCCTCTCTCTGACCGTGCATATAATTTGTCAGATTACGTTCCCCTTTCGCATTAGCGCCGGCCCTCCTCATTATCACAAACTTACACTCCATTCACATATTTCCTTCCCCATCTACGCCTACAGCCAACCCTTTTCTTTGGCACGGTTTGCTTTTCGTGCAATCGATAAATCTCCGGTTTAACTCTTGACCTTATATCCACTTCCTTCCCTTGTGCTTCTTAATCTCCGTTTCTTAATAGCTTTGGTCTCTGTAACTGTTGTATTCCCCTTCTCTTTCTCTTAATTTTTTTCTCTATTTCTTTCTCCTTCTCTCTCGCTCCCTTCCTCCTTAATTTCTTTCTTTCTTTCTCTTTCTCTCTTTCCCTTTCTCCGTATTTTTTTCCCCTCTTTCCCTTCCTCCTTATCTTTCCACCTCCCACGCCCCCTCCTTCAAACTAACATTAACCCTCCTTCATCAAGTTGCCCTTCCCACCACTCCCCATCTTATAGGTTCTTCCCAAAAATAGTACCCTGAAAAGTGATCGTATGTCCGTTCCCCTTCCCTACTCCTCCCCCTCTGCTTAACACTCTCGACATCCGCCCCCCCCCCCTTATCCCCTAGGTCTATGCTGAGGTCAAGTATATCAAACTAAATCTGACACCTACAATATAGAAATATATATATATATATATATATATATATATATATATATATATATATATATATATATGCCGAATATACTCGGCATTGACATATATTGCCTTGATAATCATGATAAAAAAAAGATCATTCCCCTCTTCACAGCCTATTCCTGAGCGCCCCCCTCCCTTAAGCCCTGTTGGGAGGGAAACATCCCGGTATACCTACGATCTTCGGAGGCCGCCCCCGCCCCCGCCCCTCTTCCTTCCACCGCAAACCCCCCTCATCCCAAACAACCATTCCCCTTCCGCGACAAGGAAAAGTCGGATGTTTTGAGACAATATAGGGGCTGTCGGCACGCCCATAGAGGGTCGTTGTGGTGGCGAGGAACACACCAATACGACCTCTACGACACCCCCTTCCCCGCTGACGGAGGATCGCATCCAAAAATACTCTAAGTGGCCGTTAGTCACTTAATGCAAACAGGCCGCGTGCTGGGCCGGCCCTGTGCCCCCCCTAACCCCCACCCCTTCTTTCTCCTTCCCCCCTGACAACTCCTTGCTGCCCAAGTCATCCTGCCACCCTTCCTCAACCGCCCTACATCCTTACAACCCTTTGCTCATGTTTCCCTACCACCTTATCCTTTACAATCCCCTACCCCCCCTCCCCCCCCCACCTGTCCCTTTCCCCTTCCCGCTTTCTTCTACCCATCCCCTTTCAACTCTACCCCTACACACGCCCCCTGCCCCCCATCCTGCCCCCCCGACGCCCACCCGCGCCCATCGCAAAGCCCATAACGCCCGTGTCGCATACCCTCTCACTCGTAACTCACTTAAACTACCCCGGAGGCGAATCGACGCCGTTCCGCTGCGACATGCACACGCCGACGTCAGGCTGCGTGCGTGATGGCCGAAGGGAGAGGTAGAAAGGAGGAGGAAGGAATAGGGGGGAGGGGTGTGAAGGAGATGAGAGTGGAAGGGGAAGAAAATGGGGGGAGGAGTGAAGGAGAGGTGGATAGAAACGGAGGTGAAAAGATGTAAAAGGAATATAGGTGAGAGAGGGAGAGGAAGAAAGGGGTGGGGGGGGGGTGAAGGAAAGAGGGAAAGGAGAGGGAGAGATAAGTGAGAAAGGGAAGAGAAAAGAAAGGGAAAGGATGAGGGAGGGAAAGAGAGAAGAATGCTATAAGTTGTCAAAGAGGGGAAAAAGAGAAGGGCGTGAAATTAAATAATTAAAGAGAGAAAGGGTCGAAAGGAGAATGAGAGAGGGCATGGGAGGGCGAGAAACAGAAAACATGAAAAAGAGGAAGAGATAAAGAGAAAGAGAGAGGGTGAAGCAGTAAAAAAGAGTAACTGATACATGCAAAAAAGAATATGAGAGAAGGTAAAAGAATATGAGAGAAGGTAAAAGACAGAGAGAGAGAGAGCAAGAGAGGAGAAAGAGAGAAAGGAAAGAGAACGAGAAAGGAAAGAGAACGAGAGAGGAGACAGAGAGAGAGAGGAAAGAGAACGAGAGGGAGAGGAGACAGAGAGAGAGAGAGCAAGAGAACGAGAGAGGAAAGAGAAGAGAGAGAGGAAAGAGAACGAGAGGGAGAGGAGACAGAGAGAGAGAGAGCAAGAGAACGAGAGAGGAAAGAGAACGAGAGGGAGAGGAGACAGAGAGAGAGAGAGCAAGAGAACGAGAAAGGAAAGAGAACGAGAAAGGAAAGAGAACGAGAGAGGAGACAGAGAGAGAGCAAGAGAACGAGAGAGGAGAGAGAAGAGAGAGCAAGAGAACGAGAGAGAGGAAAGAGAACGAGAGAGGAGAGAGAGAGAGAGCAAGAGAACGAGAGAGGGGGAAAGAGAGAGAAGAGAGCAAGGGGAGAGGGAATGGCGCGGCGTGTCCCATCCGACTGAGATATATCTTGTAAAAACCGCAGCGGCAGACGAGCGGAGGCCATAACTCCCCACCAAGTATTTCTATCACCTTCTTAAATAGTCTCGTACCTCACCTTCCTCTTGCACTTCTTCCCCTCCGTCCCCTTCCCCCCCTCTTCCCCCTCTTCCCCTTTCTCTCTTCTACTTATTGTTGTTGTTGCGGCTTCTGCTGGTGCCTCTGCAGTTATTACTATTACTAATATTATTACAACTACTATAATCAATTCATCATTATTACTATTATCATCACTACCACAATATTTGCAATATCATTATCATCCTCATTACCATATAATTCTCATCCTCATTATTATTCATTATTTTATTACTAATACTATATCATCAGTATCGTTACGATCTACCATCCTCTATCGCGATCGTCTCAACGTCCATTAGATTTCCCACTTCATAATCCATGCCTATCCTTCAACCCTATCCATTCTTCTTCTCGTCCCTCCATCTCTCCCCTCTTTACCCCCTCACCCCCCTTTCTATACACCCCATCCCCATCCCCTCCCTCTCCCTCTCCTCCACACCTCCCCCCCTCCATCTTCCAGTAAACTGAATCATTAACTCGGCCTTTTATCCTTCCCTCTTCGCCCGGAGTTCGAATCGCCCGTCTCCAAAGTCCCCGGATGGACAAATTTCATTCATTCATCAATTAAATTGGATTCATTCATTCATGCGCCCATCAATTACTTCCCACTAATCGGGCTTCTTTGTCAACAAGTACCATTGTGTGGCAAGGACAGTCTACTCGACGGGCGGGCGGCCGGGCGGGCGGGCGGCCTCCCACCCTCGTCCTCGTCGTCCTCCACCTCCTCCTTTTTCGTCTTTTTTTTTTCTTCTACTATTTCGTCTTTGTCTTCGTCTTCGTCATCTCCTACCTTTGCATCTTTTCTCATTCCTTCGACTATTCATGTTGTCTTTCTTTCCGTCCTTTTTCTCTTTCTCTTTTTGTCTTTTCTCTTTCCATTTCTTCTACTTCTCTCTGAATCTCTTATCTATATACCTATCAACCTTCCCCCCCCCCCTCTCTCTCTCCCTCTCCCCTCATGCCTCCACAATCAACGTACAACTTCCTAATCGCGACAGTTTTTCCTATTAGCCCATGCGTCGACCCTCCCTGTCTCCCTTATTATCTAACTTATTATCGAGATTACGCGTCGGTCTCCCTTCCCCCTCCCTCCCTCTATCTACCCTCCCGTTTCCCCTCTCCCTCCACATCCCTAAATCTCTTTCCCTCCCTCCCCTGTATCGTGGCGTTGTTTGTTTGTTGTTAGAGCCATATCATAAAAAAATAAATTTGATCAGACAGTACAATTAGCTTTGAGTGAGAGAAAGCGCGTCGTATTTTGTATCTCGATGATTTTTTTTCGCGGATTCCACGGAGGGCGAAGAATACAAAATTATTACACCCTTTCGAAATCTGATCGGAGAAGAAAAAATGCATAATTATCCATCTCTACTATTCGCCCGTATTTTTTCTTTTCCATTAGAGAGACGTGCATTTCCTCCAAAAAGGCAGTTGCACAAGAGATTTATCTCGCGCCCTCCGACCCAGCTTCCCGAAGGCGTTCCTCGTTCCTCTATCCCGCGTTCCGTTCTGCGCACCTTGTTCCGCTCCCGCGATGTCTTGGCTCGAGCCGCGACACTTATCATTAGCTACAGCGGGTGTGCATTACGTGCGCGTGTCATTACATTAATTCCTAATTGCACTTTCCTGATGCGATGCACCAAACAAAGCCTCTGCGCCCCCCTCCCTCCACATCCCCGACCCCAGCCCCCACCCCGCCGCCCGGAGGGAAAATTCTCGAAAATTAGCCTCCCTGAGAGTGGTCGCTGCTCCTCGCGCCGCGCCAAACACGACCTTCCGTCTCTCGCACGACTTGAGGCTCGCTTGACGTCCACGGCGGCGCCTTGGGTCCTTCCACGGTGGATTTGGTTCGTGCTTGACGTTGTCAGGCAGAGGAATCTCTTCCCTCCTCTTTTTCCTTTTTTCCGAGAGAGCGTGCGCGCCTGCGTGTGGTTTAGGAGGCATCCGCGGGCACGGCGGCCGTGGCAATAAGCGGGACAATCTTGGGGCCCGGGGGCCGCGCGCCTCCCCGCCTGGGCCAACAATTGCATTAAATCCTCTTGTGTCGGCCAGAATCGCATTAGATTCCCCTTCGCGCGCGCCGAATTGGGTGTAGTGTTGCTCTTTTGTCGCACTACAAAGGCGATCACGTTTCAACATAATCACGACAGAAAAGCGCGCGTAACAGAGGCACACAAAAAGCGCATCCGAACTCGTCAAAATACGATTGGCACAACGGACAGGCGACGCGGCGCTCTGATTGGCCGAGCGCCCGTCGCCAGGAAATTAGGAAGGATTGGTAGTGTGGATGTAAGATGAGGTGGGAGAGGGGAGGGGGGAGGGGGTGAAAAAGAGGGGGAGGGAGGGGAAGGGAGGGAGCAAAATAAGTGAAAGAGAGGTAAAAAAAAAAGAAAGAAAAGAAAAGGAAGGTGTGTGTGCGGGGGGGGGGGGATAAAAAAATTAACCGTTACTTCATATCTACATCAGAAGAGAGGCGAACATGGCGGTAGAGGGGAGGGGTAGAGGGGAGGGGAGGGGAGGAGAGAAAGAGAAAGAGAGAGAGAACGAGACAGGGGGGGAGGGGAAGGCGGTGCGAGTGGGATAAAAGTATAAAATAAAGGACGAATACAAAAAAGGACACACAAAAAAAAGGCGAAGTGCATTCTGGTCGCGCCCCTGCCTTCCCCAGCAGCCAAAACTCGACAAAAAAATCATAACAACTGAAAGTGAGCTGTCAAAAGTGAGATATTGACCAACTCTCTACACAAACTCGTCTCTCGGAGGGAATTCAACTGTATTTCCATCCCTCCGTAACTGGCTTAGGCCGATTCCCACACATCCTCTCCCTCCTTACCTCCCTTCCTCCTTCTTTCCTTCCTCTCCCTTCCTCCTCTTTCCTCCTTCCTCCCTTCCTTACACCCTTCCCCAAATTCTCCTCCTTCCTATTTCTTCCTATTTTCTCCCCCTTCCCAAATCGTCCTACTTCTTCCTTCTCCATCTACATCTTCCTTCCTCTTTCCTTCTTTTTTCCATCTTCCTTGGTTCTTATCTTCCGCGTTCAGATTTACTTCACGTTTCTCCTTCACATGTTGGTCTTATTCTCGTTTACCTCTTTTTCTCTCTCTCTTTGCCTTCTCGATAAAATAGCAATTACAACGCAAAGGCCAAAAGTCAAACAAGAAAAATAATGGCTAGAAACTGGTCTCCCTTGCATCCATTTCTGTTTTCCTTCTTTCTTTCTTTATCTTCTCTTTCTCTCACTCTCTCACTTCCCCAACCTACCATATTTCCAACCCCACCACACACCCAACCCACTATACCTCCACTCCCACTCCCCCCCAGCCAGCCTCCAGTCTCCACAGCGATTCCAAAACCCCTTTCCCTGGCCATTCCAAGCCGTTCCAGATCGTTCCAGCCGGCCATACCTGGAGACGCACTCGAGCCTCGGACCATAGTGGCGTCCGCGAACGGCCTGGCACGAGTGTGTTGATTGAAGTCCATTAAATCGAGAGAATGAAGCCCGCCCTTTTGGAGTCGGGGAAAAACAAAATGTAATCAATCGACCCGCGGGAAAGGGGGAAGCGGAGGAGGAGGAGGATGGAGGAAAGAGGAGGTTGGAGGGTGAAGGTGGAGGTGGTGGAGGAAAGAGGAGGTTGAAGGGTGAAGGTGGAGGTGGTGGAGGAAAGAGGAGGTTGAAGGGTGAAGGTGGAGGTGGTGGAGGAGAAGGAGGACGGTCGAGGTGGAAGAAAGAAGAGGAGGGTGGAGGTGGAGGTGGTAGAGGAAAGAGGTGGTGGGTGAAGGTCGAGGTGTAAGAGGATGGAGGGTAGAGGTGGTAATGGAGAAAAGAGGAAGAGGGTGGAGGTGGAAGAGGATGGGGGAGAAGGAGAAGGAGTAAGCGAAGGAGTTATGAATAAGAATGAGAGTAAGAGTAGATATAATATTAATAGTAATAGTAGCACAAATCAAAGGAAGACGAGCTAGAAGTGTGAGGATGCGGTTAAAGAGGATTTGAAAGCGAAAATAGAGGATAAGACCAAGAAGAAAGGGGAGAGAATGGAATGAAGGGGAAACAGGGAAAGAAAGAGGGGAAGAGGGGAGGAGAGTAAGAGGGGAGGAAGAGAAAAAAGTCTTTGTAGAAAGCAGGTCTTTATTTCCGGACCGCGTCTCCATCGACACTGTGACGGGGCACTTTTCCAAAGGGGGGGTGGGGGGAGGGTAGGAAGGGGAAGGGAGAAAAGGGAGGGAATAAAAATTCATCAACGTTTATTTTGTTTGTGTTTGTGTTTGTGTGTTTGTGTGCGTGTGTGTGTTTGTATGTGTGTATGTGTGTATGTGTGTATGTGTGTGTGTGTGTGTGTGTGTGTGTGTGTGTGTGTGTGTGTGTGTGTGTGTGTGTGTGTGTGTGTGTGTGTGTGTGTGTGTGTGTGTGAGCGAGTGAATATATATACAAGTAAGTGTATGCATACATGTACGAATAAAAAGAGGGAAAACGAGAAAAGAGGGGAGACAGCTAAAGAGGACAAGGGATGAGAGAGGGGAAAAGACTACAGGGTATCAAAAAAAGGAGGGAAAAATAACCTTCTCCCGCTCGTTATTAACACGGTGTTATTGATTACGAGGTGATAAATAAAAGCTTTCAGTGGAAACTTTTAAATGGCAGTGAATACCCCCTTGCTTCATTTTTCCCCTTCCGGACAAAACGCACACACTTTACGAGGGGCTTGTTATCCTAATATTTAAAAACTAAATTAAATAAAAATATCGGTAATTACTCAAAAGATATATTTACAATAAGACAATGCTTTTCTTTGGCCTTGTTCTCATGGAGGTAAGTAACAAAGGCTTGGAAAAAGTTCTATGTATATTTTTTTTTACCCATTTTGTTTTCCGTACTTGTGAAAGTACTTTTTCTTTTTCCTCTTTTTCCCCTATTTACTAGTCTCTACTTTTCTTCTTTTTTTTACTTTAATATCTGTCCTGCGATGTCTACCAAGCGTCTATAATGATTTTCCAGAAAAGGATCCCTGGTGTCTAAGAAAGGCTGAGACGAGGAGGCAGAGGAGGAGATGATAATGACGAAGAAGAAGAGGGAAAGAAGGAAGAGGAAGGGTAATGAAATGACAAGAATTAAAATGTGGGATGGTAATGCCCTAACTACAACATACAAAGAAAGGCAAAAAGCCGAGAAGGACCCCTCCCTCCCCCCTCCCCCCTTCGCAAGGCAATAGAAAGGCCACCCGCTCGCCACCCCGCTCCCACTCCCCCCTCCCCCCGCGTCTTCACGGGGGGTTAATACAGATATCGACGGCGGGGAGTGACGTAGCACTCCTGACCCCAACTCCTGCTACTGACACCCTCTGCCCGGCCGCCCCCTCTAAAACGACCTCTCTCCTTCAGCGGCCGCCCTCCCCCCAACCCCTCTCCCACCCAAGGCCAGGCCCCAGGACCCCCACCCCCGGTTCCTCAGGACAAGCCGGTTAAGACAATGAGGGTCGCAGTTCGATGATCTGTTCAATTCCCCGAGGAACCTTATTTCTGCTTCCCTGCGAGCCCGGCCGCCCGAAAGTGCCCCGTCACGACCGCCGAACGCGTCCCCGCCCGGTTCATTTCGCCGACAGACGCCGCGCGTTCACGGGAAAAAATCAATAAACGCTTAATGGCTGGACGCACAATCTTGTAATCATGGACTGCTTTTGTGGCGCGGCCCTTGTAATCAGCTGGTGCTTTGTGCGTGGACACTGGCCGTCGCGGAGCCGTCGCCGCGGCACAAAGGCGCCCCCGCCCCGCGCAAGAATCTCACTCGCTCCCCCGACGCCCCCGACGCCGCCGACGCCACCGATACCGAAGCGCCCGTCACCCGCACGCCCGCCCGACGTCCCCGCTTCGCTGCCTCAAAGACGCCCATCTCCGCGACGCGACCGCTTCCCAGAACGACCCTTTGTCGTTCGCATTACGTCGTGACGTCGGCGACAACGAGCGCTATCGCCGTCAGGGTGATCGGGAATCGGGGGGGGAAGGGTGGGGAGTAGGGGGAGGGGGGAGGAAAAGAAAAGACGAAAGAGAAAAAGGAAAAAAAAAAGGTCGCCTATTCTACCGACACGTAACAATGTCGAGTCAAGCGGTTAGGAAAAAGAGGCGCGAGAGACGGAGAAGAAAAAATACAATACCCACAATACGACCTTCCCTACATAACAGGCCCCCTCCCTCCCCCTCCTCCCCCCGCCCCTTTCTTCCTCATCCTCCTTACTTCAAAGCTCCCGACAAAAAGCCAAGAAACTCTTTTATTCGCTGATTGCAATTCCTGCCGAGACGTGCAATCAAGCCTGAGCAACACTAGACGCACCTCATTGTCGTCTCTTCAAGTCTCCGAGAAAGCGACGCGCCTTTTCATCATCGCCGCCGCTGTCGTCGTCGTCGTCGTCACCGATGAGTAGAAGGAGAAGGAGAAAGAAAAGGAAGGAGAAGACAAAGGCAAACACGAAGACGAAGTAGAAGGGGAAGAGGAAGAGAAGGGTATGGACGAAGACACGACGAGCATGACCAGTCGTCCCGTCCTCCTCCTGCGAGCGGCCTCCTCCGGCTGTCCGTCTCGTCACTCGTTAACCCTTGACCCCGGCTGCCTCCCACCAAGCCTCCCTCAACCCCCTTACGCATGTACTATCTCCTTTCTATCAAGAAGAGAAGGAGGGAAGAACCGAAACAGGAGCGCGCGAAACCTTGCCCTCGAATCCCTACCCCCACTCCCCCCTCTCACCCTAACTCGACCTCAAGGAGTACCTCTAGCTCGTGAACAAACGCCCGTCCAGCAGAGGTCCACTTAAGAGGCGTGCGCAGCGGCCGCGTCCACTATAGCGGGACCTGCCACTGCAGCATGCCATCATTGTCGATAAACGTTAATTCTTACGGCGCTTGCTCCCCGGGCATTGGCGGGACGAGGGTATCTGGTATGCCACAGGTATTGGTATGCCGGCCGGCGTGGTAGCTCAGAGTCGTGCCCATACCGGGACGTGGGGCCGCTTGCTCGGGCTCATTTATTGAGAGGTGATTCTTCCTTACTCTTCCTTTCACTTTTTCTCTTTCGTTTTTTCATCTTTCTCGCTTTCATATTCCACTTCTCATATTTTACTTTCCTCAAATTCTTCACAGTCTCTCTATCTTTGTTTCTTTGTCCCTTTTATCGATGCTCTCTCTTTCTCTCCCTCTTCCTCCCCCTTCTCCTTCCCTCTCCCTCCTCCCCTTCTCCCTCTCCCCGATTGATTAATGAACAGCCTAACTAGCGAGATTTGAGAGCGCATTTTCCCATTTCGAGAGCAGGTCGGAACCCTCTTTCTTTACCCGTGAGAAAGTGGCAGGTTGCGTCCTTCAGGAGAGGAAGGTCGGGAAGACGAGAGAGAGAGAGAGAGAGAGAGAGAGAGAGAGAGAGAGAGAGAGAGAGAGAGAGAGAGAGAGAGAGAGAGAGAGAGAGAGAGAGAGAGAGAATCACGCCATCAAAGAACGCGTAAATTTACACCATGGGACGAAATTACAGCTATAATGCCTCCGCGGGACCCACAAGAGCCGCCCCTTCACGAGCACCGCGCCCACAAAAACCACCTCGGTCACTAGCGAGGGCGGGCGGGCGGGCGGATGGGCGAGCAGAAGGGCGGGAAAGTGGATTTCGCTCTCTTTCGCTCCTCCGCCATTTATCATAATATCATCTCTCGCTTTCTCCTCTCCCTTTTCTCTCTCACTTATACTTTCTCTCTTATCTCTCTTAATCACCTATTTCTTTCCTATTCTCTCTCTTTATTCTTCTCTCTCGTTTTATTTCTTCTTCTCTCAAAACACCAGAAGGATCAGAAAAATGAGAAAAAAAAGAAAAGGAAAAAGGGGCGACAAAAAGAGACTAATAATAATATTGCAACAACAATCAACCGCGAACTAGTAACAAGATCTGCCGTAATTGCTGTTGCAACCGCCGTCAAACGCACACTTCGATAACCCTGCAACTCCCTTGCACCCTTTCGCACGCACGGGGAGAGGGGAAAAAGTAACTTGGGATAAAAGGGTGAAAAATATACTGAAATCAAGAAGGGGAAAGATTTAAAAAAAAAATGAAAAGGGGGATATTGAAATTTTAAAAAAGGATAAAAGATATCGAAAAAATAAAAATAAAAAGTTACGTAAGATGTCTTTAACAGCGTGCCCTTTTGTAGTGGGTATTGCTCAGTCTAATCTAATCTTACTATGGTCTTAAGGGGTTTAGAAGATAGGTTATAAAATTATTCATATACCCTTTTTTTCCAAATTGATACATAAAAATATATACAGATAATATGTAGACCATTATATCGCCTGACTCCCTATCTAATAGAGTGTTAATCTCATTATCAAATTCTCCCCACCTCTAAAATCAAAATCTAAATAAGAAAACCAAAGAAAAAAAACTAGAATAAAAAAAAAAAAACTTCTAGATGTTAACACTCGCCCCTCTCTCCCTCCCCCCTCCCCACCTCCTTCTCCTCCCACCTCCCCTACCCTCCTCCGCTCCATTAGATAAAAGAGTAAGAGAGAAAGTGCAAAAAAAAAAATGTATTTAGAATAATAAAAAGCGCGTTTATGACCCCGCAATGAAGTCGATAATTGATTGTATATCATCGAGGTCCATCAGCCACCGTGTTCCGACATGCTCGCGCCGCAAAAAAGGGCCATCGGAAAGTACGACAATAAAACGCTCATGACATGAACGGACGAGACTAAACGCGCGACGATACTCTCTTCTCGGTCTCTTTCTTCTTCTTCTCCTTGTTTTTCTTCTTCTTTTCTTCTATTTCCTCCTTTTTCTTATCCTATCCTTTTCTTTTCTACTTGTTTTTCTTCTACTTCCCCCCTCTTTTTATCTTTTCTTTTTGTTTTTGCCTGTCTTCTTCTTATCATGATTATCACTACTATTACTATCATCATTATTTTTATGGTAATGTTTATCATTCCTATTATCATTACTATCATCATTGTTATTACTATTGTTACCATTATCATAATTATCATTTTTTTCCTCTAATCTTCTTCTTCTTCTTCTCCTCTTCTCCATCACAGCTGCGAAGCGGGAGCAGAGGAGGAGGAGGAGGGGGGCAGACCCGACCCGGAGCAACGACACTCGGTTCCCGTAAATGGATAAAAAAGAAAAAAAAAGATAAAAAGAAAACAAAAAAACACCATCCGGAATTAGGGTTTAATTGCGTTTATACAACCCTTTTATTTGCATACCAATCGCCCCTCTTTTAATTAGATTCGCATTGTCGCGAACGCCCACCACCCTTGCTGTCGACGCCGCCCACAGGCTAGGGACGAGGGGGAGGTGGGTGGGAGAGGGGGAGGGGGAGAGGGAGTGGGAGAGGGAGAGGGAGGTGAGGGAGAGGGTTAAGGTGAGTGAGAGGGTTAAGGTGAGGGATAGGGAGGGGGAGGGGGAGAGGGAAGAGGTGAAGGAGAGGGGGACAGGTAAAGGGGGGAGGTGACGGAGCGGGGGAGAGAGAGAGAGGGGGGGGGGGGCATCGGGCAGCGCACACACAGGGCATTAAACGCTCCATCGACTCCTGTAGAGGCCTGTTGTTGCCGTCTTAATGGCGACTGGACGCGCGTCGCCAACTGGACACTTCGGGCGCGCGTCGTGGGGGGTGGAGGGGGTGGAGGAGGGGAGGTGAGGGGGTGGAGGAGTGGAGGTGAGGAGGGGAGGTGAGGGGGAGAGGGAGGGAGGGAGAGGGAGAGGAAGGGAGAAAGAGAGAGGTGAGAGGGAGAGACGGACTGAAAGTAAAAGGGACAACCCCTTCCCCATCTCTTAACCAAACCCACGAAAATCAAGACAGATTCCCATGACTCTTAAACAATTCCCATTAATCACCCCCTCCCCCACCATTCTCTTCCCCCCCCCTCCCCCCCAAACCTTACAACATCCATCAAGACAGGTTCAACACCGTGCAATATTCAACAGTGACCACCTCAACCGCCATGTTTACGATATCAATTTCCACCATTCCCCCCCTCCCCCCCATCAACCGACCCCTCTCCCCCTATCCCCCGCCCCTACCCCTGTACCCCAGTCAGCAGGTCATTGAATTATCATTACTGACCCCCGGAGTGCTCAGTCAGCAGTAATGAACAATCTTGGGTCATCAGTTATCATAAGGGGATAATAATTGTTGTTGTTGTTGTCGTTGTTTGCTTCTTTGTTTGTCTGTTTGTTTGTTTCATTGTTTCATGCCAACCATGGGTTAAAAAAATAGAAATTATAAATACTTGATGAGCAGATAAATATAATTTCTAGACTACCTTTTTCTCTGTCATCTTGAGGAAGAAAAAGAAAAGAAAAGAAAAGAAAAGAAAATGACGATGAAGACGAAGGCGAAGACGTGTGTGCGTGTGTGTGTGTGTGTGTGTGTGTGTGTGTGTGTGTGTGTGTGTGTGTGTGTGTGTGTGTGTGTGTGTGTGTGTGTGTGTGTACGAATGTCTGTGTGTGTGCATGTGTACGAATGTCTGTGTATACGTATGTCTGTGTGTACGTATGTCTGTGTACGTGTTTTATATCCAGCGGTCATCCTCCGAATATAAATTAATGGAAAATATATGAGCAGGACTGATAGGGAGGGAGGGAGGGAGGGAGGGAGGGAGGTGAGGGGGTGGGGGAGGGAGAAGGCCTTTGATGATCCTCCGATGTAAATAGACTGAGTCCGATACCCGACCCCCCACCGAAGGCCATGGAGGGGGGTGAGGGGGGGAAGACGGAAAGAGGGAGGGAGGGGAAGGAGGGAGGGGAGGGAAGATGATGATACTGTATGATGAAGTGGCGAATAGAATGATGATTTAGCAAAGGGGAAAAGAGAAAGAATGAGGAAGAGGAAGAGGAATATAGGGAGGAGGCGAGAGGAGACAAAGATAGGAAGAGACAGAGAATATAAATAAAAAAATAAAAAGCAAGGTACCCCATAAACTAACGATGACTAAGACATTCTTACACCTACCCCATTCCCTCCATTCATCAGCTTTGCTTTCGTTTCCTTCACTCACCCATTCCCGTCTGCCTTACCTGGGGGAGAGAAAGAGAAAAAAAATACGATTAGTTAACTTATTCAATCGTTGCCATTAAATACAATACAAAAAAACAAAGAAAATCATATATATAAATATATAAATAAATAAATAAATAAATAAATAAATAAATAAATAAATATACTCATTGCACACACCACATATCCATATAGATGATAGAGTATAATTTAAAACACAGATAATTAATGTCTTTAATTGTGCTCCCTGAAAAAGCGATTAATATAGTCAAAGAAAACGAGGAGGAATGCCAAGAAGAAGAAGAAGAAGAACACGAATAATAATAAGAAGAAAATAATAATAAGAAGAACAACAACAACATACAAAACAGAATAAATAATAGATGAACTGGAAAAAAAGAAAATGAGGAAGAATAGATAGAGAGAGGAGAGATAAAGGAGGATAAGGAGGAGGATAGGACGAGACGATAAGAGAGGATAGGAGGGAGGGCAGACCGAGGATAGGTGCGGGAGGATATGGCGAGGATAGTCTGAGGGGAGAAGAGGAGATGAGAGGAGAGGAGAGGAGAGGAGAGGAGAGGGAGAGGAGAAGAGAAGATAGGGGAGGGACAGGAGAAGATAGGGGAGGGAAAGGAGAGGAGAGGATACGGGAGGGAGAGGAGAGGGGAGAGGAGAGGAGAGGGGAGAGGAGAGGGGAGGGGAGAGGAGAGGAGAGGAGAGGAGAGGAGAGGAGAGGAGAGGAGGAGGAGAGGAGAGGAGAGGAGAGGAGAGGAGAGGGGAGAGGAGAGGAGAGGAAAAGAGACAGAGAGAGAGGAGAGGAGAGGGGAGGGGGGAGGGTATGGCATGAGGTATACGCATTACCACCGATTACCGTGTTGACCCCCGGTGGCCGACACGACTGTTTGGTCTTGAGCTTAACCAAACCCGCCGGACCTTTTGTCGACAAGGAGGAGAGGGAGGACAGGGAGGAGAGGGAGGGAGGAGAGGGAGGGAGAGAGGAGGGAAGTAGGGAGGAGAGGGAAGGAGGGAGGAGAGAGGAGGGGAGGGAAGGAGGTAAGAGAGGGAAGGAGGGAGGGAGGGGAGGAAGAGAGGGGGAGTGGGTAAGGAAGGAAAGGCAAGGAGGACCAACCGCTCCTGTGCAAACTGTGGAGGATCAGCTGTGAAGGGAGGGGAGGGAGAGAGGGAGGGAGGGGAAGGAAGGTGAAAGGAGAAGTAAAGGAAGAAAAAAAAAGAGATGAGGAAACAAAACAATACCAAATTATATAATATTATACACAAACAAAAATACGAAATAAAAAAAAATCAGAAAAGCGAAAGAGACACCATCAACAACAACAGCAACAGCAACAAACAAAAACAGGAAGACGGGAAAAGAAGACGACAAGGAGGTACGGGAAGAGGGAAGGAGGAGGGAAGAGGGGGGAGAGGGCCAAGGGTAGGGGGAAGGAGGGTGATGCCCAGAGCAGCGTACTCGACGGTACCTTTCAGCTGCCCTCACTATTGTCCCGAACTTCCGGTCGTTCCTCTCGCGAGCTCATACATGATGCGATGCCAACCGAGCGGGTCGCGAGGAACGACCCTCAACGACACGACGGCAACAGCGAACGGCGCTTCGGTATTAGACGAAGAACGAGTCCAATCAAAGCCGCACTTTCCTAACGATAATCTTCGGTGTTTTATCCTCTCTCTCTCTCTCTCTCTCTCTCTCTCTCTCTCTCTCTCTCTCTCTCTCTCTCTCTCTCTCTCTCTCTCTCTCTCTCTCTCTCTCCCTCTCTCACTCTCCCTCACAGTATCCATCTCCATCTACCTGTCCTTATCCCCCCCTCCCCTTCCCCCCACTCTCTCTAAATCAGTGTGACGCACTGTACCCACGTCACAGGAGGCCGAGTCTTTGTGCGTCCCGGCCTCCTGTGACGCGCCACAACAACACCGTAACAATCGCCGCCGCTGTGACACCGTGGCGACCCGGCGTGACGCGCGGAGGCCCCCGTGGCGCCCGATGCCAAAACACTTGCATGATAAGTGGCGTGTGCTACCGTCAGGTGAGGGAGGGGGGAGAGGGAGGGGGAGAGGGGAGAGAGAGGAAGAGGGAGACAGGGAGGGAGAGAGGGAAGGAGGGAAGGAGGGAAGGAGGGAGGGAGGGAGGGAGGGAGGGGGAGGAAGAGAGAGGAAGAGGGAGAGAGGGAAGGAAAGAGAGAGGGAAAGAGGGAGGGAGGGAGGGAGGGAGGGAGGGAGAAAGAGGGAGAGAGAGAGGAAGAGGGGCAGAAAGAGAAAGAGAATAGAGAATCTCCTCATCCCCCCCCCCCCCCTTCATGAAAGTGGACGTTCTGCACCCTGGGGTTTCATCTACTGGGAGGGAGGGAGGGAGGGAGAAGGAGGGAGGAGGAGAGAGAAGGAGAGAGAGAGAGGGAGAGGAAGGGGGGGCGGGGGTCCGAGGAGACAAAGCGGTGACGGCTAACACAATTCATTATGCAAACCTGTCGCTATAAACTAATTACTCGATAAGAGGGCGAAGTGCAGCTTACGGGTCGAGGAAGAGGAGCTGAAGGCAGGAGCGAAGAAAGTGGAAGAGAGGGAGGGAGGGAGGGAGAGAGGGAGAGAGGGAGAGAGTGAGAGAGAGAGTGAGAGAGAGAGAGAGAGAGAGAGAGAAAAGGAGAGACGGAGAGAGAAAGAAAACGTGAGAGAATAATAAAGAGAGAGAACAGGAGAGAAATAGAGGAAAAACTACACACAAAGACACATACAAAGACAAACAGACAGACAGACAGGCCCTAGAAACCGATCCCAAAGACACAACCTCTGCTTCTCCGCTTGACCTCAAGAAAGACCTTTAAGGATACGGAGACCTTGATCCCATCGAGGGAAGACCTAGCACTGTCACCTTTCCTTCCTCTTTCCTTATTATTACCCTTCGCCGTTCCTCCGTTCTATTGTCGGTTGTATCGCATTATTATCTCTTATTCTACCTCTTCTGCTAATTATTTCTCTTCTCTTTTCCTTTCTCTTTTCTTCTTATTTCTTTATTCACCCTCGGTCTCTTCTCTTTGCCTCTCATTCTTTCCTTCCATTATGCTCTCTTCCTTCCCCCCTTTTCCTCTTATTCTTCCTTTCTTCCTCCTCCTCCTCCTCCTCCTTTTCCCCTCGCTCCCCTCGCCTGAACTACTAAGGCTCCCCTCTGCGGGCAAGAGATACGAT
>NW_028234440.1:1818726-1851226 GCF_977035675.1 Penaeus japonicus
ATGTTATCACTGTTACTAACGTTATCATTGTTGTAATAATTAATTTTTTAATCGTTATCACCACCATCGTTAATATCATTATTATTACTATTATA
Organism: Penaeus japonicus; assembly: GCF_977035675.1. Classification (NCBI taxonomy): domain Eukaryota; kingdom Metazoa; phylum Arthropoda; class Malacostraca; order Decapoda; family Penaeidae; genus Penaeus; species Penaeus japonicus. The sequence continues at coordinate 1,818,822 of NW_028234440.1, forward strand.
AAAATAATAAATATTATAATCAGTATCATTCTTATCAATATTCTTCTCCTACTCAATTTATTCTTTTCGAAGCATTCCGCAACTTGCATATAAATAAGTGTATAGCCAAGACACAGTAATTTAACAAATAAAAAAAACGAAGAAAACAAATGTATATAAAGAAAGACGTCTATCAATTTATCTAAATCTGAATATATATATATATATACATGTATATATATATATATATATATATATATATATATATATATATATATATATATATATATATATATATATATATATATATATATATATTCATCAAAGGAAAACCTACACAAATACACGTTTACTGAACCATCGTCGTATCCTCCCCCTTCCCCTTCCCCTTCTCCCCACCCCACCTCTCACCTCCAACTATAGACGCCATTCACTCCCAACGGCCAAGACAAAACAGAGGTCAAGAAGCCCCCTCCCAAAGGTCGAGAGAGGTCAGCCAGGCACCGTTGGTGACCTCTTCCGCGGACAATGACCGCCGAATGTCACCGGCCGGTCAATGACCTGCTTCTTTGATATCGTCTCTTGACCAGAGTTTTAAAAATAACTCATCCAGATAAACAAAACAACAAAAGAACAAAAGAGCCTCTTCCCTCCCCCCCCCCACCTTCCTCCTCTCCCTCCTTCCATCCCCCTCTACCCTCCTCTCCCCTCCTTCCACCCCCTCTATCCTCCCCTCCTCCTCCTCCTCCCCTTCGTTAATCCCCAACAGTCGTCGACTATTGTCTATTAATAGCGATTTATGGCCCCTTCCTCGTCCAATCTGTTTTCATTGTCGACCGGTGTCGAATTCTTAATAAGAGGGAAAAAAAAGAAGGGAAAGCCAAAACGGAAGTCATCATCGGAGAGAAAATGTCGAGGACGATAACGGAAAAGAAAAACGCAGATAAATAAATATAAAAAATCAAATAAAACGAAAAAAGCAAACGAAACAAACAATAACAACGACGCACAATAAATCACGTAATGAGAAAAATTCTAAACACTTGGTACGAGTCGTAATCTTTCCTCCGCCCTCCCTCCCCCCACCCTATTCCCTCCCTCTCCCTCCCCTCGACCCCACGTCAAGAACCCCGCTGTCAGACAGCAAATAACGCACGTAAATCGGACATCTGACAGGGGAGGGGGGTGGGGGGGATTACGATTCTGGAAGCGGTAGGGATGGAAGGAGGGAGAGGAGGGAGGGAGAGGAGAATCGGAGGGAAAGAAGTAGGGAGGGAGGGAGAGGAGAAAAGGAGGGAAAGAGGGATAGAAGGAGGGAGGGAAAGGAGAGAAAGGAGGAAGGAGGAAGGGGATGTGGGATGAGGGGGGGAGGGGTAAGACATCCAAAGCCCTGTCGAAGGGTGTCACTTCTCCAGCCCCATCCCCCCTCCCCACCCCGTTTCCTCCCCTGCACCCCTCCCCTTACTAAGGCCTTGCGACCTCTGACTCTCTCTCGCTTCCTCGGATTAACCTCGCTCCGACAGCTGATCGGGTGCCTTCGGTTCACTCAAGGATCGCTGCTCTTCCTCTTCCTCTTTTTCTTCATATTCCTCTTCATTTTTCTCTTTCTCTTCCTTACGCCCCAGGAAAATATTTTCGTCTCTCCTTTGATTTGCCTTCAGTTGATATTGCTGATATATGTCTATATGTTTATATTAAATTTGTATTTCTAATAGTAAAACCATCTTTCACATAATAAATAAATAAATAAATATATAAACATACACACACACACACACATGTAAACATATACATATATACATTGTAACGTAATCCACCTATTTTCCCCCGTAGTTCGCTTTCGAATTCAAAATCTCTCATTCTTGTACCTCCGTCTACAGGTTTAGTCGTTCTGCTCACAAGTGAATACAGATTGCCCTTTGAAACTGCATATTTTTACGACTAAGGAGAAAATCATAGTTTGGCGGGAGGGAGGAGGGCAGGAGAGAGAGAGAGAGAAAGAGGGGGAAGGAGAGATACAGAGAGAGAGAGAGAGAGAGAAAGTAAAAATCCCAATTTTTCGAAACCAAACGTTTACTCTACAACAACGTCGCCTGACCCCCCCCTCCTCCCCTCCACCTCCCCTCCTCCCCTCCCCCTACCATCATCAGGAGCTCCAACTCGGTTCCTCTTTAGCGAGTATTGGCCTCCCGTCGGAACTATCGTGTGACAACTAATGACCTTGGCTAATATTTGGCCAGCCGCCCCGAGCCCGCTACACCGTCACCTGATACCAGACGCACGCACGCACGCACGCACACACACGTATGCACTCGCGTCAGAAACCTTGATCTCGCACGAAGACCTATACACATACATACACATTGGACATACACACAGACATATAAACACACACACACACACACCTGTATACTCAGACACAAATGCGTTTCTCTCTCTCTCCCTCTCTCTCTCTCTCTCTCTCTCTCTCTCTCTCTCTCTCTCTCTCTCTCTCTCTCTCTCTCGAACCCCGCGTACTCCAAACAATCACAACACTTTTTCTCACTCGCAATACTGTCAATTAAAACAAAATTTCTTCATGCTTCCCGCCGCGCTAACCCTAGCGTTTTATGCTAAGTCACGTTTAGCATCATGTAAGCAGAGCATCTAGCGTCTTTAAGTCACAGACCTTTCCCCTTGCCTCCTCCACCTCCCCTCCCCCTCCTATTCCACCTCCTATTTCTCCTCTCTCTTTTTTCCTTTCATTTCACTCCTCTTCCTCCTCCTCCTCCTTCACCTCATTTTATTTTTATTTTCCCCAGCTCTCCTCTTCCTAGTCCTTCTTCATCCTTCCTTACATTATTCCTTTTCCTTTTATTATATCTTCTTCTCTTCCTCCTCCTCCTTATTCTCCTCTCATCTTCCTCAACCTCCTCCTCTTCTCCACTTTTTCTTACCCCCTTCGAGGTAAAAAAAAAAAAAAGGAAAGAAATAAAAAACTAGGTAGGGCAGGAAATGAAACGGTTTCTAGATAAAAGACAGAAACATTAGACCGGTCGCTTTAGGCGGCGAACGAAACGGGGGAAAAAAAAACAAGAAAAAAAAATTCAGAAACCCCCTAAATGGAACTGAAATCGAAAAAATAAAAAAATAAAAATCGCACTTAGGAACAGCATCCCTAACAACCCTCATACTATTTTTCCCCTCTTTGCTTCCCCTTTCTCCACCCCTTTGCCTCTCATTTCATTTCACTTTCATCTCCCCATCCCCCCCACCCCCCTTCTTTCTCCTCCTCCTCCTTCACCCTCCACTCTCCTGCTCCTTCCTCCCTCCTTGAAATTATTTCTTTCATCCCTTTTCCTTTTCTTCGAGCGAGCAAAACGTATCAAAAAGTGGCATTTTCATCTTTATCAGCAGACGGAAAAAACGGCGCCACCAAAAGAATTCATTAACTGGCGCACTGATAGCAACGGGGGCAAAGGGGTGCGTGCGTGCGTGCGTGCGCGCGTGCGTGTGTGTGTGTTAGTGTGCGCGTATCTAAGGGGGGTGGACGGGTGGGGCTGGGGAGGAACCCGATCAAAAGTGGAAATGAAAGAAAAGTGGGAGATAGGCGTGGGGCAGAGAAGCATATGGTATATATATTTATATATGTATGTATATGTGTGTATGTTCATGTATATGTACATGTGTATGTATGTATGTATGTATGTATGTATGTGTATATATATATATATATATATATATATATATATATATATATATATATATATATATATATATATATATATATATATATATAGAGAGAGAGAGAGAGAGAGAGAGAGAGAGAGAGAGAGAGAGAGAGAGAGAGAGAGAGAGAGAGAGAGAGAGAGAGAGGAGACCGCGTGGGGAGAAAGGGAGAAAGAGGAACATTAGTCAATGACGAAAGCTACAGGTATGACTGACACATCATCTCCCAGCTTCCCTTTTAAGCTCGGCATCCAAAGACGAACGCCTGTGCTCGGCACCCTTTTTTCTTCCTTTTAAATCTTCTGATGTTTACCCTTGCAACCGACAGTTATTTTGACATCAAATTTGCATTTCTCGTCCTTTATGCACCGTGATTATTTTCTTCTTCTATTTCTTTTTTATCTTTATTTTTTTCCTTTTCTTGTCTTCTTTTTCCTATTCCTTCTCGCTCTCTAATTTACTCCCTCCTTTAGTTCCTTTTTTTCTCATCCTTATCTCCCTCTATCTCCCTCTTTCCATCATTATCACCCTCTTCCTCCCTCCCTTCCTCTTTCCATCACTCTCCTCCATCTCCCTCTTTCCACCCCTCTACCCCCTCCTTCCTCCCTCCCTCTTTCCACCCCTCCTTCCTCCCTCCCTCTTTCCCTCCACCTCCCTCCCTCCCTCCGCCACGTCACTCTCCAAAATCTTTCTCTCTCCTTCGAGCTTCCAAAGTGACACTCTATGATGACGAGGATTTCGTGGGTCTACCTGCGAATCTCGCCCTACGGACACCTGTGCGTAAGGATCACGTTTGAAGAGGGCTGTCTCTCCTTTCTGTTCTCCTTTTTACCTCCTGTTTATTGTTGTATTTTCTTTTCTTATTCTGTCTACTATCTTCTTGGTCAGCTGGTCTTGTCGATCCGGTATATTATAAGGTTTCCTCCTCCTCCTCCTCCTCCTCCTCTTCTTCTTCTTCCCTTTTCTTCTCGATTGTCATTCCTCTCTTTCTCTTTCGCTTCTTTTTCTGTTTCCGTATTGTTAATTAATCCTATTATCATTCCTCCTTCTCTGCCCCTCCCCCCGTGTCCTTTCAAAACATATTCTTTAAGTATCATCTCGTATTTCTTCATCCTCCTCCTCCTCTTCTTCTTCTTCTTCTTCTTCCTACTCTTCCACCCGCACCTCTTCTCTTCCCCTTCCCCTCATCTTCTTCATCCTCCTTCTCCTTCTCCTTCTCCTTCTTCTTCTTCTTCTCCTCCCTTTCCTCCTCCTCACCCCTCCCTTTCCTCCACCACCTCCACCTCCACCACCTCCTCCTCCTCCTCCTCTTCCCCCATTCACTTAAGACTGAAGAGTCCTGCGATAAAATGTTTGGTAGCAATCAATATCCCGCTCCGGCCTGCGTCAAGTGACATCTCTCGATATATGTTAATGAGGACCTTCTCCCGAATCCCTGTGAGTGGTTCGAGTACCTTTCCGGGGCCGGGAGAGAAACATACATGCATACATACATACATGCCGGGTGAGAAACATACGTGCATACATACATACATACATATGCACACACACATACACTTGAACTAACACATACCTGCACACATACACATATAAAAACACACATATACATACATACATGCATACATACATACACATACACACACCCTTTCTAAGAATCAAAGTAGAAATTCCAGTCGACATCACAAGCAAAGATTGATCCACTGTACCTAAAAAAAATGTTTAGACACAAATAAATAAATAAAACGAAAATCTTTGTTTGTGTTTTTTTCCTTAGCATTATCTGGTTCTAAATTTATTTCTCTCCTTACCCCACCCCCCCTCCCTACTCCCGACGAACGATCTTAGGTCATAAAATTCTCCTAAAGAGATTGGATAGCTTTTGAGAAAATAATAACCTGACCCCCCTCCCCCCATCTCCAACCTGACCCCTCCCCCCCCAATCTCCAACCTGACCCCCTCCCCCCAATCTCCAACCTGACCCCCTCCCCTCTATCTCCAACCTGACCCCTCTCCCCCCCTCCCTCCCCCATCTCCAACCTAACCCACTCCCCCTCTCGACACCCCCCCCCACTTCACCCTACGTCACGTGATCAAGCGAAAAATAATGAAGCATTGACAATACGTCATTTCTTTGTTATTATATACATAATATATCACTTATATTGTTATCATGGACATTTATTAATCTGTAATATATTTGTAGTATATTCATATGAAGTGCATTTATATATTTAAAATGCATGAGTATATACATATACTGATACTGTATCCATACTGTATGTATAATTATACAGTGTAAATACATACTTATTTACACTATAACAAATCTGTATTAAATTAACATCAAGTAAATTCTATATAAGAAGTCAAAAAACGAATGGAAAAGAGTGAAAAAAGGAGTCTCAAGTAAAAAAAAGAAAAAAAAACGTGTAGGTTAATAACGAAAAACGGGGAAAAAATAAATAGAGAAAAAACAACATAAAGTATATATATATAAGAAGGGTGGGTTCCCCAGCCCACTGTCGGCACGGTCGACTTTTCCATTTCCCCTTCATCCTCCCCCTCACCCCCCCTCCCTCTCAGATCCCTCCCCCTCGCCCCCACCCCTCTCAGATCCCTTCCCCTCGCCCCCCTCGCCCTCCCCTCTCCCCCCCACCAACACCCCACCCCCCAGTAGGTCATAAGGGCTCTGGAGGCGACCGTCAGCTGGTGCCAATGATCACTTCATAGCCGGCACTCGGTAGGAAGAATGATAAATTCACAGCAGCGCCAGCACAATATCATCCCTGCATTAACTGCAAATGATGCCAGGAGCGCCCTTGTGGGAGAGAGGGGGGGGAGGGGGGGGAGGGGGAGGAGGAAAAGGGATGGGGATGGGGGTTGAGAGGGGAGAGAAAGGGGGAGGAAGGATATGATGCGGGGAGAGAGAGAGAGAGAGAAAGAGAAGGAGGGGAAGAATAGTTTATAAAAAGATGGAGGTGGGGGAGGGGGAGGAGAGGGAAAATAAGGAAGAGGAGGAAGATGAGAATGAGGGAGCGGGAGGGAAAGAGGTTGATATCGGAAGAAAGGTTAAGGCAATGGAGAAAAAAAAAATGATACACAAAAATCAAGATGAAAATTCTTAAAAAAAGAGGAAAAACACTAGCAGAGAAAAAAGGAAAATTCAGATACAAAATACAACAATAAAAAATAGAACGATTAAGCGATAAAAGCTTTCCTTCCACCCAAACCTCCTTCCCTCCGCCTCTAGAATCTTGCCTCCATCGTCTTAGCTATTCCGACTTTCTTACCTTTTCCCCCTACTATCCTATCTATCTTTCTATCTATCCGTTCATCAGGCCCTCCTATCCCTTTCCTCACCTCCCCCTTCCCCTCCCACTTCCACTTCCCTATCCGTATCCTTTCCCCCCCCCCCTTCCTCCCTTCCCACTTTTCTACCCATATTCTCTCCTCTCGCCCCTCCCCCCTCCCACTTTCCTACCCATACTCTCTCTCCCCCACCCCTCCCCATCCCCATTGCCTTGCAGGACTCGTTAGCTCCCTCCTCCTTTACCAGACCTCGGGCATGAGTCCTAAGCCCCTAATGGGGTAAACACATGCTCATCCCTTTGCCCGAGCCCCGCGCCGACGCCGTCACGAGATCCGACGATGCTAGTAAAGAATTAGAAAAAAAGGGAGACAGAAAAAAGAAAGAAGGAGGAGAAGGAGGAGGAGGAGGAGGAGTAAGAGAGAGCGTAAAAAAAAAGAGGACGGACGTATCCCTTTTTCGCCATCCTCATTATCCTCGCTACCTTACTTAAACAAGCGTCGGGCTGTTGCGCCTCGGACCTTTGTCGTTTTAGGTGATCCTGGGCGTCTGTCTGTCCCTCCGGCATTCCTCTGGCGTGATGAAAAGGCGACAAAGACAACGAACGAAAAAAGAGGAGGGGGGGGAGAGGGACTCAATGATGATGCAACAAGGATGTCAACTAATCACGACTCGGATCAATTGCAAGCGTCGAGTGCCATTTGCAAAAGCCCCCAGACGCAGGCTAGCAACAACAGAGGGAAGAAAAGAAAACACCAGCTCAAGATTACAAATGGCCGCGAATCCCGTGAAACGACGAGATCGCGCGAGAACAACACAACCAGCCCGTTCGTTCCCAGTCGTCGCCGTCGCAACAGTCGCTGTTATTGCTGTCGTGGTCGTGGCGGAGCGGGCCGACGACTGCCGCTATCAGAGAGCGAGGGCTCATAAAAGTCCGTAAACAGGAGATAACATGATAAAAAGGCGGCGGGCGACGGCGAGTAAACACACAGACGGCGTGGATGAGCATCTGACACGATGATTTGCGCTCCACTCGCATCCTCGGGAGAGCCACCAGATAGCGAGCGCCTCGGCCGACGGGGCTCGCCGACGCGGCCCTGGGGTCATTAGGGGACCCCGGGACGAGGCCGGGCATAATGAGGCGTCGCGGCGGGGAAGGAGGGGGGGAGGGGGTACAGGGTGGGAGGTGGAGGATATGAAGATGACGAAGAAGAGGGAAATCACAAGTATAAGACGGAGGGAAGAAGAGGAGGAGGAATGGCTGTAGGATGAAGAGGAGGAGATGGGGAGGCTATCACTCGACACGATCCGGCGCCTCTTTCCAGACCCCCCCCCCCCCAACCCAGCCACCCACCTCGCCCCATGGGAGAAGCCACGGAATGGGATGCATTACTCAATAATAAATAACTCTCCAAGATCGTCGTCTCACTTTAACCCCGCCTAAACAAAGATTCACCCACCCCCCTGACCCGACCCCCGACCCCGGACGCCGGACCCCGGACCTCCCCCACCCTCCAGCCACCCAGGCACGCCCACACCCGAAACTTGACTGACAACCACAACAATGGCGGCTCTCATACCTCACGCCAGGGATGAGTGATCTACTAATGCCTCACAAGTCTTCCTTCTCGTCCCTTTGCCTTCCTTCATCGTCATCGTCATCTTCATTCTTCCTTCTTTCATTCGTCTCTTTATGTCTATGTCTTTATGTCTATTTACTTTTTCGCAATGTTCATGTTGAATCTCCGGATATCGCTTCTAATCACACAGCTATTGATAGGGATGACAGCCAACTAGCCACGCAGACAGACAGACAGACAGACAGACAGCCCGACGGACAACAATCAAAGACAGCTTTACCTTGCAGGTATACAACGAATATAACCCTCAACACAGCCCTTCCTTTGTCGCGGGTGTCAGTCTGCACGTCAGTCTGCAGGTCTGGCAGCCTGACACCACCTCGCTGCCTCTTGTACAAGCCCCCTCCCCCCTTCACTACACTCCCCCCCTCCTACCCCTCCCCTTCACCACACTCCCCCCTCCCGCCCCTCTCCCCTCACCACACTCCTCCAAACCAAACCACATTTTGAGTGTTTGTGGAAAGACACTTTGTGGTACAAGTGTCCTGCGAGGTCCATGAGTGCCAGGTCCTGTCTCCTCCGAGGGCCTTCTCTTGAGGAGATGACACCGTCTTAAGGAGTGTATATAGGAAAAATAGGGGGGGGGGCACATAAAACTTTTCACAAAAAGGAGGGAGAAAGCAGGTAACACTTCAAAAAAAAAAAAGGGGGGGGGAGGGGAGGCAGGCGAACACTTCACAAAAAAGGGGAGGGGGGGAGGCAGGCAACACTTAAAAAAAGGGGGGGATGGGGGTGTAACACATCCGAAAAGGGGGAAAGGGACAACACGTGTATAAACAATGGGGGGGAAATAGAGTTAAGATTCACTCTCCGATTAACTTTAGGTTTGTTCCCATTATCGTCCTGGATTTTAATTATACAACTTTCTTTTTCTTTTTTTTGGGGGGGGGAGGCAGGCGAGGGGATAATGAAATACGTTGTTTTATTTTTCTCTTTCTCTTTTTCTCTCTCTCTCTATGTCTCCTCTCTTTTCCCTCTAATCCGGAAACACGGCCTTATCTCGACTGTCTGAAGTGTCAAGTGGGAACGAACAGACACACAGACAGATGGAAGGACAGCCACTCAAGGCAGACAGACAGACACATGTACATTCAGCCAGACAGACCTAAGAGACCACCACATTATCAACCCTTCGCCATCACCCCCCCCCCTCAACCCCATCCTCCTGACGGGGTGACAGACTACGATAGAGATAGTGGAGGCAGGACGGTGATTACCTGCGGCCTGACGTGACGGTGACGGCCCAGTGACGGGATGCTGCGGCTGATCGAGGGGGAGAGGGGGGGAGAGGGGGAGGGGGAGGAAGAGGGGGGAAAGGTGGTTTGTGCAAGGGGGGGGAGGGTAACAGATACGAATTAATCACTCCATCGCTTTCATCTAAACGAGGGAAGAAGGGGAGATGAGGAAATGGGAAGAAGAGTGGGGAAGAAGAGAAGAGAGGCAGGGAAGGAGGAAGAGAGAGGAGAAGGAGAGGGTGGAGGGAGATAGACGGAGAAAGACAAAGACGAAGAGAAAGAGAAAGAAGTGACAGGAGAGCAAGTGAGGAGACTGAAGGAGCGAGAGCACAAGTGTAGAGGAGGAGGAGGAGGAAGAGTGGACAAGAGGGAGGGGTGATAGGGAGGGCATAGATGGGCATGGAGAGGGGCAGTGAGGGGTGGGGGTGGGGGATAGGGGGGAGAGGGAGAGCCCGAACGCCAAAATCGTCGGCTCCTCATTACCACTCGGTTAAAAAGTGTAAACAAAACAAACTGTGTTTACACCCGGCGGACCATAACGTCATGCAACGTCTAAAATTACAGCCAACCTCTCAATACGTCCACTGACGGCTCGACGTCGCGCCCACAGGGAGAAAAAATGACGAAAGCTCATCAATGGACCGAGGTGAGAGTGACGTCACGGGGCATGGACGCGATGACAGCGAGGTCCGACGTCGGTGCCACGCGGTGCCACCACGCCGCCCTCGGCACCTGCACAAACACCGTCGCCGCCGCCGTCGGGAGCGTCGTGGGTGGCGGCGACGGCGGAGGTGGTGGAGGTAGGGGGGGCGGCGACGGCGGAGGTGGTGGAGGTAGGGGGGCGGTGGAGATAGTGGGGGCGGTGGAGGTAGGGGGGGAGATGGAAAGGGAGCGATGCTGGGGCGATGTAGAGGGAGAGGATGAGGGAGAGGGAGAGGTAGGGGGAGAGGGAGAGGGAGAGGGAGAGGGAAAGGGAGATGGAGGGGGAGAGGGAGAAGGAGAAGAAGGAGAGGTAGGAGGTAGAGGTAAGGGGAGCGAGTAAGGGTCGGAGGTAGAGGTAAGGGGAACGAGTAAGGGTCGGAGGTAGAGGGGGGATAGGGGGGGTAGGGGAGGCAGGAGGAAGGCTACGAGGTGGAAATCCTTCGTCGGGTTGAGACGACGCGACAAACGACACAAACGACCCCTTGGAACGACAACGACCCTCCTGGAGAACAAGTCGTTAGCACCCTCTTGGCGTCTTGCAAGGGATAAGCAACAAGGCGGGAGACATATATAAAATAAAAAGAGAAAAAAGGAAAGAAAAAATAAATACACCATAAAAAAAGAAAAGGCGAAACGGCGAAAGCATCATTAGTGGCAATCCGAGGGTGTGGCTTCGCGATGACACGCGGTGGGCGGCGGTGACAGTGTTTAACACGTCGCCCACCGCTGCGAGCCCACCCCCACCCCCACCCAAAACCCCACCTACCCACCCATACACCCTACCCACCCACCCACCTATTCCCCGAACACACCTGCCCTTCGCCATGCCAAAAGGGGAAAAGGGGGAGGTAGGGGGGTAGGGGGGTTGTTTACGTTTTATCACTCGGAAAAGTTTCGTGTCCTTTCATCGGGCGTCCATTTAAATCCTAAATGCCCTTTCCCGTTCGCCGCAGGTATAATCTGCCACAGGAAGGCCGATAAATATTGAGAATGAAGGGGCACTCTCGCTCTCTTTCTCGCAATCTCTCTCTCTCTCTCTCTCTCTCTCTCTCTCTCTCTCTCTCTCTCTCTCTCTCTCTCTCTCTCTCTCTCTCTCTCCCTCCTTCACAAAGACGGATCCTTCCTGTCAGTCCTCGCAGCCTCCGTTGGCCTCACTCAACCCGGAGGTCCTACGCGAGAAGAGGTCCCGAGACGCCGCCTTTGGGACTCCTGTCAGCGCCACCTCGTCCCTCGCCACTCCTACGCGGAGGTGTCAGGGAGGGGAGGGGGTAGGGGGACGACGAGGAGCAAGAGGAGGAGGAGGAGGAGGAGGATATGAAGACGCGAGAGAGGAAGCTACCGTGAGTCACATCCTGAAGCTGGTCTGATGGCTTCATTGGGGACGAAGAGAAGGAGGAGGAGGAGATAGAGGAGGTGGTGGAGTGACGGTGGTGGTGGAGGACAAGGAGGAGGAGGAAGAAAAGGCAGAAAGGAATAATATAGAAGGATTATAAGGAAGAAGAATACAGAAAGAAAGAACAACGCGAACAGAAAATAAAATCATTCATAGAACAAACCTCCGCAGAGAACAGACACACCGACCAACAATGATCTAAATACAGAACAACAGGTGTATCAGCGCAGGTTAAGAGAACGAAAAAAAAGCAAAACTCACAAAACGCACAGTATATATATATATAAAAAAGTCGCGACGATAGAAAAAAAGTAAAGAAAACTATATATATATTCGTAGCCAAAATTCCTTGAGGAACAGCGCCGTGTTTTGGGAGGGACCCGAGCAATGACACCTGCAGGGCATACGTTTCCCGAGGCGGGTTTGACACTCAACTGGCACCCAGTCTCGTCTCAACTGGCACCAGTCTCCCTCTCGCTTGCTAAAGATTCGTCTTCTCTTGCCACTAATTGAAGACGATGGAGTTTTAAGAAAAGGTAAAAAGCGCAATTGCTTTATTTTTAATGATAATCGTGATAAAAAGGCGGTCGAGGGCTATGGAGTTATAAAAAATATATATGTTGGGATTTTGGTTATTCTTGGCTACTATAGTGGTTAATACTCCTTGTTGTTCGTAGTTACGGTTAACAATATAATAATCAATCGCCGCCACGCCCATTTTCTACTAAATCAGCTACCCATCTTTGCGACCCCGCCCGTCGCCATCTTTTCGACACGGAAACCAGAACGAACAAACACAACGAGCGATTGTTTGGGCTTGGGCGACACTGCCAAAGACAATAATCAGATTTCATGAGACCCAAGAGACAGGGAATGACTCGGCAGATTTTTTCATTATTTTTCTTTTACCCCCCCACCCCCACCACACACCCCACGCACACACCTACAAATCCTCCTCCGTCTCCTCCTCCCCCCTTCCCCTTTTTTCTATCTCGTACCCGCCGAAATAGTGTCATGAAAGCTACACCTATTTGTACACTAAACAAGGGAGGTTACAGTAGAGGCGTGTGGCAGGGGAGAGACCCCGCCGCGCCCGCCAGGTCAGGCAGAGTCAGGCAGTCATGCAGGCAGGCAGCCTCTGTGTCATGCGCGCCAAATTCATGACTTTACTTGGACTGTGTCAACAGTTCGGGAGGTGATTCACTACAGCTCCCGTTGGGGATGGGGGTGGGGGGGGGTGATGAGGAGGGAAGGGGAAAGGGGAAAGGAAAAAGGGAAAAGGGTATATGGGTAAAGGAGGAGGAGGAAGAGAGAGAAGAAAAAGGGAGAAAGAGAAGAAGACGACCAAGACGACTAGAGAAATTACTGGAAACCACTAGAAAAATCAACACAAACTGGTCATCTAAATCCTTCTTACCCCGAAGGTCACATCTTCCGCGGATCTATCATGCATTAAGTGATAAATCCTTTTCCTGGCGCTATGAGGCAAACGGAGCTCCTTAATCATGTTACATCTCTTTTAAGCTTTTTCTCCTTAAATGATAAAAGAAAAAAAAAACTGTACAAACCCCAAAAGGTTTCGACTTTCATGCAATTAATTAAGTGCTTGTTTTACTTAATCATCCCCCCCCTTTCTCTCACTCCCTCTTCCCCCTCCCCCCCTTCCCCTAGCAAGACAGAGGCTGCCGTCTCGTCAATACAAATCTGTCTACAATATCTCATGATTACGCCCACTCCCTTCCCCCTCCCCTCCCCTCCCATCTCCCTCCCCCTCCCTCACCAACCACCCTTCCCTCACCCTCATCCCCATCGAGATAAAAAGAGGCGTACGTGGGCGGGCTAGGTAAACAGTAGCGTCATTAGCGCTCCCCGCCCACGCCCATCAGCGGTCAACCGGGGTCGTTGAGGGGAGCTGTGGGCGTGAGACGAGAAGGGGAGGAGGTGATAGGGAGATGGGGAAGGTGAAGAAGAGGTGAAGAGGAGGTGAAAGGGAGGAGGGAAAAGAGAGGACGAGACGAGAAGGGGGGGAAGGGAAGGAAGAGAGAGAAGTGGAAGGGGAAAGGGAGGGGAGGGCAGGGGAGGGAGAGGGGTGCAAGGGGGACGCAAGGGTAGGGGGTAGGGGGAGGGCCCTCATACTTAACACAAGAGGTCGTAGAACTGATAACGAAGTGTGGAGTCACTCCCAGTCATGCTTAAGTTACCACCAGAGGGCGAGAGGCCGGGAAGGGGGGCCGGGGAGGGGAGGGAAGGGAAGGGGAGGGAGGAGGAGGATAGTGGGAGAGGGCATGAAGGGGGAGGGGGTCAGATCGTGGAGTATCAGGCGGCGAGAAGAAAACAACATCTTATCTACCAGTAAATATCTGTTGTTGTTTTTTATCGGCGAACTTACAAACAAGCGAACATAAGCCTACCCAAGACAAGCACCTCGCAAGCACTGAGTCAGCGATTGCTCTCAAGCTCATTGTCTTATTGTGCTTTTGCGGCTTCCCTCTTGCTGCCTGTGCTTTTGTTATTGTTGCTGTCATCGTCATCATCATCATTTTCATTATAATCTTTACTACCATCATCATTATGATAACTACTATCCTTTCCCTTTTCCTTTGCCCTCATTTTCCTCCTTCTTCTTCAGTCTCCTCTTCGTCCCTCCCTCTCCTTCATTCTCCTTTTACTCCCTCCCTATTCCTTATCCTCCCTCTCCGTCGCTCCCTTTCCTCCCCTCTCTCTCTCTCTCACTCCCTCTCCCTTACTCCCCTACTCTCCCCCTCTCTCCTCCCTTTCCTCCTTCCTCCTCCCTCCATCACCCTGTCCCCCCAATCCTCACCGCCCTCGGCACTTGACTAATCGCTTAATCGGCCATAGTCGATTGAGATCCCGCCCGTTCCAGCGAGAATTAATAAGGACGCGATTTTCTGGAACTTTCATCGTCTTCGGATCGGGAAAGTTCCGCGGAGACTTTTCTTTGGTTCTTTGGTGGGGTTTCTGTTTCTCTTGGAATTGTTTGGTCCTTTTCTTTCCCTGGGCTGTTTTTTTGTTGTTGTTAATTATATTGATGTTTTCTCTTTTGTGTCTGTTTGTTTGTTTTAGTTGTGTTCGTCCCTTACTCTTCCTCCATTCACTATTTTCTTCTCCTCTTTATTCCTTCTCCTCCTCCTCATCATCATCTTCCCTTCCGTTTCTCTATTTGCGCTCTCCCGACTTTTACTCCTCTTCTTTCTCTTTCTCTCTCTCTCTCTTTCTCTTTGAAATGAATCCTCTGAGTGCTAAACGTATCAATAAAGTTATCGCTACGTCATCATCACCTCCTTTCGGCTTACACCAGCCGGGTTGAATGAAGGTGACTGTTTGAGAAGTGCTTCATCTCAACTCATCTCAACTCTTGTCTTCTCTTCCTTCCTTTCGAAATTTTCCTTCTTTTTTTTCATTTTCTTCTTTTAACATTAGCGTCATTTTTTGTTGTTATTTTTTGTACTTTTAATATTTTCTTTTTTATTATTATATATTTTTCTCCTCTTTCTCCCCCTCCCTCTCCTTCTCGTCTTTCTTTTCCTTCTCCTTCTCCATCTTCTATTCCTTCCCCTTCTCCTCCTCCTTCTTCTTCTTCTTCTTCCTCCTTCTTCTTCTCCTTCCTCTTCCTCCCCCTCCATCTAGTGGGCTACAGCTGCAGCACTGGCATGGGCGAGGGGAGAGTGGGAGAAGAGGGGGGAGGAGGAGGGGGGGGGGGTTAGGAGCCACCACATGTGTATCACAACATTTACACTTGAGTCTTTCCTGAGAGTAGGAGCTGCGGCCTTCACCAATGAGAGAAAATGTGCCTATATTCAGTTTTTTCGTTTTCTCTCTCTCTCTCTCTCTCTCTCTCTCTCTCTCTCTCTCTCTCTCTCTCTCTCTCTCTCTCTCTTTTCTTTCTCACTTTTCTCCCAGTTTTCAAGGTTGCAAATATCGTTTTCGCTCTTTTAATTCTTTTTCCTCCTCATTCTCCTTTTTTTCTATTCCTTCTCCTTCGCCGTCTTCTTCGTCTTCTTCTTTGTCGTCTTCTATCATAACTAATTCCACCTCTTCCTCTCCTCCTCCTTTCCCTTTCCTTCTCCTTCTTCCTCCTCTTCTCCCTTTCCTTCTTCCTCTTCCACAAGCGGGTGCCACCCCTGTCGGCATCGCAAAAAGCGCGGCGTGGCCCTGTAACCGCCCCTTCTTCTTCTTCTTCTTCTTCTTCTTCTTCTTCTTCTTCTTCTCTTTCGTCGTCTTCTTCGTCTTATCTTTGCCTTTCTTCTTCTCTTTCGTCGTCTTCTTCCTCTTCTCTTTCGTCGTCTTCTTCCTCTTCCTTTCGTGGTATTCGTTTTATTCTTTCTTCTCCCTATCTATCCTCTTTCCGTAATCTTGTCTGCACTCTCTTCGTTTGATTCAAGTGTCAACAATTGAATTTTATCTTGTTTGTTCGCATTTTCTTCTCTTTCCCTCCTTTCTTCGTTCTTCTTTCTAGGCCTCTCAGGGGGTAGGTAGGCCTGGCGTCACCCCTACCCCTTCTCCCCCCCCCCTCTTTTCCTCTTCTTCGGGGCGTCTCCAGCAGGGGAGGGGGAAGGGGGTGGGGAGGGGAAAGAAACCCAAGACGACCCTATCCTCGCTTGGGGGGGATGGGGAGGGAAAGGCATGGGGGTATTGTGGGGGTAGGGGGTTGGGGGTAGGGGGGAGGTATGTGCCACAACTTTTCTTTCATCTTTTGTTCTTTTTTTTTTTACTTTATTATTTTTTTAGTTATTTTTCATGTTCGTCATCGGTGCTGGTTACGTGGGGAGAAGGGGAGGGGGGGGAGGGGGGGCAGAGACAGTCATCGGTGTGTGTGTGTGTGTGTGTGTGTGTGTGTGTGTGTGTGTGTGTGTGTGTGTGTGTGTGTGTGTGTGTGTGTGTGTGTGATGGTAAATACGCGTGCGTGTATGTGTACGAGTGTGTGTGTGTGACCGAGCCATGTGCGTGCGCGGAGGTGCAACTTACCGTAAGGCTGATGCGCCAAATGTTCTTAAATGCGGGAACATAAACATGCTCGTAAGACTAAATAATAAGCACCTTCTCTAATGAAACGCAATTAATTCATTAAAAACGCCAAACTGCCTAATTTGCTGGTAATTAAGCACGTCCCCTCTTTTCGTCGAGTTAACACGCTTTCCCTCCCCGTGTGACGTCATTCCTTAGCAACGAAAGAAAGGACGAAAGGAACGGCGAAATCGCACAGACGGAAGAGAAGAAGAATCTCTCTTTCTCTTTCTCTTTCTCTCTCTCTCTCTCTCTCTCTCTCTCTCTCTCTCTCTCTCTTTCTCTCTCTCTCTCTCGGCCGCGCTGCCCATGTTGCAAAGCGCTGCAATTAATTCCTCGCAACTATTCTCGCGTGCAATTACAGCACAATTCGGGCTCTCTTTTTCTCTTCTTTTAATCTCCGACAACGTCTAAAAAAAAGGGAGGGGGGAGAGAGAGAGGGGGGGAAGCTTCGATGTTGCCAGTGACGCGAGCATTTCGTTTGCTTCCGTTCTTCCTTTTCGTCCTCGTCCTCCTCTTCCTTCTCTTCCTTGCAACTCTTGCAGGACGCTCGGAGACCCAAAAATCACTCCCCTGATGAACTCTCTCTCCGCCCCTCGCCCCGTGTCTTCCGAGGGGAAATAAATCACTCGCAGGCAAAAGCAGTCATCTGTCGCTCCTCTTTTTTTTCCTCCCTCTTCGGCCGACAGGGTAGGCACCCCTCTCCCCCCTCCCCTTACTCCCTCTCCTCCCCCTCCGCCCCCTATTCCCGTTTTCTCTGCCAACGTGCACAATGTAAACAAACATTGAAGATGGCTTCGACCGCAAGGTTTTTCCGAACCTCCCGTGTGTTTATTTATGCGAACTCGGAGCCGATTCTCTTACACTCCCTCTGGTCGGTTTCGCTCGGGATCCCCTCGGGCGGTAGGTCTTCTCCCCCCCTCCCCCCACCGTCCCCTACCCTCCGCCATGCCTCCTCCAGCACCTCCGTCAGCCTCCTTTTCTTCCTCTTTTTCTCTTCCTCGTTCTTCTTCTTCCTCTCTTCCCCTTCGCCTCCTCCCTCCCTTCCTCCCTCCCCACCCTTTTACCTTCCTCTTCCACACAACCTTGCGTCACGCCATGTAAACATTGGTCTGAGGCCGACGGTCGGGCACCAACACCTGAGGGTCGAGGAGGAGGGTCGAGGAGGAGGAGGAGGAGGAGGAGGAGGAGGAGGAGGAGGAGGAGGAGGAGGAGGAGGAGGAGGAGGAGGAAGAAGAACCCGAAGAGGAGCTTGAGAAAGCACACTTTCGCCTCCTCTTCCCTCCTCCCTCACCTCCTACTCTTCCCTCTACCCCCCTCCTCCTCCTCCCACCTCCTCCTCCAAGCATAAGACACCTGGCCACCCCAAGAGGAAGTAGACCGCGGTGCCGTGCATGACAAACGCAAGCAGCCCGCATGACATCTCCACCCAGCGCTTTGCACGTGAGACTGTGACTTGTGAGGTGCGGCGCATGGCACCAACGCACACGCCATGCGCTTGACACCTCGGCTTAAATTGACATTCTGGAGGAAGATTCGCATAGCCGACGTGCGTGTGTGTTCACGCGTGTCTAATCAGCCCACGAGACCATGTCCAATGGCGAAGTGTGACTTTCAATTGTACAAGTAGGGAAATGGTAATAAAAGTCAATAACAGCAACAGTCATAATGGTTGAAATGATGATGAGATTAATAACAGCAGCAATAATGATAAAGACACAGCAACAGGAATATGATTAGAACTATAAAACCACTATGAACGCCAATACTAATAACACATCGTAAATTAAGTATATCGAAATCTCTCTAAAAAAAAATCACTCAAATAAAAAAATTAAAAAAATCACAAAAAAGCAACATTACGTGAGAACAAAATTACAAACAAAAACAAACACAAAACGGGTACTCACTGACTCCTTAGAAGAGGGGGAATCCAAGGAAGAAGAAGAAAAAGAAGAAGAAGAAAAAGAAGAAGAAGAAGAACTAGGAGAAGAAGAAGAAGAAGACCTAGAATAAGAAGAAGAAGAAGAACTAGAAGAAGAAGAAGAAGAAGAAAAGGAAGAAAAGGCAGAAGAAAAGAAGAAGAAGAAGAAGAAGAAGAAGAAGAAGAAGAAGAAGAAGAAGAAGAAGAAGAAGAAGAAGAAGAAGAAGAAGAAGAAGAAAAAGAAGAAGGAGAGAGAGAGAGAGAGAAAGGAGAGTTAAGGCAGGTCACTCTATCGACCGCGGGAACTCCCAAACACTAACCTGTAATAGGAGAGGAAAAGCTTGTTAGTTATGCATGTTAACCCCAAGGTTCTTATCGACTAGAAATGCATGCTTGTGACTGTATACAAAGGCTTGGGGAACTGAGTGGGGGTGGAGGGGGTGGAGGGGAAGGGGTGTGTGGAGGGGGAGGGGTGAGGAGGGGTGGTCCTCTACAATTCCCTTCTGTAAAGAGGTTTGTTTTCCTTCCTTATTATTTCCTGTTTTTTGTTCTTGTTCTTGTCGATGTGCGAGTTGTGTGTGTGTGCGTGGGTGTGGAGGGAGGGAGGAGGGAGGGTTAAGGAAATACAGTCGTTTCATAATTACAGTTGGGATAAATACAACGGTGTAATGGCCATTTAATCGCCCTTGGAGGTACTCATCCACCCTCCCATTCCCTCCCCTCTCCTCCCCCCTGTCCCCACCCACAAGCCCTCAAACCTTCGTCATTTTGTCACGTTCATGGCAAGAGAAGACAATTTATGAGCGGCACGGGCGAATAATTTATGACCTTCCCCCCCTCCTCTGCCTCCCCCTCCCTTCTCCCTCCTCCTTCCCCCCCCCCCCATTTCCTTCTCCTCTTCACATCACCTCCTCCTCCTCCCCCTTCCCCAATTTATTTACCTAAGCGTCCTTAGTTTGCAAGCGTTCAAACTCTCGACCTTCACCCCCCACCACCCCCCCTTTTTTTAGCCCCTTGTCTGTCCTACTATTAGGTACAAGACTCCTTTCTCTTTCTTTCCCTTTCTCTCTCTCTCTCTCTTCCTTTTCTTATTTTACCATCACTATCACCTCTCATCCACATCCACCTCCACCCCTACCCCTACACCCATCCCCACCTCCACCTCCACCTCTACCTCCACCACCCCCACCTCCTCCTCCTCCTCCTCCACCACTTCCACCACCCCCACCACCACCACAACCTCCTCCTCCACCTCCCTCCCCAAGCCCGTTCGCTCCCCCTCGACCGCGTGGGTCCTGCGGCCGCCTAAGGGCACCGCCATCATTTGGCCTCCGTTAACGGGATCGTAAACTTGGACTCAGAGGCCCATGCCGCGACCACGGGAAGAGGGGGAGGAGGAGGGAGATTGGGGGGGAAGGAGGAGGAGGAGGGAGATTGGGGGGGGGTGGAGGAAGGGGAGGAGGTGAAGGAAGGGGAGGAGTTGAAGGAGGAGGAGGAAGAGATGGTATAGGAGGAGGAGCAAGAGATGGAATAAGAGGAGAAAGAAGTAGTGGTGGAGGAGGTGTTGGTAGAGAAGGAGGGAGAAGAAAAGGAGAAGTTAAAAGATGAAGCGAAAGAAGAAGAAACAAAAGGGCTAAAACATCATATAGAAGAATGGACATGAAAAGCAGTTCAACGAAAGAGGGGAAACAAACCTCCCACAACGAACAGACAGACAAAATAAAGACAATTAAATCAATATAAACGAGAAATGAACACTTTTATCATCCTTCCTCGCCCCCCCCCCCTCTTCCCATAGCCTTCACTTTCTTCTCCCCATTTCCCCTCCTCTCGTCCATTCTCTCTTCCCCTCATCCATCTATTCTCCCATAAGTCCTCCATTCCTCGCCTCCGTCTGACCTCCACCACATTTTTTTCTTCTTTTAACCCAGAGAGGTATAGATGGAGGGAGGGAGGCAGAGAAAGATGTAGATAGATGTAGAGACGGAGAAGCTGATAGATGGAGGGAGGCAAAAGAAACAAAATAAAGATGGAGAGAAAAGGATATAAGATTGATAGATAACAAAATGATTTGAAAGACCCACTTCTTCATCTCCCCCTTTCTCCCTTCCTCCCCTAAAAGCCCCCTTTCCCCCTGCCTTTCTCCCCTTGCTTTTCCCCTCCCCTAAAAGCCCCTCTCCCCCTGCCTTTCTCCCCTATAAACCCCTCCTTCTCCCCCTTTCTCCCTCCCCTAAAAGCCCCCCCTCTCCCCCTGCCTTTCTCCCTCCCCTATAAGCCCCCCTCTCCCCCTGCCTTTCTCCCCTAAAAGCCCCGCCTCTCTCCCTGCCTTTCCCCTCCCCCCCTTTCTCCCTCCCCTATAAACCCCCCCTCTCCCCCTTTCTCCCTCCCCTATAAGCCCCCCCTCTCCCCCTTTCTCCCCGCCCTTAAAGCCCCCCCTTCCCCCCTTTCCCCCCTCCAGCCGCTCCAAGCTGAGAGTGTCTATAAAAATGACACGTAATGGCTTGGCAATTGCAGACTCGGACTGACGGGCTCATTAAATGTCCCATAACACACAGTGCCATTGAGAAGCGAGATTGGCACTTTCCCTTTAGCTTCTCGTACTCTGGTTATTTACGCTATATTGGCACCATGCCCCCTACTATCCCTTCCCCCCGCCCCTCGTTCCATGGGCCTATACGCGCCCATAGGATTCTATCCACTCCCTCCCTATCTCCCGGCTTTTATCGCTCTTTTTTGTGTGTCTTGTTCTTTATTTTTTATTTTCTTATTAGAGAGAGGGGAAGGGGGAGGGGGGGAGGGAGGGAGAGGGAGGGAGGGAGGGAGGGAGGGAGGGAGGGAGAGGGAGAGGGAGAGGGAGAGAGAGAGAGAGAGAGAGAGAGTTAGTGAAAACGAAAACGAGAGAGAGAGAGAGAGAGAGAGAGAGAGAGAGAGAGAGAGAGAGAGAGAGAGAGAGAGAGAGAGAGAGAGAGAGAGAGAGAGAGAGAGAGAGAGAGAGAGAGAGAGAGAAAGCACAGCCACAACCATACCATTACATAAGTACAGGTACAGCGGGGGCGAGAGCAGCATCAGCAGCATCCAGCAGCAGACTTAAGCAGTGTGTGCGCTACCTGCTGTTCTGCCGCTTCCCTCCTGCTGGTACCTGGTACTCGACCTTGCGCTATTGGAGATTCAACCACCAGTTCTGATTAGTGTCTTTCCTTTTAGTACTTTTTATTTTACATGTGTAATACGGTCGTGGGAGGGAGGGAGGGAGGGAGGGAGGGAGGGAGGGAGAGAGGGAGGGAGGGAGAGAAAAGAAGAAGAAAAATTGGAGAGAGGGAGAGGGAGAGGGGGGAAGGATGGATGGAGGGAAGGAGGAAGGAAGGAAGGAAGGAAGGAAGGGATGGAGGGAGAGAGAAAGAGAGAGAGAGAGATAAAGAAAGAGAGAAAGAGAAAGAGAGAGCAATTAAGAAAAAAGAGAACAAAAGAAAACGAAGGAAAACAAAAAAAAACATGGAAAAAAAGTCCCCATAGCGATCAGTGCGAGAGGGAGAAAGGAAAGCGGCCGCGGGTCTGGTGTCTGTCTGTCAACGGGTCGCAGGGTGTGCAGAGGCTGAACCTGGGTCGCGGGCGGTGACACGGCGGAGGGGAGGGGAGGGGAGGGGAAGGGGGCGAGAGGGAGGGAGAAGGGTCACATGCGGTCAAAGAGGTCATACAAACACTCGTGTGGCTTCACTGCCCTTGCGTTCTCTCACCTACGTTATTATTGCTTGTTCTATGGTTGATGCATACGCGCGCATCCAAGTATATAAACATAATAGATATTTAGATAGACCGATATATAAATAGATTGATCTTCATATAGATAGATGGACCGATATATCGATAGATCGATCTTAATATAGATAGATAGACCGATATATCGATAGATGGGTAGATAGGGATACATCTACGTCCTTTTTTCCGCTACATCTTCTCCCTCTACCGTTCTGTGTCCGTACCCCGTCAATACCCTTCCTACCCTCTCCACCCACCCACCCACCTATCACTCATCCAGGTAACCCTCGAGCATTTCCTGTGAGAGAACTAACCCCCCCACACACACACCCCAAACCCTATCCCCAACCCCACACCCACACCCTCGACCCACCCCTTCCTTACCCCACACCTCTACCCTAACCCCTTACCCCACCCCCACACACACCCTAACCCCTTACCCCACCCCTACATACCCCCAACCCCCTCCCCACAAGCGCCATCTCTGACTCTGGAGTTTGTAAACACAGTGTTGACTCGGTGCGATGAGTCACGCCATACCCGGAAGCCGTGGGTTGCTTCAGCCCACTCGGCCCACCCACCTAACCCACCCAACCCACCCACTTTACCGCCCTTCTCCGCTACCTCCACGCCCACGCAATGGTTGCCCAACGGAGATATTGGTAAGGGAAGGAGGGAGGTAGAAGGGGGGGAGGGAAGGAAAGGGTAGGAGAAAGAAAAGAAAAGAGAAATTAAGAGAAGGAAAAGGAACAGAGAGAGAGAGAGAGAGAGAGAGAGAGAGAGAGAGAGAAGGAGAGAGAGAGAGAGAGAGAAGGAGAGGATGAGAAGTGGGAGAGAGAGGGGAGAGGAGAGGGAGGGAGGGGGGAGGTGGTAGTGGCATGTCCGGAGACAGCCGAGGAATGGAAGGAGTTGGAAATAAAAACATGATAAACGCGAGAACGCCACAGATCAAACGGCGACTGAAATACAGGAGTAAATCTGGAGAGGGAAAGAGCGAGAAAGGAAGAGTAAGAGAGTGAAAGAGTGAGTGAATGAGTGAGTGAGAGTGAGTGAGTGAGTGAGAGAGAGAGAGAGAAAGATATACGAGGAGGTAGTTAGAAACTGACCGAAGAGTTAAAACGATGAAGAAATCGAGAAGTGTGTGTGTGTGTGTGTGTGTGTGTGTGTGTGTGTGTGTTACAAAAGACACCGAAAACGTGGAGAAGGAAGAGTTCGATGGGCACAAGAGGAGAAGGTGAGGCAAAAAAAAAAGAAGAAAAAAAAAACCCGGTAGATGGTAGATACCCCGGCCGTGTTGACTGACAGCGTGACTAATTTCATGTTGATAAGGAGCGGCTCTGCATCCTGCCGGTGTCGGAGTCGCACACACACTGGCCTCACGTGGCGCACAGACGCGGTTCTTATACGTCAAAATATATACATACACATCAAAATACATCTATAAAAATACATCAAAGTACATCTATTACCCAACTCACATATATGTACAAATGAAAAATCAAAACAAATAATTCAACAACAAACATTTTATCCTTAATTCACACAGAAAATAAAAAATCTGCAAAGAATTTTCGACCGATCAACCGGCAAAATATACCAGCGACAAAAATAAGCGTTAAAGGTAAATTGACACCTCTAATTTTTCATTAATGACCCTCCACTGTTATGTCTAATGACCTTTGCTAACCCATCACAAACAACCTCGGCAAAAATAACATCCGTAAAAGGAAAAAGAAAAAAAGTTATAAAAAAAAATATATATACCTAAAAAAAGAAAAAAGAAAAAAAAACGCAACTCATGTCATCACGCAACTAAAATATGAAAAAGGAGGATAATGTGATAGAAAGACAGGTAAAAAAAAATACTAAAGTAAAAAATAGATTAAAAAAAAAAGCTAGTACATCACCCTGGCCGCCATTGTGACAAAACCCGAAGTCAAACGCAACCCGATCGGACACGCGAACGCAACCTACTCGTTAGCTACAAAATACGCTCGTTTCGGCGCCTGTGATCATTACCTGTGTCATTGTCCACTAACAATCATTAATCACTCGTTCGGTGTCATGGTCGTTTGGCGGGGAAGTGACAGGGACGGACGTGCGTGATTGGCCGATGAATTATGACGTGTTACGCTCGCTAACCTTCTCGCGCCTTGGCGGGAAAAGAATTTAATTTCGCCGGTTCTCTCTTTCTCTCTCTGTCTCTCTTCCTTTTTATTAGATGGGGGAAAGAGGGATAATATTTACTCTAGATCCGATGTTTTTTTTTTTTTTTTATCCTCTCTCTCTCTCTTTTGCTTTTTTTTATTTATTTGAGTCACCCGCGTGTCGACATAGACCGAAAGTAATCGCTTTCTATCTGTAATGTGCCATAAAAGTCATTATAATCACTCGTCCGAATAAGCACGTTCCCGTCTTTAGTAGGCCGACTTATCGTTTCGAATGATCTCTTCATATCTCGTATTTGCCATAAAAGTCGTCATCGGCAGCCCACAGCTCCCTCAAAGTCTTAATTTATTTGTACCGCAGCCGAGTGATCAACATTTATGGCACTTGGGCGACGGGCCGGCCTCCGAAGCCATTGATTTGTGTCGGGTTTTCTCCCGAACCTAACCCTTGCCCAGTCGCCATCTTGGAAAAGAGAGAGGGAGGGAGGAAGAGCGAAGAGGGAGGGAGGGAGGAAGAGCAAAGAGGGAGAAGGAGAGGGAGAGGGAGAGAGAGAGAGAGAGAGAGAGAGAGAGAGAGAGAGAGAGAGAGAGAGAGAGAGAGAGAGAGAGAGAGAGAGAGAGAGAGAGAGAGAGAGAGAGAGAGAGAGAGAGAGAGAGAGAGAGAGAGAGAGAGAGAGAGAGAGAGACGTAGAGAGAGCGAAAGAGAAAGAAACGAAGTCAGAGGAAAACCCCCAAGAAATTCAAAATCTCTTCTCTTCTTCCTGTTCTCTCGCTTTACAACAGAATAAAAGATCCAAAAACTGGAAACAAGAGAAAATCTGTCGTTGACTAAAACAAAAAATAAAATAAAACAAGACAAAGGCCACATGCGAACTGGCGCCGATGAGTCTGGATTGATTTGTCCGTTTTTTTTTTTTTTCTTCTTTTTTCTTTTTTCCTGACCGACATTGTGACACTGTCGGAAATCCTTTCGAGGTCTTCGTCTCAATTTTCAAATTCCTAGAAAGTTGGATAAGTCCCGGACTGTAAAAAAAAAATAAAAGGCTTTAATATTGAATATATCATTTCCATCCTAAATCCGCACTGCGCGTGGACACATATACGTCGGTGTACACATATAACACTATTACACACACATACAGACACCCATTCATACGCAAGTAGAATCACACGAACAGCATCGCACACTTATAAACGCCCACGCCAATATATCTGTATCTTCCCATTCGTGTCCATTATTCTTAATCTTTGCCGTGGCAGCTGACGAAGAAATGGCTTCATACAAACGCGCTCTCGCTCTCTCAGTGACTCGATCCGCCCCGCTGAAATGACACATTATAATTTCATTCAGACTCGAATGGGCACAACGAGGGTAATAAAATACCATCGTTGACAACACGCAGATGTTTTTAGCTGCCGTTGTCTTCATCCGTAGATTGAGCCCTTCCTGCTTTCTCGTGATCTCCTGATCTCTCTCTCTTTCTCGTGATATCTCTCTCTCTCGCGCGATCTCTATCTCTATCTCTCTCTCTCTCGCGCGCGATCTCGATCTCTATCTCGATCTCTCACTCTCTCTTTCCCTTTCTCTTTTTTTCGCGATCTCTCTTCTTTTTTGTCCTTTGTTTTTGTTTTGTTTTTTCTCTCTCTCGCTTGCTTTCTTCCCCCCCCCCCTCTCTCTCTCTACAAGCATAACAATCCTATCATCACATTCTCCAACTTCCCCCTCCCCCCCCCTAAACCGCGACGAAGGAGGAGGAGGACCCGCGAATCTCAGGGCGCGGGCGGCAACGATTCCATCAAGCGCAAATGAACTCGTAACCGACGGGCGGGAACCACGGGCGTAATCGGAGGGGAGGTGGGTGGGCTGGGGGAGCTGGGGGACTGGGGAGGGGGCGGCCTTGTAAAACCCGGCGCAACATGCCGCGTATAAACAGATGCTCCAGCCCTCCACAAACACCGCGGCGCCCTTCGGACCTTCTTCGGCGCGATGAACCTGCGGACCTTAAGATAAACTCTCGCCCTCGGGCTGTGGGCGGCGGCGGCGGCGAAGGGCAACTCCGGCTTCCGAGACCCGGAGCTCGGGGAGGGAGGTTTTCTTCCTGTTCGTATTTCTCGTTTCTCGTTTCTCTCTCTCTCTCTCTCTCTCTCTCTCTCTCTCTCTCTCTCTCTCTCTCTCTCTCTCTCTCTCTCTCTCTCTCTCTCTCTCTCTGTGTGTGTGTGTGTGTGTGTGTGTGTGTGTGTGTGTGTGTGTGTGTGTGTGTGTCTCCCTCCCGGACAGTATATCTATCTCTACTTACTCATTAATCAAATCTATTTATGCACATCATCCCCCCCACCCTACAAGGCCTCCCCAGCCTTTTTTTCTCTTCCTTTTGTTTGTTAAGTGATGCCACAGGACGCGCCAGGACACCGAGACATGAGATAGACACAGGATACGCAAGGCCTCGGGAACGCATCTTCCATCTTTTCGGATGGGGGAGGCTTAGGATGGGGGGGGGGGGCGGTGATGGGGGCGATGAGGGAATTATTGTCTGAGGTCAAGGGAGGTCGCGACAAATGGGTAAGGTCACAGATGGTGAGGAAAGGTTGATGGCACTGCCCCCCCCTTTTTTTGTCTCGTTCTGTTTTCGGTTTCTATCTTAGTGTATTTGCGTCATGGTTTTTTGTTTTTTTCGTGTCGCCTTTTATTTTTTTCGTTTTATTTTCCCCTTTTTTTATTGTCATCTAATTTGCTGAGATATTTGTATTATGTTTATTTATTTTTCAATGTATCTCGTCCTCTCTGATCTTTCTCCTCCCATCCCCTACCCCCTTCCTCTTCTCTCGATTGCCTTCCCCCTTCTTCTTTCCTCTATTCTTTCCTTCCTTCCTTTCCTCCCTCCTTATATTCTCTCCCTCCCCGCCCTTCCATCCTCTCTTCCAGCTGTAATTGAACTATTTACGCGAGTCCCTCCCCTTGTATTTTCCTTCATAATCAACCCTTTTTCTCCCTGGCTTCCTCCTCGCCTTCCCAGCTGCACCGGACGATTCTCTTGTAAACCTTTCTTCCTCATTCCATAATATTTACTGTGGGTTGGTATACTTCCTTTTTCGTATCCTGTGAGATATCTTTTTCGGCTTAATCTCCGTCATCGTTATTACCTGGTACCTGTTGTTATTCGTATTATCTGCATTAGCATTGTTAATATACTATTGATTATATATATATATATATATATATATATATATATATATATATATATATATATATTTGTGTGTGTGTGTGTGTGTGTGTGTGTCTATATGTACACGCGTGTGCGTGTGAAACTGCGTGCGTGCACCGTCGTAACGGACGCAGTGACAGCTTCCAGTGACAGCAGAATTGAGGACGGTGACAGTGACGCGGCCAGTGACAGGCACATATTACCACCACGTTACTGTTATGATTTAAGTGCCGAGGGTGAAAGTGATACCCAGGACGGGTGGGTGTCGGGTGCCATCTGTGACACCCACACCCGCCCCTCGCCGGCCCTCCGACACCCTCGCTCCCCCATTTTTTAGGGCCCCATCATTTTCCCCGGAGAGAAGGCGAGGAGGAGGGACGGAGAGAGAGAAAAAAGAAGGATAGAGAGGGAGGGGGTGGCGGGGCGGTGAGTGGCAGAAGGATAATGAGGGAGAGAGAGAGAGAGGGAGAGAGGGAGAGAGGGGGAGAGAGAGAGAGAGAGAGAGAGAGAGAGAGAGAGAGAGAGAGAGAGAGAGAGAGAGAGAGAGAGAGAGAGAGAGAGAGAGAGAGAGAGGGAAGAGAGGAGGAGAGAGATCCGACCAGCGTCAGGAAACGTAGAATGAGAGCTATCACGTGAACACAGGTGTCACTCATCACTAAAGCAGGTAAGCACCGAGGAAAGGGGGAGAGGGAGGGGGAGGGGGAGGGGGAGGGGGTTGGTAGGAAACAGGGGAAGTGATTGGGGGTTTGGAGGGGAGGGGAGGGGAGGGGAGGGAGGTGCGAAGAGAAAGGGGGTGAGGGAGGGAGGGAGGGGGGCGAGACAAATAAGTAAGCAAGATGGGTCGTAATTAAAGTAATAACATATAAAAGGTCTACAATTTAAGCATGGGAACGGCAGAATAAATGGCCGTCATTTAGAGAGGTAAACCAAACGGAGCACGAATAGTACACTGGGGCGGGAGGGGGAGGGGGGGAAGGTCAGGCGAAAGGAGGGAGAAAGGGAGGGAGAGAGGGAGGGAGGGAGGGGGGGAGGGAGGGAGGGAGAGGGCGAGAGAGAAAGAAAGAGAGGTAGGGAGAGAGGGAGAGCGATAGAATAAGAGAGAGAAAGAGAAGATAGAGTCATTAAAATACAAACCGAGAGAGAGAGAGAGAGAGGTGTCTGGCACTGTACTCTTTCCGCCACGGGGTTAAAACGCAAGACATGAGCCCCGTGACGGCCAGGAAAATAACCATAAGGAAGTTTTATGACAACTACATACTCAGCAAGAAAAGGCGTTGCTGAGCTTTTTTTTACGTCTTCTCCCTCTCTCTCTCTTTCTTTCTCTCTCTCTTCTTGCTTTGTACTTTGCCTCTCCTCTCCTTTTCCCTCTGTTCCCTCCTCTCTTTTATTCACACTTCCATCCCTCACCCCCCATTCTCTCTCCTTCTCTCCATCTCCCAATCCTCCTCCTCCCTCTCTCTCTCCCTCGCCCTCTCCCCCTCCCTCTCCTCCTCCTCCTCCTCCTCCCCCACCACATAACTCAAGCGTCCACACAACTCAAACGGCGTGACTGGCAGCCTCCGTGTTGGAACAACAAGAAGAGATGAAGTAACCTCTCTCCTCTCCTCTCCTCTTCCCTTCCCTTCCTCCCTCCCTCCCTCCCTCCCTCCCGTCCCTCTAAGAAGAGATAGAGAGGGAGCGAGGGAGGGAGGGAGGGAGGGAGGGAGGGAGGGAGGGAGGTAGAGAGAGAGAGAACAAAAAAAAAGTTAAAAAACAAAGTGGCGAGGTCGAGCGTGTAAGTGTGTAAGTGTGAGTACGAGAGAGAGAGAGAGAGTATGAGTGTGTGTGTTTGAAGCCGAGTCGAGCGGGCAGATAGCAGGGCGGAATAATTGTACGGTTTCTGTTACAAGTCCTATTTTGTAATGTGGTCTTAATTGGAGTCGAGGAGGATAAAGATGGAAGAAGGGTGGAGGGGGTGGGGTTGGGTGGAGGCAAAGGAGGAGGAGGAGGAGGATGGAGGAGGAGGAGATGGAGGTGGAGATGGAGGAGAAAGAGGAGGAGGAGGAGGAGGAGGAGGAGGAGGAGGAGGAGGAGATGGAGGAGGAGGAGGAGATGGAGGGGAGGAGGAGAGGAGAGGGAGAGGAGAGGGAGATGGAGGGAGAGATGTGGAGGGGGAGAGGAAGGGGGAGGTGTAGGAGGGGAGGAGGAAGAGGGGAAGGAGAAGGAGGAGGAGGAGAAGAAGGAGGAGGAGAAGAAGGAGGAGGAGGAGGATGGGAAGGAGAGGAAGGAGGCGGTAAAAGGATGGGAAGAATGAGAAGGAGATGTAGGATGAGGAGGAGGAGGAGGAAGAGATGGAGAAGGAGGCACAGTGCCACATGTGACCACTATGGCGTAACCTGAACCCCCGGTGACCCTAGGCGGCTTCCTGTCTGACACTGTCACTCCAACTGCCATTCTGTCATTTCCCTTTCCATGTTCCCGAACTGGACCACGACCCCGCCCGCCCGCCCGCCCGCGCCAGTCGCTCTCGCGGGCGCTTCGGTCAAACCTCCTGCCGCTCTTCGCTGAACAGCTTCTCGAAATTAGATTTCACTATCGCTTATTCTCTTTCTTATCGGCCTCTTACTCTTTCTTTCTTTCTCCCTTTCCCCCATCTCCTCTTCTTTTATATACTCCTCTTATTGTTTTTTTCTATCTTTTTTTCTTCTTCTTATCTTCCTCCTTATCTCCCCTTACCCCGTTTCCTTCTTCCCTCTTCTCCTTCATCCCTATGCCTTTCCTCGTCCTCCGTATCATTAACCCCATTAATGACGTCATTACTTGTGCTACAACATAAACACAGGACTCGGTGACGTCATCATTTTAAGATGACGACAGAGACGAAGAAAAAAATAAATGTGAGAGAAGGGGAAGAGGAGAAAAGAAGCGGAAAAGGAAGAAAGAAAAGCGAACGTTAAAGAAAGAAAAACAAAACAAAACAAAATAGATTAAATAAAAAAAAGGAAATAAAATAATAAAATATAGACTAACGAATCAGAAAAAGGGGAAAGAAAAACATAAAGAGAAAAAAAAAAGAAAAAAAAGGAAAGACAGAAAGCCGATAAAAGAAGGAAGAGGGGCAGAGGGGAGAGGATAGAGGAGGGGAGGGGGTGAGAGGAGGGGACGGGGGAGGGGAGGCGGGGTATCGGGTATCAGGCAGAGTGGGTCGCGACCTAGACCTCTGAGGAGTGAACTACTACTGTGCTGTGCTATGCCGCGAATAAGGCAGATGGATAGAGTGAAGGAGGGAGGAGGGAGGAGGGAATAAGGGGGGAGGAGGGAGGAGGGAGGAGGGAGGAGGAGGGGGAAAGGGAAGGGAATAAGGGGGGAGGGAGGAGGGGGGAGGGGGAAGGGAATAAGGGAGGATGGAGAGGGGGAAGGGAATAAGGAGGGAGGGAGGGAGGGAAGGTGGGAAAAGAAAGATGAAGATAAAGATAAAGATAGAGAGCGAGCGAGCGAGAGAGAGAGAGAGAGAGAGAGAGAGAGAGAGAGAGAGAGAGAGAGAGAGAGAGAGAGAGAGAGAGAGAGAGAGAGAGAGAGAGAGAGAGAGAGAGAAAGAGAGAGAAAGAGCGAGAGAGAGAGAGAAAGGGAAGCAAACCCTCATAAACAAAGTGTGTAAACCATTCTCTGATTCGATACGGCCGCACAGTATACACTTAAGTGAATCAAACCGCAGCCACATTACACACTGGGAAATATATATGCGCCCTAGACACGCATGCGCCAAAAAACGCTCACACTCGCGCACACACACACACACACACACACACACACATACAAACACACACACACGTGCTTGTATACACATTTATGGTACACATACAGAGAAACACACACACATATAAATATATACAGAATCAGACACAGACACACAGATACAGATACACACACACACACACGCACACACACACACCGCCCGCCCGCCCGCTCGCCCGTGTGAAATAATACCCTAAAGCGCTTAAACACTCCATAAACACACTGTAAAGATGATAATCGACGCAACCTCAACATTGCACGTAATTGCTAAACATAGACTCCGAGGACTCGCTTCGTATTAACACCAAGGCGTTGCAACACACGCGCCCAAACGCACGCTGGGAAGTCGGCACACGAACACGCACGCAAATTGCAAATACTACAAAGTCAAACACGGACACAGACACACACCAAACGCAATTAAACTCACGCACACAGAACACCCATCAAAAACACAAACGCACTCAAACCCACACACCACACACAAACCAAACCAAACCAAACACACAAACGAACAAGAGACAAACAAACAAACACACAACCAACCAAACAAAAAACCCACACACCAAAAACAAACCACCAACAGAGACG
>NW_028234440.1:1856226-1863726 GCF_977035675.1 Penaeus japonicus
AGAAGAAACAAGAATGAGAAAAAGAAGAATAAAAAAAGAAAGCTGCAATGCATCAAATCATTGCAACCATCCTCCTTTTTTATTTTCCGGATACCTGCAAATGCCACAAAGTCAGACTCGTCTTCAACCCAACGCGTTACCACAACCGAGACGACCCGCCAGATGAGGTTATCAAGGGCCGTCGAGGGCGTGGATTCGAGTGTTGACTTGGTAACACTGTTGAGGAGGAGCGGGTGGGGAAAGCGAGCGATAGATGTGATCCTTTGGCAGAAAGAGAGACAGATAGAGAGAGAGAGAGATCTGGTAATCAAATCCGTTCCTGGGATTTTTAAATGACGGACGCTTATATTCACTCGCACGCACGTATGCACGCACGTATGTACGCAGACATAGATACACAGGAAGGCAGATACATACATTTATTAAATACTTACATACATAATATAAATATTACATATACATATACATACACATACATATGCATGCATACATACATACAACCACACACACTGAGAACACCCTTCTCCTGCCCCCTCCACCCCACCTTCCATAACCAACAGCGGGCCAACAATTGACTTAAGGTTAGACAGGTAAAGTCCTCTGTCCCACCAGCCCTCGACTCTTGGGAGGGGGGGGAGGGGGGGCTGTAGGAGGAGGAGAGGAGGGGAGGGGAGGTGGTTAGACTTTCCAGTTCAAACATACACAAACAACTGTGTGTGTGTGTGTTTGTACATTCCTCTCCACCCTTATTCCACCCTTTCAACTCTCACCCTTTTGCCCGCGGGCGGAAAAGAGCTCTCACCCTTGGCGACAAAAGCGCTGACCGACTGAAGTGTTGGTGAGGGAGGGGAGGGGAAGAGGAGTGGGGAATGGGTGAGGAGGAAAATGAAAGAGAAAGGAAGGGGAGGGAAAGGGGAAAGGAAGGGAGAGAAAGGGATGGGAAAAGGGAAAGGGACAGGGGGAGTTAAAGTGGGAGGGCAAAAGGGAGAGAAAAGGAGGAAAGAGAACAACCCCTAATTTTCCTCCTCCCCCCCCCCTCTCCTCTTCCCTTGGTCTTTCCTCCCCTCCCTTTGTGTCAAAAGCAGAAAAAAGGAACCACCCCGTTATTCGTCATCGAGGAAGGAAAAAGAAAAAGGGAAAATAGGAAGAACCAACTGACAAGAGACACGAAGGGAAATAAATAAACAGATTAATAAATAAACAGATAAACGTATCAACACATAGAATAAACAAAGAAAAAGACCAAAGAAAACCCAACAGCCAAAAAACAAGAAAACGAAAGAAAAGGGAAATGCAAGAACTAACACCCCCTTCCCCTCCCCTTCCTCCCCCTTAGCAACAAGTGTTTGGATAGGGTGGCGTACAAGTGTATAATTGCCCGCGGATCCAATGCGCTCCTTCCTCTATCAAAACACCGACAGCCAAAGGAGGCAGACAACGACAATTATCCGATTATTTGTTTATCCGTCCTCTTCCGGCCGCTACATTGATCCATTGACAAGTGTAACAACACTTGGTAAAATATTAAACGCAGGCGAGCGTGTGCACGTACACTCGCGCACATGCACACATACATACACACATACACACACAAATAGTACAGACGGGGCGAGTCACTCCGCGCGCACATACAGACACTATCTGTAAATTCATCAATCTATGTATATACGTATGTGTGTATGTATGTGTGTGTGTGGGGGGGGGGGGGGGGGGAAAGGAAGGAAGGAGGAAAGGAGGAAAGTAGGGAGGGAGGAAAGGAAGGAGGAAAGGAGGGAGGAAAGGAAGGAGAGAGGAAGGAAGGAAGGAAGGAAGGAGGGAGGAAGAGAAGGAGAGAGGGGAGGAGGAGAGAGAGAGAGGAGGGAAGAGAGAGAGAGAGGAGAGAGAGAGAGAGAGAAGAGAAGAGAAGAGAAGAGAAGAGAAGAGAAGAGAAGAGAAGAGAAGAGAAGAGAAGGGAAGAGAAGAGAAGAGAAGAGAAGAGAAGAGAGAACCGAAGGCGGGAAGGGGGGTGACCAGATCGAGGGATCCCGGGCCGTCGACACGGGGATCCAGAACCTGCCCTGGGATTACGTAGGCTCCCTGGGGAACTACAGGCCACTCCGCGCCGTCTTACCAAAGGGGAGGGGGATTGGGGGGGTAAAAAAAAAAAAAAAAAAAAGTGGGAGTGAGAGAGGGGGGTGGGGGGTAAGGGATGGGATGGGAGAACGAGGAAGTAGGAGAGAGGGAAGAGAGATGGGAGAAAAAGAGGGTAAAAAAAACAAAAAAAAAAAAAAACAGTCAAAGCAAAATTAGAGAAAAGACGAAAGTATAGAGACGTGGATTATAATAAAAAATAAAAAATAGAAGGAAAAGACGCAGAAGAAGAGGACGACGACGATGACGCAAAAGAAGAAGCAGAAGAAGAAGAAGAAGAAGAAATAGAAGAAGCAGAAGCAGAAGAAGAAGAAATATAAGAAGCAGAAGAAGAAAGAAGAAGAAGAAGAAACCCCTTCACGAAGAAAGTCTGAAGCCTCCGCGCCGCCCCCACTTGCAAGGGCATTGCAACTTCCTGAAACCGTGCACTCCAAGGACCGATAAAGCCAGCCGGAGATCCCGATAAGGGCGCGTCCAAGGAGGACCCCCCCCCCTCTCTCTCTCTCTCTCTCTCTCTCTCTCTCTCTCTCTCTCTCTCTCTCTCTCTCTCTCTCTCTCTCTCTCGCACACATCCTCCTGAAGAAGGGGGAGAGGTGGGGTGGGGGAGGGGAGAGGTGGGGAGAAGGGGGAGAAGGAGGAGAAGGAGGAGAGGTGGGGGAGGGGGGAAGGGGTGCATGAGAGGGAGATGTTGCAATTTCCGGAACTCTTTGAGCAGAGAGAGATGGAGAGAGGGAAAGAAAAAGATGGGGAGAGGGAAGGAAGGATGGAAGGAATGAGGGAGGGAAAGAGAGATAGAAAGAGAGACTTTATCTTGTCCACATTCGTCAACGACAGAGCATCATCACATAAACATCACGCAACATAAAAAAAAAAAACATCAAATTCTTATAACACTTACATATGATGACATGGTAAACAGGACGAACCTTGTCCATACTTAATAATAACACAAAGTAAATACAAAACACACAAATTGTCCTTACAATAACAATAATAATAACAACAACAATAACAAAAACAACAAATGAGAGTGCAAGGTATTGATAAAACGGTCTTATCTTCTAAAAGCGGCTAATCAAAGAAAATGAGGGAAGAGGGACACAAAAAAAGGGATAGACAGACGGGAAGAGGAACGGAGAGGAGGAGCAAGGGACACGAAAATAAAGACAAAGAAGATGGAGAATTGAAGAGGAGGTTGGAAACAAGAGGAAGATAAAGAAGAAGAAAAAGAAAAGGAAGAGGAAGAGGAAGATGAAAAAGAAGAAGAAACAAAAGAAGAAACAAGAAAAAGAAAGAAGAAAAAAGAGAAAGTAGTAAGAGAGAAACAAAAAAGAAAAACAAAGAAAAGAAGAAGTAAGAGAGAGGGAGAAAAAAAGAGAGAAGGAAGAAAGAGGAAGAAAGAAAAAGAAGAGGTGTCTAGCTTCAGCCACGGGCAGCAACAGTGACAATTAACACTTAAACATTGCGGTAGTGATTAAATACTGGTGAAAAGGGGGGGAGGGGAGGAGGGATGGAGGGAGGGAGGGTCAAGGGGGGTTGGGAGGGCAAACAGCGATCTAAATGACATGGGGAGGTGGGAGGGGAAACAGGGGAGTGAAGGGGTGGGGGAGGGGAGGGAGTGGGAGGGGGGGGGGCATCGCACAAGAAGCTGACAAGAAGCTGACAAGAATTTGACCGCCGTCACGTACCTATAGCATCTGCTAGTCCTCGGACAAGTGTCGAGATCTCGGACCCACCTGCGAAGAGGAGAAGGCAATTGTTAAAAGAGGACAACCGAGAGGGGAAATAACGCGGGGAATAGGAGAGAGAGAGAGAGAGAAAGGAGGGGAGGTGAGAGGGGGAGAGAAGAGGATTAAAGAGGGAGAAAGAGGAGGGAAGGAGAGAGGGAAAAAGAGGAGGAAAGGAGAGAGAGGAGGAGGAAAGAGGGGGAGAGAGGAGGAGGAAAGAGGAAGAGGGAAAGAGAGAGAGAGAGAGAGAGAGAGAGAGAGAGAGAGAGAGAGAGAGAGAGAGAGAGAGAGAGAGAGAGAGAGAGAGAGAGAGACAGAAACAGAAAAAGTTAACAGACAGCCAGACAAAAACCGACAAAGAGAATAAACCGTATCAAGAATATCCCCCCAGGTAACTCCCTTTAACCCCCCATACCCCCATAACCCCCAACCCCCCCAACAAAAGCTCCAACACTCAACCCCCATTAGCTATTAAGCCAATAGCACAATTAACCCTTTCGAGGCATCCGCGCGGAGGAATCTCTCCGTCCTCTCTCTCTCTCCCTCTCTCTCCCTCATCCTCCTCCCCCCTCCCTCCCCTCGATTATCCATTATCCCTTTCCACCCTCCTTCACTTCACCTCCCCCCCACCCCACCCACCCCCCACAATCCTACCGCAAGCATCCCCACCGACGGGACGAAACAGGCAAGTCTAGCAATCTGCCACAATCGGCTTAGATTGCGGGGCGGACAAACAAACACACTCCAAAGGGGGGGGAGGGGGGAGGGGCGAAAAGGGGTGGCCAGAAGGGAGGAGGTTGAGAGGGTAAAAGGGGAGGGAGAGAGAGGGGTAGGGGAGAAAAAGGGGAGGAAGGGAAGGATGGGAGGGAGGGGGAAAGGAAGGGAAGGGGATGGAAGGGATATGGGGAGATAAGAGGGAAAGGAAGACGAGAAATGGCGAAGGATAAAAACGGGAAAATGGGAAGTAAGTAACGAGAAAAAACACGAAAGATAAAGCATACAGAAGGAAGAATAAAGATGGAAGAAAGAGAAAGGAAGAGAGGGGAAGGACAAAGAGAGGGAGTGAAAGAAGAAGGGGAGAGGGGGAGGGGGAAGAGGAGGGAAGGGGGGGAAGGCAAATCCGTTCCGGGGAGGAAAAGGTGTGTGTGTCTCCAATGGGGGCGGGGGGAGGGGAGGATAGTAAGGGAAGGGGGGAGGGAATTGATAGAGAGAAAGAGAAGAAGAAAGAAAGAGAGGTTGAGATGAAGGCTTTTAACCCCCTCCCCCCCAAGCCCTCAAAAAAGAGTATCCCTTCGTTCCCCTCCCTCCCCCTCCCCCTCCCCCTTCCCAGCCGACCCTCCGGTGCGCACCTTTCACTTCATCCCACAAATCATATCTTAAAAGTAGGGAGCGAATACAAGGGAGGAGGAGGGAGAGGGAAGAGGAAGGGAGATGGAAGAGGAGGGAAGAGGGAAGAGGGAGGAGGAAGGGAGAGGGAAGAGGGAAGAGGAAGGAAGAGGGAAGAGGAGGGAAGAGGGAATAGGAAGGGAAGAGGAAGGAAGAGGGAAGAGGGAAGAGGAAAGAGGAGGGAAGAGGAATGAGGAGGTGAGAGGAGAAAGAGGAGGAGGAGAGAGGAAAAAGAGAAGGCATGGGAAGGCTGGTAGGTGGAAGGTGAGGGGGGGGGAAGGTAGGGAAGGAGGGGAACAAAGTCAAAAGGTGTTCAATATAAAAGGGGGGAGAGGAAGGAGTGGAAAAAAGAGTAAATATGGGAGAAGGAATAGACGGGGGGCACAAGAGGAGTGAAAGAAAGAAAAAACACATAAATATGTATGTTGGTATATATGTAAATATATGAGAATGCATGGGACTAAGAATACAAAATCAATTGTTAAGAAACAAAACAAAAAACAATAACTGTAAAATAGAAGCGTATTGAAATTACTAAGGGAGGGGAGGGGGAGAAGTGGAGGGAAGAAGGGGAGAGAGAAGGGGAGAGGGAGAGCGAATGGGAAGAGAAGGCGAGTAATGAAGAAGTGGAAAGAAAGACAGAGAGGAAGGAGGGACAGTCGGGAGAAAAAGGGGTAGAAGGAGAAAGAGGAGGGAGGGTGAGAAAGAGGAAGGGGAGGAAGAAGAAGAAGAGGAGGAAGACAGTCTAAGCAACAAGGAAGTGACCACGTCTGTATTAACTCCGTCTTGGAGGATAATTAACGCCCCCCCCCCCCAACGTTGAACATTTTCTAGGGGGAGGAGGGGGGGTGTAAGAGAAGGGAAGAGAATCAAGGTGGGGGTTGCACCGAATTGCTATGGGAGTAGGGGAGTAGGGGAGAGGGGAGAGGGGAGAAGGGGAAAGGGGGACAGGGGGAAGGGGAGAGGGAAGGGGGGTTTCACCGGGCAGTAATTCTCTAATTGTCGACTTTTAGCACCTGCCTGACGCATCGGCCTCCGACAAAAATAGTTTAATTATAAGCTAACAGGTAAAGACAGGAAAAAACGTCTTTGTCACGTGACTTCGCGCTCTGATACATGTAAAGCAACAGAAAGGAGGGAGGGGTATCTCTGTCTGCCCCCCCCCCTACTCATCTCTCTCTCTCTCTCTCTCTCTCTCTCTCTCTCTCTCTCTCTCTCTCTCTCTCTCTCTCTCTCTCTCTCTCTCTCTCTCTTCCTCCCGCCTTATCATCATCCGCTAAACCCCTTCTCCGCCTATACACCCCCCCATCCTTACCCCTCTTATCCCCGTCTTCCCCCCACCCCCCACCAACCCCACCCTCCAAAGGCTCAGTCACAAAGCTCCTGGGAGGCGAGCGGGGGATTCGAACAATAGAAAAGCCAGAAGTTCAAAACAGAAATCTTTATAAGGTTCTTTTTTTATTTTCTATTTTTTTTCTTTTTTTCTTTTTTTTTTACAAGTGTTCCTCCACCACCCGTCATGACCGCCTCGCGATGGACCGACGGAGGAGGAGGAGATGGAGGAGGAGGAGGAGGAGGAGGAGGAGGAAAAGAAGAGGAGAAAGATAAGGTAGATAAAGAGGGAGAGAAAAACGAAGACGAGGAGAAAAGGCGAGAGAAAAAAAAACGAAATAAAGACAAAACGGAAAACGAGAACCCGAGAGACGAGAGAATCCGCAACCCGACGGGGCGCTCTGACGAAGAGCGGCCACTCTCCGCAGGGCGTCCGACTGCGGGGGCGGCGCCACACAAGTCTCCTCCGCCAGCTGACGCCCGGAATGGCACTCAGGGATGCACGCACCGGCGGGGGGTCGGGGCAAGGCAAGGGCAAGGGCAAAGCAAAGGTAAGGGAAGGCAAAAGTAAGGGCAAGCGTAAAGGTAAGGCAAAACAAGGCAGGGAAGGGAATGAAAATAGACAGGACAAGGACAAGACAGCGAAAAGAAACGACAAGGCAAGGGGGCAAGGACTCAACATCAAGGATAAGGACACGGGCAAGGGAGAAGTGGCAAGAACAGCAGCAAGGACGTGCATGGAAACCCCTTCGTTCGCTCATCCCAGGGAGTCCCAGGGAGACCCAGAGGGCGTGTCGCTGAAGGATTCTCGAAGGAGTAGCAAGGGTCAAAGGTCTCCCCGGGGCATCACCGCGATTTTTGATGATGAATGTTATACTACCATAGAACCCGTCCCCCCCCCCCCCACGCAAAAAAGGGGGGAGGG
>NW_028234440.1:1868726-1881226 GCF_977035675.1 Penaeus japonicus
ATCATCCCCTTTGTTATCTTTATATCCTTCTCAATTCCAGCTCTTATCTCCTACGAATCCTTGTCTTCCTTCTCTCCACTCCCCTCTCCCTCTCTTCCTATTCTTCTCCTTCTCCTTCTCCCTCTTCCTCTTCTTCTCCATCCCTCCCATTCTCCCTCTCTCAACTCTTCCCCCCACACCCTCCCATCCCCATCCCCACCCCCCTCGACTCCCCTCCTCCCCCCCTCTCCACCGCCGGGGCCACGCACGGTACATTAGTCCCTTTCTCTGCCCTCAACTGCCCTGGAAAACTCGGGTTGCCCTTTTCCAGCGTCGCCCCGTGAGGTCCACCGTCCGCACTGTCCCATCTCTCTGTCTGTCTGTGTGTCTGTCGGTCCGCACTATCTTATCCGACTGTCCTGCTCTATTTTTTATCTATCACACCGTTCGCATTATCCTATCCGTCTACACTATCCTATCCATCCGCACTATTCTATCCTTCCGCACTATTCTATCCTTCCTCACTATCCTATCCATCCGCACTATTCTATCCATCCGCACTATCCTATCCTTCCGCACTATCCTACCCGTTCGAACTACCCTATCCGTCCGCACTATCCTTTCCGTCCGTCTATTCGTCCGTACTATCCTATCCGTCCGTTAGTCTGTCCATCAACCAAGCCCTCGCGTAAGGACCATCTCGACGCCGACTAATTTGTCTTTCGAAATTCGATGTCACTTGCAAGACCGGGTCCGTGGGTCCTTCCTGAGTCGATTTGTTTTCTATCTATCTATTCTTTATCATTAATTTGATATTATTTTTATCATAGGTTATTTTTTATCTAGCTATTTATTCTTTGTCACTGATATGTTTTTTCTTTTTTTCATCAAACCTGATGGCCGGATCCCACACATACATATTTTTTAAGACGCCTTTTTTACCTTTCTCTTCTCTTCTTTCCCTCCTTCCTTCCTTCCGCCTCCCCCCCCCCCCTCTGCAAGTCCGTCCAGCATCGGCGGCCAATTGAA
The DNA here is from genome assembly GCF_977035675.1 of Penaeus japonicus. Taxonomy (NCBI): domain Eukaryota; kingdom Metazoa; phylum Arthropoda; class Malacostraca; order Decapoda; family Penaeidae; genus Penaeus; species Penaeus japonicus. The sequence goes on from NW_028234440.1 coordinate 1,869,735, forward strand.
ATGAAGACATTTAACACGTGAAATAAATCACAGGCCATGGCCAGCCCTGGAGTCTCGATGCCGCGGGGATAACGACGTGTCCCACACTTTAAAATCCACTTAATTTTTATGATGAATTTTTATGCGTGCCTCCCTCCTAGGGTGCCGCTGGCTTTACGAGACAGTGTTGCCAACCTCACCGGCCCTCCCAACCTCCCTCCCTCCCTCCCTCCCTCCCTCGTTCCCTCCTTTCTTTTTTTTCTCTTCCTTCGTACCCTCCCTCTTCACTCTGTCCTGACTTGCTCTTCTTCTTGGTTCTCACTCTCTTACATCGTCCTCGTCCTCATCGTCGCTGTCCTTCTCCTTCTCTATCCCTCCTCCTCTTCCTCCCCCCCCCCCACCTCCTTCCACTCCCTCACAAATGCATTCTGCCATTTTTTCTTCCTCCTTCCAGGTGACCCATTCTCGCATCTTCGCTCTCCTCCCCCCCGTTTTCTTCGTCGCCTATTCATTGGCTCTTCCCTCCCTTCCCTTTATCATCTTCTCTTCCTTCCCTTCTCTTCACTCCATCACCCTCTTTCCCTTCCCTTCCCGCCATCGTCCTCTTTCCCTTACGTTCTCTCCATCACCCTCTTTCCCTTCCCTTCCCGCCATCGTCCTCTTCCCCTTTCCTTCCCTTCCCACCAAAGAGAGAAGACAGAAAGAAAGAAAGAAAGAAGAAAAAAGACAAAGAAAACGGGGAACATCATAAACTTCGCCAGTATAGAGTCCCTCCTTCAGAACCATAAAACTCTCGAACGCTCCCCTCCCCCCCCTCCCCCCGTCCTTACCTCCCTTCCTTCCTTCCCCCACCCTTCCTCCTCTCCTTCCCCTTAACTCCCCCTCCTCTTCTTCTCTTCTCCTCTCCTCTCCTCACCCCCTCCCCTCATCCTGACCGCGACCGAACCTGTGGTTTGTTACGACCACGTGTGCTTTGGGGTGGGGTCCTTCCTCCTTCCTCCTTCCCCCACTTCCCTATCCCCCCCTTCCCTTTTCTTCCCCTCTCCTTCTACCTCCTACCTCCTACTTCCTCCCTCCCTCCCTCAATTCTCGCTTTCTCACTTTCTCCCCGCCTTCACACCCACACAGGAAAAAGGGGCCCATTACTTAGTGTCCTCTATTATTATCATCGTACTATTCCAACAATTATTGTGTTTTTTGTCACTTCCATTATCCATATCATCCCCCTCCTCCCTCTCCATCCCCAACCTCCCTATGGCCTCAACGACAGACGCCATTGCAATATACAAAAAAAGAGAGAGAAAGAAAGAGAGAAAAGGTCTTACTCAACCATCAAAACTACATATCCGCCTTATTACCGAAATTGGCTTATCTCATTCCTCCCGTATGTATGACAACGAACGCCACCCGCGCCCCATATAAAACCCACCCACATGCAACCGCCTACGTTGGAGAGGGGGAGGGGGAGGAAGAGGGAGAGGGAGAGGGAGAGGGAGAGAGAGAGAATGAGAAAGAAAGAGAGATTGAGAGATAGAGAGAATGAGAAAGAGAGAGAGAGAATGAGACAGAGAGAGAGAGCGAGAGAGAAATACTCGTCTCTGTTTGTTTGTTTTGATATCGAAGGGAGCCACCCACGTTACACAAGGCGAGGGAACCCAAGTCACGCCGCAAACAAATTCCTCCTTTTATGCCGATCGACAAGTAATCAGGCTATATACACAGCGCTGGAGGTGAGGAGGATCTATAAGCAAGCAAGCAAGCAAGCAGGGTCCCTCTCCCCACCACCCTACCACCCCACCACCCCGTCTCATCCCCCCTCCCCTTCCCGCTCGCCGACTCTTGACACTGAGTAAACGAGTGATTGAGATTAAGAGAGAGAGAGAGATTAAGAGAGAGAGAGAGAGAGAGAGAGAGAGAGAGAGAGAGAGAGAGAGAGAGAGAGAGAGAGAGAGAGAGAGAGAGAGAGAGAGAGAGAGAGAGAGAGAGAGAGAGAGAGAGAGAGAGAGAGAGAGAGAGAGAGGAGAAGAGAGATCCCGACACGGGCCCGGCATAGAGGTCGCCGGGGGATCGCCAAGGTCTCTGGACGTCATATTATGTCCAGATTTCGTCTCTGTCGCATGATTGATTAGGCTGTGACGTCGTAAAATTGATCAGACCACACGGATCGGTTTCCTGGGCAGCGTCGCGATTCCAGAAAGGATCGTCCACTGCCAAAGGGCGCGAGGGACGGCATGCGGGGGGAGGGAGGGAGGGAGGGAAGGAGGAAGGGAGGAAGGGAGGGAGAGGGGGGAAGGAGGAAGGGAGGGAAGGAGGGAGGGACTTCTAGCCGCGTCAAGGAAGAGGAGTCCCCTGGCGGCGTCCTCGAGGGGGAGCATCCCTTCTCTCTTCTCTCGGCCGTTCGCCAGCCTCCTCGACCCCCACGGACGGACGGACGGAGGGCTTCGCGCGGGTAGGCCTACCTACCTGAGGGCGTCCGGAACCTAAATCAGCTGAGCTATAAACACAGACGCGCCCGCGGACGCTTTGCTCATGCGACAGTCCGGAGACGCCACTGTCATAAAATACTAACAAGTTACTAACTCCCTTCATCTCATACATAAATTACCATCCAGGCACCCCCCTTCCCCCACCCACCCCAACCACCCTTACCTACGACACCCCCTCCCCCCTCCCCACACCGCCCTTCGTACCACCAGCAGCGTACAGGTTCCGCGTCGACCTAACAAGATGCCGCGACATTACTTCGTGTCGTGTAAAAGGGTTAAGTTTGAGTTTAGGGACGGCCTCATCACCATCATCGGGAGGGGGTTGGGGGGGAGGGGAGGGGAGGGGGCGGGGGAGGGGGGCGGCGGCAAATGGAGACGTATTGTTTTGTTCTCGATGTGAGACCTTGATTTTATTATGCACATACACACGTTTCTTCTATGTGCACATAAACGCGAGTACTCACTCACGTGTGTGTGTGTGTGTGTGTGTGTGTGTGTGTGTGTGTGTGTATTTTCGTCCAAGCCATCTTGAATCTTACGAGCCGATCATTTATAAATCTTGGGCGTGGAGGTAGTAGGGAAATGTGTTGGATCCCATGACCGCTTTTTGAGTGAGTGAGATACACTGAACGCCCAGACAGCACTAATATACTGCAGTTCTATGTCACTTCGAGGAAAAGCTTTTTGTGCACGAATTCATGCAGTTTAGCAGCCTCCCTTGAGGAGATGGACGCGCGCCTGCCAAGCATCTTTCACACCTGACAAAGGACGCCGCAAGCTAGTCCATGAAATAACATTTCTTACTCTCCCATCATCTTCCTTTAATGCGACACTCCTTGCTCTTCTGCCTTCTCCTTTTCCTTCTCTCTTCTTCTTCTCATCCTCTTCCATCTTCTTCTTCTTCTCATCCTCTTCCATCTTCTTCTTCTTCTCATCCTCTTCCATCTTCTTCTTCTTCTTCTTCTGTAACTTTCACTTCTCCCTCTTCCTCCACATTATCATCCCCATCTCTGTTTTCTTTTCTCAAGTTTCCTAAATTATTACCCGTTTTCTTTCCTTCTTATCTGCTCTTGTTTTTATTCCTTCTTACGTTGTCTGCGGTTACATGGTTAAGGTGAAACACGTTTGCATGTCACAGATGGTGCTTGGCCATCTGCCGACACTAAGACAAAGATAAAAGATAATTGTAACGTACGGAAGACACACACACACACACACACACACACACACACACACACACACACACACACACACACACACACACACGCACACGCACGCTCGCACACACACACACACACACACCGAAAGCACTTGGACCCCTGACTCCCTCTCCCCTCGGAGTTGCAAGCACAAGCCACCCTTCCTAAGAAGCAAACAAGCAAACGCAGTATCCCGCGACGCACCTTCTCCGGATAATTATAAACGCACCTGAGCACCCCCACCCCCACCCCCACCCCACCCCCCTTCGGCGGCGTATAAATAACGGGGGACGATCGCATTTATCAGTTAGTGAGTCATTACGCCGGGATTCCGTTGCAGCGGAGCGTCGAGTGATCTTCAAAGGGGCGACGAGAGCTCCGTGGGCGCGGGCGTGTGGGCGCGCGGGGATGGGCGCGAGGTGCCACACGTGAGAGTGTCATAACCGCAGCCTGTACTGGCACCGGCGCCAAGCAGGTGGCTCACACCTGCCTGCATACCGCCACGCCACCTTTCCTCTTCTCTCTCTTTCTCTCCTTCTCTCTCTCTCTCTCTCTCTCTCTCTCTCTCTCTCTCTCTCTCTCTCTCTCCCCTTTTTACCCTCTCCCTTTCCACTGCTTGTCTATTCCTCTACCCTTACCTTCTCCTCTATTTTCTCTCTTTCTCCCTCTTCCCTTCAATAAATCATTCATTTTTGCTCGTTTTATTCTCTCTTTTATTCTCCGTCCCCCTCCCCCTCCTCTCCCTGTTTCTCCTTCTCTTTCCCTTCCTCCTTCTATCATATTTTTCATAAATACACTCACGTTACAGTCCATTGCCTCTTCTTATTTCCTTCTTCATTCAATTTTCTATCAACTCCCCTTATTTTTCCCTCTTAATTTTATTCTTTTATGTCAATGTTTCTTTCTCAAGCATCTTGCAGGCGACGGTGTTATTTCATAAATCACTTTTATTGCAAGTTGCAAGATGTTACACATGCGTGATACACATTAGCAAATCATTACATACCTCAAGGTGACGGAAAGAAAAGGAGGCTGAAAAAATAGAGAGAATAATTGCACAAGACGAGAATAAAGAAGAGGAAGTGGGGGCAAGGACAAGAGCGTAAACAAACATATAAATTTTTGAAAAATAGAAGCAGAAGATGATGATAATGATGATGATGACGAAAGAGAATTAAAGAAAAGAAAAGGTATAGACATCAACATAGAAGAGATGATCCAGCGCACACTTACACATACATACATACATACATACATACATAAACACACATACACACACACACACACACACACACAACGAGCGGCACTCCTCAATAGGGCAACACAGCGGTGGGATTACGCCCTCGCCCTCGCCCTCGCCCCCTCCGTCCTTCCCCCCTCCCCTCCCCCCCTTCCATCCTTTTGTGCGCACCCGCGGCCGCGACCCAACAGCACAGCAATTAACCAGGATTATTTTTCACTGCGATCATTAACACCATTGCAATCAAAGCCTCAATGAATCCAGCTGAAAGTGCCATCCCACCGGGGGCGATAGAGGCGGAACTCCCTTACAAAGCCCCCGCCACGTCGACCTTATGGATGTGGGTTCCAGACGGCTAGGCGAAAGGATAAGAGGCTGGGGGTCGTCCCTTATTGCAAAGCAACGGCACAATAGGAAGAACACGAGGGGACAACCCGACACCGCAAGATCTGAGATGTGATAAAGCGGAAGCCGTGACATCCAGTGACATCCAGAGACATCCAGTGACATCCAGTGACATCTGCCACGCAGGCTCTTCAAAAAAAAAACGAGTGAAAGAAAGAATGAAAGAGGGAAAGGAAAGAGAAAAAGAATGAAGGATAGAAAGAAAGAAAGAAAGAACGAGAGAGGAAATCGAAAGAAAAGAAAGAACAAGAAAATATAGGCCCACTAATATTCCTTTTTTTTTTTTTTTATTAAGGTCACCCCCACCCCACTCCCCTCCCTTCCCCCTACCCCCCCTTACTCACCCTGAACACTAAACACCACATACACCCTCAAACGCCCTAACCTTATCACACCATCTTTTTTTCTCTAAATTCATTTTCCCTGAAATATTGACAAGACGTAAGGGTTAACACGTGCTGCAAAGATAGCACATAGTCGCCCGTATGATAAACTAAACGGTTGGTGCATGCAAAGTAGCCCATACATCTGCCTTTTTCTGGTCTTTTTCGAGGCTGTTCCGAAAATGTACAGTTGTGCAGCTGTCGGGCCCGAGGGAAAGGCTGTTGCTGTCGGGAAGCTCATCGTGCACGCGTGCTCTCGTGTGTGTGTGTGTGTGTGTGTGTGTGTGTGTGTGTGTGTGTGTGTGTGTGTGTGTGTGTGTGTGTGTGTGTGTGTGTGTGTGTGTGTGTGTGCGCGCGCGCGCACATAGACGTATGTCAAAAGTAACATAAAAAAAGGGTATAACCCTTACCAAACATGACATACGACATACAAATACTAAATTTAAAAAAGAAACAGAAAAAAATCCCTTCAAAAAAGGAAGAAGAAAAGCCTTTACGAAACGTCCCAGCTGTGTGATGGCTGCATAAATCTAAACATCTTTCCCGTACCTGATTTGATGTACAACTAAATATTCTAAAAAAGAAGAAGAAAATACTTTCGATTTCGCGAAAGTGAAGAGGAATTAAAAATGCTAATTTGGAAAATGAAAAAAAAAAAAATATATAACTATTTTGTGGAGTCGAGTCTATTATCTTGATTGTGGAAAACGTCCTTTCAAGAGGAATAATATATATAAACAAAATTAATATGAATAATATATATAAATAAAATTTCTTCAAATATTATGTAAGTTATGATAAACCTTGACGGATGAATACTATATCAAACATCCCATAAAACAATATAAAACAAAACAAAAAACAAATAGAGCCGAGGTCAAACGAGGTCACGCCATCCCGCTCCGAAGACCCAGATACCGCTTATCGGTCGGCGAGCTCAGCCAAAGGACAAAGCGACAAGCTATCTTATTTAAACGATGCCAAAGAAAGGCATTCCGGTCGGGCGGGGGGGAAGTGGGTCAGAAAGGGGGGGGGTGGAGGAAGAGGAGGGGGTGGAGGAAGAGGAGGAGGTGGAGGAGGAGATGGAGGAGGAGGGGGAGGAGGAGATGAAGGTGGAGGAGGAGGAGGAGGAGGACAAGGAGGAGGAGGAGGAGAACGAGGACGAGGAGGAGGAATAGAAGGAGGAGAAAGAAGAGAAGGGGAAACAAACGAAAACAGAGAACATCCCCGATCCAAAATCCAGAACCGAACAAAGCGAACGAGAGGAGAGGCGAAGGAACGGGAGGAGAAGCGAGCGAGCAAGAGAAGAGGCAAACGACCGAGGAGTCACCAAGCGAGTGAGCGAGTGAGCGAGCGAGAGTGACCGGGGCGCGGCCGTGCCTCTCTACCTATAATCTACCTGTAATCTACCCCATAATGTAATGTGGCAGCGCGGGCGGGTAGACAGGGCCTGACAGCGGCCCGGTGTCTCGCCCTTACTTATGAAGGCGTCGCGAGTGACGCATCGCTCACGACTGACGTCTGCTGATACGTCGCCGAGGCAGGACGAGGGACGGCGTCGTTAGCGACATGGAGAGCGGGGCAGGCGCGAGGGACACCCGGGGTAGGGGAGGGGGAGGGGGGAGGTGAGGGGGTGGGGAAGGGGAGGTGAGGGGGTGGTGATAGGGATAGGGAGAGGGAGGTGGATAGGGATGGGGATGGGGTCGTAGGGAAGGGGAAGGGGGAAGGGGGAAGGGGGAAGGGGATGGGGAAGGGGAAGAAGGAAGGGGGAGGGTAGGAGTGATGGTTCCGTTGTTGTTGTTGTTGTATTTGCTTTGCTGTTGTAGGATTGTAGACATGTCATGTGACACTCGATATAGTATCTCCTTGATTGCGTATATGTGTCAGAAAAAGAAACAGGAAAAAGTAGAGAAAAAAAAACAGGACGGAAGGAAGTCATCAAACATAAGAAAAAAAAAACACACAACAGCAAATGATAAAACCATTTGGAAAGGACTAGTCTCGCCGTAAGCTCTCTCTCTCTAACATGAGGAGCAGAAAAGCGGCAGAGGCTCTGTTTGGGGAAATAGGCCTACTTGCGGCAGATGTGAGGAAGGGGGTGATGATGAGGGAGATAAGACCATGGTGGGGGTGATGCTGGGGGAGGGGGGAGGGGGGAGGGGGGAAGGGGGTAGTAGTAGGGATACCTGGGTGGTGTTACGTGGTTATGAATACGGAAAAAAAAATATATATATATATGTATATGTATATATATACACATATATATCTGTATATGTATATATATATGTATATGTATGTATGTATGTATGTATGTATGTATGTATGTATGTATGTATATGTATATATATATATATATATATATATATATATATATATATATATGTATGTATGTATGTATGTATATATGCTGACATCGAGGAAGGTTTTCCGTTTAATATTTCAAGCGAGGTTGGAAGTGCAGGTGTGCAAGATTCAAGTGACACCGAGGCACGCTGACCCTGGCACGCTATGGTGCGGGTGAGGCGTGTTATGGTGCCCTTATGGTGCTCGCCCTCGCCTATGCGTAGCCAGGCAGGCGCGAGCACCTCTGCATTCACACCCATGGAATCGTATACAGATCTATAGATTCTATATAAACATAATGCCGGCGCCCCCTCCCCCTCCCTCTATCCCTCCATCCCTCCCCTGTCTCTCCGCCCCCTCCCTCCATACTCCCCCTCACCCCCCACCTCCCCATCTCTCCGCCCCCTCCGCATGAACCGCCTCGTCACCCGAGTATCGCGTTACCTCCAGGTGGAACAGCCAAACGTCCGATTCCCTCCGTCCGACCGCAGCCTCGGCGGTGTGTCTACGCCGAGTCGACAGCCCCGTGGCACGCAGCGGCGGATATAAGATCCATTGGAGGACGGTGGGCGGGTGGGCGGCCGAGTGACGGAAGGCTCTTCTCCGTCTCCTTCCTCTCCTCCTCCTTCGTCACCCTCTTCCTCCCTCCCTCCCTCCCTCCTCCTCCATCTCCCTGCCTGACCAGACGGGGACTCCGAAGCCAAGGGCACGCCGAGGGATGCGAACGACACGTACCACCTCCTGTGTTGTCAAGTCTCGGCAATGCGATTCAATTCGATTCAACAATTCAATCAACGTAATCAACTCGCGTGCAATGCTGCAGGGGCGACATTCCGGTGTAATTAACTGGTCGTGCACAATTTGCAAGATACGGCAAGGGGGGGAAAATGTAAACAGAAGGGGCGCTCGACGGGGGGTTTCGAAATAGGGGGGAGGGGAAGGTAGGGGAGAAAGGGGAGAGAGAGAGAGAGAGAGAGAGAGAGAAAATGGGGAGGGATAGAATGGTGGGGAAGATAAAAGGGAGAGGGGGATACAAGAGCAGCGCGTCTTTGTCAGCAAAAAACAAAAACAACAACAACAACAGCCATCATCCTAACAGCTCTCATTAAAAAAAAAAATCTAAAAAAAAATACAAGAACACAAGATCAATAAGGAAATAATATGAGAAAAAATAAAGAAATAAACTAAGGAAACAAGGGAAAAAAATATGAAAGAGACTAGAGCCAAAATAGGACGAACATCAAAGAAAAAAAAATAAAGAAAAAATAATGAAACACCCTCGTTGCATTGTAATATCTGAGTCATTGCGCAACACAAGATCGAGATGTTCACAATTTGCAATCATCCCCCCCCCCCCCCCCCCCCCCCCCCTTTGCTCACCTCAGACTCATCCCCCCACCTCCCACCTCCCCCCCTCCACCCACGCATTGTTTATACAACTTCTGAACAGTCTACGTGTCATGCATTTATTTATCAGTTCATCTATCCTCCTATCTATCCATCTATCTATCTATCTAACTTTTACGGCGGAGAGTCGAGTCTATTCTCTTTTCCTGTCTATATTTTCTATCTTTTTCCTATCTATCTTGCTTATCTATCTCCATTCTTAAATTCTATAATAATTAATTCGAAAAGATATTCCATGATGTTAAGGAGAGGGGGGAGAGAGGGTGGGGGAAGGGGAAGGGGAAGGGAAAGGGTAGGAAGGACAGAAAGGGAAAGAGAAAGAGATGGGAAAGGGAGGGGAAGGAAATAGGGCAAGAGTGAGGAAAGAGGAAAGGGGAAAGAGAAGGAGAGGGGTAAGAGGAAAGAGATAGTCCCTACCCCTGCCTCTGTCCCTCTCTCTTCCATTCTCATTTACTTTCTGGCGTAGAGCAGCGCATCGCATTACACGTCATTCAAAATTCCCATTTTCCTTAAACACACGCACACACACACACACATATATACACATACACTCACTGATCCTCATCCTCACTCCCATCCCCACACACTCATACTCACACTCTCACACACACACACCCTCACTCACACACACACACACACACACACACACACACACACACCCTCACCCTCACCCTCACACTCTCTCTCACACTCACACACACACTCACTCCCTCTCCCTGTCCCTCTCATTCACACACCTTCACCCTATCGCCTACAAGTGTGGGGACACCTGTAAAAGCCCCCTGTGTGTGTCGGCGACGAGGCTGTTGTTACGTCTTCCGCACCCTACTCTCTCCGCCCTACTAACTGTCAATTAGATAATCAATCAATCAGTCAAGTCAATCTACCCCTCTTGCTATCTCTCCCGCCCGCTAGCCGACCGACAAACACTCGGAAGGAATTTTAAGGAGGACGAGCATAATAAAAAAAAATTGATTTTTTTTTTCTTCTAGGGGAGATGCGAAACGTAGGGGAGATGGAGAGGGAGAGGGAGAGGGAGAGGGAGAGGGAGGGAGGAAGGAAGGGAGGGAGGAAGGAGGGAGATATGATGGGAGAGATGGAGGGGGAGAGAGAGAGAGAGAGAGAACGAGTAAGACACCCAACAAACCAAAACAAAAATAACAAAAACACCCAAAAGACCCAACCCCTCCACCACAACCACCCCCCCTCCCCTCTTCCCCCTCCACATTCTTACAAATAATAATAAAAACTACCCCTTCCCTTCCCCTCCCATCCCAAACCCCTCCCCCCTGAAAAAAAATAAAAATAACACCCCTTCCACCCCCCACAAAAACCAAAAAACCACTCCTCTCCTTACCTGCTTCGCTGGTATTGTCCGCTGACTGCTGGGAGGCGGGCTGGTGTGACAAAGGCCCCGGAGTGCCACCTGAACCGGGGGACCTGGCATCATCTCCGCCTGCGCCCCCAGTAAACGACATTGACGAAGACGGCGGCCGCTGCAGAAGGAAGAGGGAGAAAGGGATGGGTTAGTTGCAGTGATAGCAATAAGTAACATCAATTGCAATGATAACATGATTACGTAGGTAACAATGAAAATAGTAATGATCATGATGGTCGTGTTGATAGTGAGAGAAATGAGAATGATTGCATGATTATGATAGGAGTAATGACCATGGAAAAATGATAATAATAATAACAAAAATAATAAAAATAATAATAATAATAATAATAATAATAATCACAATAATGTTAACATCAATAACAAACCAGTGGCCAAATAAATTAATAACGATAACACTCATGGGCCTATCAGTGGCAGCACGTATTGCAGCAATCAACATCACTCAACAATGGTCACTGTCACACTTCACACTAAAAATATCATTCCAGTTAAAGAAGCGTGTGTTGAAAGGTGGAGGAGGTGGAGGAGGAGGAGGAGGAGGAGGAGGAGGAGGAGGAGGAGGAGGAGGAGGTGGACGAGGAGGAGGAGGAGGTGGACGAGGAGGAGGAGGAGGAGGAGGAGGAGGTGGACGAGGAGGAGGAGGGAGGA
>NW_028234440.1:1896226-1903726 GCF_977035675.1 Penaeus japonicus
GGGAGGAGGGGAGGGAAGACTGAAGGTAAGGGGAACAGGAGAAGATCGAGAAAGAGAAGTACGAAAGGGAAGGAGGAGAGGAGTATGAGAGAGAAGTATGAGAGGGGAGGTAGAGAGGAGGCGGAGGAGGAGGCGGAGGAGGAGGAGGTTTCCGAGGGCTCAGGGGTTTCAAAGGCTCCCTTGATCCCGGGCTTGATTACAAGGGGCTTCCCGGAGCCGAGGGAGAAAATGCCATGCAAATTGCCCCGCCGAGGCTCCCCCAGCTATTATTCCTCGCGGGGAACTACTCGCTTAAATACACATTTTCTACTCGCAGTTCCGACGAGTGAAAATCAGGAACGGTTCATAATCTTGCGGTTGTGGTGGCGGCGGCACCACCTTGTGAGAGACCTGCTTGCGCGCACGCAACACGCACCCACGCATGGACACCTATACATACATACATACATACATACATACATACATACATACACACGCACACACACACACGGTGATCCCCCCCCCCCAACCCCCTGAAATCGAGGCAGAGTGAATCGGAAACAGCACGTAAAACGATGCTAAACTCTGCGTGTTGTTTCGGAATTCACCGGTTGGTTCAGAACCATCGGGATCCAATGAAGTACCTGACTCTGAGAGTAACTGTAGACGTACATATATACGTATACACGCGCCGATGCGAATATTGAAGGGCTTCTATGGGTCTATGTATCCTCTGTTATGTTCTACTTGTTCTCTTTGCCTGCTTGTTTATCGTCCCTTCTTTCTATTCCTTTCAATGCTACCTCTTCTTCTTGAGAGAGAAAAAAAGCCGACGCCCCGCATCCATGACCTTGTTTGTTGTTCTTTGTTTAGGAGAGAAACAAATGACAACAATGATAATCACACGCATAATAACAAAATAAAGTAACAAACATGACTTAATATCTTTCCCCATCCCTACTCCACTGCCTTTCTGCCTGCCAGTCTTCATGTCCATTTGCTCGTCTACCTGTCTGTCTGTCTGTCTGTCTGTCTGTCCGTCTAACCTCTTCCGAATCTTGCGACCGACAAGAAAAAGGGGCGTCCTCTCCCGGTCACGCTTCTTCGCCGCCGCCCCCTTCCCTTCCCTTCCCTTCCCTCCCCTTCCCTCCCCTTCCCTTCCCGCACAAGCCGAATAAGGCGGCGCATCCGGATGTCTTTTTTTTCTACTTTCTCTCCGTTGCACCATCAGGAGCGACGGCGGGGTCGGTCGGGGGATTGGTCGGTCGGGGCCGGGTCAGCAAGCATGGCCGTCGCTTATTAAGAGCGGAATATACTCGCAAAAACTGGACTCGAAGGAGGGAGGGAGGGAGGGAGGGGGATACGGAGATGTAGAGGGGGGAGGGGAAGAGGAAGGGAGAGGGGAAGGGAGAGGGGAGAGGGAGAGGGAGAGGGAGAAGGGGAAGGGAAGGGAGAGGGGAAAGGAGAGGGGGAAGGGAGGGGAAGGGAGAGGGGAGAGGGAGGGGAAGGGGAGGAGGAAGGGGCGTCGGGGATGCCTCTCCGATCGAAACACGGGACAATAAGCAATAAGCAAACATTAAGCAAACATTAATACTTATTTTCCTCCTCGTCCTTGAGTCCTTCCACCCTTACTGACACTCGAACGTCCCTATCCCACTCGAACCTCCCTCCCTTCTTGGCGTTCGAGGAGGAGGAGGAGGAGGAGGAGGAGGAGGAGGAGGAGGAGGAGGAGGAGGAGGAGGAGGAGGAGGAGGAGGAGGAGGAGGAGGAGGAGGAGGAAGAAGACTAGGGAACCCCAACCGAGATGGCGGCGAAGGGTTTCCGCTCGCGCGCGCCCGCCCGCCGCTCACTCTCCATTAGCGGACAAAAAACAATATAAATCATAGACTCCGGTATAAACTGTGGTGAGCAGCTACCCTCGCCACCATAACCTTTCTCCTCCTCCTTCCTCCTTGGTCCTTCCTCTTCTCATCCTCCTCCTCCTTCCTGTCTAACCTCTCCTTCTCCTCCTCCTGCACTTTCCTCTCTACCCCTTCCTTCTTCTGCTGCTCCTACTCCCCGTCCACCTTCCTCTCCCTACTACTCCTCTTCCTCCTCCTCCATCCTATACCTCCACCTCCTCCCTCCCTCCCTCCACCTACACCTCCTCCCTCCACCTCCCCCACCCGTCCTCCTCCTCCCCCTCCTCCAGCTATTCGCCAAAAGCTGCAACAGACTTCCATAGACCCAACTACTTCTGCGTAAAGCGAGCCTCTCCCTCGTCTTCCCGTCGCCCTCTCTCCACCAGAGGTCTTCGCAAGGGCGTGGACGACCCGCCGGCGACGACCCGAACGACTGACGACGCCGCGGAAGGGGACGGCGACGGGGAAAAGCAGCGCTGTTTTGCGTGAAAGCTGTTGCATCATAGCGGGCGGAGGAGGCGGCGGCGGCGCTCGTTCATGGCGAAAGGCGGGGCGAAGACGCTCTCCCTCTCACTCGCTCTCTCTCTCTCTCTCTCTCTCTCTCTCTCTCTCTCTCTCTCTCTCTCTCTCTCTCTCTCTCTCTCTCTCTCTCTCTCTCTCTCTCTCTCTCTCTCACTACATGTATATCACACATCTGTCCAGCTGTCTATCCGTCTGTTGTCTACCTATGTATCTACCTGCCTACCAATCTACCTACCCACCTATCTACACATCTATCTATGTATCTATATCTATTTCTCTCTCCCTCTCCCTCTTAACTTCCTGATGTAGCTGCCTCATGAGGTCAAAACACAATCACTCCACTATCACGAATGGAAATAAAAAAAAAAACGAAAAAAAAAAACGCGACGACTCGTTCCGAATATGAAATTGCAAGTGACCTGCAACATCAAAATGCCTTTCATCTGCTCTCGCTGTCTTGAAAGAAGGAAGGAAGGAAGGAAGGAAGGAAGGAAGGAAGGAAGGAAGGAAGGAAGGAAGGAAGGAAGGAACGAAGGAGTCTATTCATTCCAATTATTTTTTCCCGTAATAAGATTGGTGATGGTGAGAGGCAATTTTTTTTTTTTTTTTTTTTTTGGGGGGGAGGGGGATTGAAATTTGAATTATATGTTGTAATAAGAACGTAATGGGTTTATAGAGGAAAGGATAAATAAATAACAAACGGGTGAGAATATGAAAATTAAGACCGATTCATAATATTAAATTATTTACTTCCGTTATCAATTTTCAAACAAAATATATACTAAGACCATAATTGACGTATAAATTATATATATATATATATATATATATAATATATATATATATATATACACATATATATAATCATTAAAACAATAGGAACACCATTAAACAAAACTAAAAACAATGAAAAAGATAGACGAAAAAAAAGAAGTGAATAAACTCGAAAAAAACAACCCCCCTCTCACCCCCTCCCCCTCTCCCCTAGCAAGGACATTTGCAACATGGGGTCTCTGTCTGTCTGTCTGTGTCTGCCTGTGTGTGTGTGTGTGTGTGTGTGTGTGTGTGTGTGTGTGTGTGTGTGTGTGTGTGTGTGTGTGTGTGTGTGTGTGTGTGTGTCTAATGCCCCGATACCAGGTCCTCAAAGATTTCTCAAAGCAAAAGTATCGCACCGTCTTGAAACCAGTGAACCAAATACCTAACACCTGATACCTGATACCTGATACCTGATACCTTACACTCCCTCCTCCCTCACCGTTGCACTGCCTCTTGAACAGATCACTTTTAAATTGCAAACCAGAACACCTTTACTGAGGCAGACAGTAAAGAAACAGCGCCTCGTTGCCACTGTGAAAAAAGGTGAGAGAGAGAGCGAGGGAAAGAGAGAGAGAGAGAGAGAGAAAGAGAGAAAAAAGCTCGCCTGTTTGTACAAAATCACACTCTCCCTGGTTGCACTGTGCGGAGGGGCAAAAACGTGCCACGCCAAAGCCTCTCGTTGGGGCGAAAATCCCGACTCGGGGACGTGGACGAATCGCTCTTAACGACACGAGCTGCCGCTGGCCCCATCGGCCCTTTTCGGCGGTAAAGATTATTTTACGGGTCGTGTAATTTAAAATCGTTTCTGGTTTCTGCATTACAGGCCCAACTACCCTCCCCCCCCTCCCTTACCCCAACTACCCCACCCACAATGCCCTACCCTTCCTGCCCTCGCCTCCTCTTGCCTCTACTTTTTTTTTTTTTTTTTTATCTAATGCTATCTTATTGTCATCTCTTTTGTTTTCTATACACCACAAATGCAGAGCTAGGTTATCCCTTCCTATTTTTTTTATTATTATTTATTATCATTTTTTTTTTCTTTTTTTTTGTGTGATTTTTTTTTTAAGTAGCAAAACCATTACTTTACAATATGCTAGTAAATTCCCATTCCCATTCTTATTCTCATTTTCATCCTCTCACTCACTCACTTTTTCCGTATCCTCCCTCTCTCTCTCTCCCACCCTCCCTCTCCTTTTCTCTCTCTCTCTCTCTCTCTCTCTCTCTCTCTCTCTCTCTCTCTCTCTCTCTCTCCTTCCCCCTCCATCCCCGACACCTTGCAAGATCTTCCCCTTTACTTATTCCGCTTTTTTCCCCTCTTCTTTTCCCCTCTCCCTTCCGTCTTCCAACATGCGTCCCGGTCCCTCTCTCTCGCCCCTCTCTCTCATACATAGTTCTCCCTCTTGTCTCATTTCCTTTCTCCTTCCCTTCCACTCTTCCAATCTTCCTTCTCTCATTATCCACTCCAATCGCCCTCCTCTCTCATCCTGCCTTTGGTTCCCGCCCCTAAATAATTGTTCTGCTTTCCTTCTGCTTGCGTCTTGGCTCCTCCTCTCCTTATGTTGCTGCTTCTTCTTCTTCTTCTTCTTCTTTGTTTCCGTTTTTTTTTTAAGTTTTATTATTATTATTATTATTATTATTATTATTATTATTATTATTATTATTATTATGCTTCTCCACCTGTCTTCGTTTTAGTTTTCTCCCTCTATTTCTCTTCCCTTTCATCTTCCCCCTCTCCCCCTTTCTCTCTTTCACTCTCTCTCTCTCTCTCTCTCTCTCTCTCTCTCTCTCTCTCTCTCTCTCTCTCTCTCTCTCTCTCTCTCCCCTTTCTCACTATCCCCTTTTCTCACTATTTCCCTTTCTCTCTCTCCCCCTTTCTCACTATCTCCCTTTCTCTCTCTCCCCCTTTCTCACTATCTCCCTCTAGCTCTCTTTCTCCCTCCCCTCTTTCCTCCTTTTGCTATCGCCCACTCCTCTTCTCCCCTCCTTCCTCTCTGCCCTCATCCTCCCCCCCCCTCCTCCCCCAAGAGGTGAGTCCCAAGAGAGCCTTCCATCAGGCTCCTCCAGCTTCCTCTTCGCTTCACGTGACACCAGAGGAACATTATGGACTCGCCTCGCTAACAAACCTGCGTCCTCTTCTTCCTCTTCTTCTTCTTCTTCTTCTCGTTTCTGTATTTTTTCATTCTTCTTCGCCTTCTTCTTTCTTTTTTTCTCTCCGTCTCAGTTCTATTTTCTCTTTTTCTCCTCTTCTCCTTTTCGCCTCGTTTTCTAGTATTTCTTCGTATCGTTTCTATTCCCATCTCGCTTTCTTCCTTCTCCTCCTGGCCCTTTCTTCTCGCATTTCTTTTTCTTTTTCCCTTTTTTCTTTTCCGTTCTTACTCCACCCTAACCTCCACATACACACAAAAACACACATACCTTAATCCACCATACCCTTCCCAACCCACTGCAAAACCCCACCATAATACCACCACACCCCTACCATACCCCCACATCCTCCCTACCCCTACCTTACCCCCACATCCTCCCTACCCCTACCTTACCCCCACATCCTCCCCACCCCCCCACCCCACACCACCACCATACCCCCTAAAACACAAACACACAAAAAAAAAAACAATGCAATCAGCTGATGGCCAAGTCCCCGTCTCGCCTGCAATCGTGGCACTGTGCTCTAGGTGCCAACGCGTCCTTGATTGCCGGATCGGGTTGTTCCTGTTGCTGTTGTTGCCGCCGCCGCCGTTGCAGCCACTAGCCGCCGCCACAACACCTGCGGCGCCCTCAGTCTTGCCGCAGTCGCCGCAGGTACATGTGCGGAATACGTGGCGAGTGTTTACATGGTGGGAGATTTTCGTGTGCGGTATTTGCGGAAGTGTGTAGGTTTTGTGTGTTTGTGTGTTCAATATTGTTATGCCCTTTTTTTTACGGCCGGTTTGTCACTCGAAGATGATTTGGATATACATATGTTCATACAGATAGGCCTATACATACACGCTAAAGTCTATGTATGTATATATGTATAAAAAGTCTATAACAAACCACACTAAAAGACAAGAAAATAAACGTTCACCAGGAAGAGAAAGTAAAAAAGACCACCGCGATGGCAGATGAACAGATAAACAAGCCCCTCTTCCCCTGTAGGCTTATTTCCCATCTTTTTCCTTCCCTTTTCCTTCTTTCCTTCCTTTTTCGCCCCCAACAATAGGCAACCGCGGCGGCGCTGTACGTAATGACGGCGAAGAGTGAAATTAGGGAGATCACGTGATCCCCGGGGACCAATCACGAGCCACCACGAGATTGCCAGCCGCCGACTTTCCCGCCAAAATGCAATGAGTTGGAGGGGGGAAGGGGAGGGGAAGGGGGAAGGAAAGACGGACGGTAAAGGAAATTACGAAATAGAGTAAATGGGGAGGAGAGAAGAGTTGATAAAGAGAAAGAGGAAGACGGAGAGAGTCGTAGAGGAAGTAGGAGAAAGAAAGAAAAGAGGGAAAAAAAAATAATCATCAGAAAGGGCAGAAAAATGGAGAAGGAAGAAAGAGGAGAGAGAAGGGAGAATGAAGAGAGGAGGGAGGGAGAAGAGAGGAAAAAGAGAGAATAGACAAGGGAGAGAGCAAGAGATATAGAAGAGAGAAGAGAGAGGGAGAAGAAGAAGAAGAAGAGAGAGAGAGAGAGAGAGAGAGAGAGAGAGAGAGAGAGAGAGAGAGAGAGAGAGAGAGAGAAGAGATAGAAGAGAGAGGGAGAAGGAGGAGAGAGAGAGAAGAGGAGGAGGAGCCACAAGCCCCTAGCAAATGAAGGCAGTGATTCTCGGTGGGGAGAATATTGCTCGGGGGAGAATGAGAGATCACCCCAGAGGGAAATGTATACGGGAATGGATGTAATGAGATGGGATGATATCTTGTTCCAGCCGCGGAGGAGGTTCAGAACCCCGCAAGTTGATCAAAAGCCATTGCCGGGAATCTCGTAAGCAACGGCGGGGCGGAAGGAGGAGGGAGACATTTTGGGTCCGAGACAAATAAATGGCTAACTGGATTTTTTGAGGAAGGTGGGAGGGTGGGTGGGTGGGAGGGAGGGAGGGAGGGAGGGAGGGAGGGAGGAAGAGAGAGAGGGAAAGAGAGAGAGGGAGAGAGAGAGAGAGAGAGAGAGAGAGAGAGAGAGAGAGAGAGAGAGAGAGAGAGAGAGAGAGAGAGAGAGAGAGAGAGAGAGAGAGAGAGGGAGAAAGAGAGAGAGAGAGAGAGAGAAACCGAACCCAGAGTTCTTTTTTAACATCAAAAGAGTACCTGCAGCA
>NW_028234440.1:1908726-1936226 GCF_977035675.1 Penaeus japonicus
TACATAGGATAGGGAGGGATAGACGGGAGGGAGGGAGGGATAGATGGGAAGGAAGGAAGAAGGGAGGGAGGGAGGAAGGCAGAGAAATGATAAAGATAATAAAATAGAAAATGAACAACCGATAAAAGTCAAAGTAATTAATAATAATAATAATAATAATAATAATAAAAAACACAGAGACAGAAGAGGTGGAGTAGAGGCTAGGGAGGTGATAGACGGGGTTAAAGGGGGGTTGAGGAGGGGGTAGGGGGGTGACAGACGGGGTTGAGGGGAGGGGGGTGGGGGGGAGTATAGGTCTCACGGGTACGCGATCGGATCGGCGAGGCGGAGGCAGGGATTATGTGAGGGGGACGACGAAACACGAATAAATCAACAAAGAGGATGGCGCGGGGGGGCGGGAGGCTGGGGGGGGGGGGGGCGAAATGGACACTAATACCTCAAAAAATGTCCGGAATTGGTCACTGGGGACACCGAGTGGTCAAGCGGGGAAGGGCAGAAGAGGAGGAGGAAGAGGGGTGTGAAGGGGGAGGAGGAGGAGGAGGAGGAGGAGGAGGGGAGGAGGAATAACAGGAAAATAATGATGATGATGATGATGAAGAAAAGGAAAATGAGAAAGAAGAAAAAAAGAAAGATGAGGAATAATAATAATAATAATAATAATAATAATAATAATAATAATAATAATAACAATAACAATAATGAGAAAAAGAAAAAGAAAAAGAAAAAGGGGAAGAAGATGAAGAAGGAAAAGAAGAGAGGAGTGGGGTGAGGGGGAGGGGGGAGAGGAGGGAGGAGGAGAGTGGCGAAAGACGAGAGGAGATAAAAAGACGTGATACTCAGTACTTTTACAGGTCCAGTTGTTACAGGACACTCCCTGTGTGTGTGTGTTTTAAGGGAGGGAGTGGGGGGGAAGGGGGATGCTTGTATGTATGAGTCCGGAGAGAGAAGGGAGATAATGGGAAGGGGGGTGGGTGGTTATGTCCAAGTGGAGAGTAATATTGAATTTCCTTTTACTATCGATACTGCATACTAATAGTTAAGTAGATAAATAATAAATAAATAAATAAACAATCAAATATAAGGATAGTAGTAAATAAACAAAAGCTCAACACACACACACACATTCACCCTACCTCACTCCACCTGCTGCTGCTAATATATCTTTTTCCACTGCCTTTTCTTTCCCTCCTTAACCTTCCCCCCCCCCATCTTCCTCCCATCCCCACCCTAACCTCTCGTCTTCCTTTCTTCCTCCCCTCTCCCTCTTCCTCTTCCTCTTCTTCCTCTTCTTCCTCCCTAACCACCACCTCCACCTCCACCATCTCCTCCTCCTCCTCCTCCTCCTTAACCTCCTCCTCCTCCTCCTCCTCCTCCCCCTCCTCCTCCTCCTCCTCCTCCTTCTTAACCTCCCTCCCAGCGCACCCTCGTGTGGCTAGGCCTGTCCATCAGGCTAAATTGAATTTATTGGAGCCGTTATTGGGAAGCATTAGTGCAGATTAGAGTTGCACTGACCAGCATGGCAAAGTAGTGCCGCTGGGGGGGTAGGAGGGTGGGGGGGGGGTAGGAGGGTGAGGGGGAGGGGAGAAGGGGGATGAGGGAGAGAGAAAGGGATGGGAAGGGAGGGGGGGTGATGAGGTTCAGTGGGGCTGGAAGGAAGGAAGGAAGGAAGGAAGGAAGGACTAGACTAGAAAGAAGGAAGGGCTAGAAAGAAAGGAAGGAACAAGGAAAGAAATGATAAACAGAGGATAGATCGAAGGAGCGAAGAACGAGGAAAGAAAGAGCAATAACGAGAAGACAGTCCACCAAATTAACAAAATAAAATATCTAAAAAATATATAAAATAGACCACAAAACTAACTTCACGTAACGCAGCGTAAATCCATCTGTCCGTCTACCTGTCTCTATGTCGCTCTCTCTCTCTCTCTATTCTTTCTTCTCCTTCATCCCAATTCTATTTATAATTTCGTTTCCCGGAAACTCTTTCCGAGTACGTGTATATATATACGCGCGCGTGTGCCTACAATCCCCCGGGTCAAATCCTACAAGATCCTACAAACTTCACGCCTCACGGGGAGTTGGGGAGGACTAAAGCCACACCAGAGGTCGTCGGTAAGGCCTAACCACACCTTCCCTGGGCGTGGGGAAGCCGACCTTAGCGACAGAAAAAAACAGTGTATTGCCCCGAGGAACTAGGACGCAAGAGAGCTTGTATGTATAGATTTTTAATACATGGCCACTGCCTGTGCCCACACTTGCTTGGTCCCAGAAGACGCCTGGGAGAGGGGAAAAGGGAGAGGGGAGAGAAAAGAAGGGAGAAGGGAGATGGGAGAGGATAGAAGGGAGATGGGAGAGGAAAGAAGAGAGATGGAAGAGGAAAGAAGGGAGAGGGAATAGGAAAAAAGGGAGAAGAGAGAGGGGAAAATGGAAAGGGAAAAAGGAAGAGTAGAAAAGGGAAAAGGGAGAATGGAGAGGGTGAAAAGGAAAATAAGTGAGGGGAGATGGACGAGAAATTAGATGGAATAAGAGGAAGAGAAAGAAAAAGGAGAAGGAAGAGGTAATGTAAGGAAAAGAAGAAAGAAGAGAATGAGGAGGAAACGATAGAAACAAAAAGGAAGAACGGAAGTAAGACACACGAAAAAAAAACAAGGACAAAAAAAGACATCTAAACAAGGGGAAAACGAAGGGCAAAGGAGACGGGGTAGGGGGGGTAGGGGGATAGGGGGAGGGGAAGGATTTGACTAAACGAAGGCGATGATCAATTGTCCAAGAATCCAACTGGCAATTAGATTAACTATAGCGTCCTGTAGATCACAGGAACCGATGACTCGTGCGTGCCTGCCATGCATCCCTAATGCTCTCTCTCTCTCTCTCTCTCTCTCTCTCTCTCTCTCTCTCTCTCTCTTCTATATTCATCTGTATTTTTTTTTCTGTTTTTCTCCCATTCCATTATTGCTATGCTACCTAGATCGACTTTCTATTCAACTCCTCCATCTCTCCACTCTCCTTCCTTTCTTTCTTCCTCCCTTGCTTCTATCTCTCATACCTCCTCTCCACCTCCCCTTCCTTCCTTCCTTCCTTCCTTCACCTAACAAGGAAGACAATTACAATAGACCTACATGCACGCGAGATCTTTCTCAAAACCAGTCTTCCTTCCCGACATGAACTTGAGAATTCTAATGATTCTCATGACGCATGCTCCCCCCCCCCACCTGCCCACTCTTCCCCTCCCCCATCTATTCCCACTCCTTCATCCCCCCCCCCCATGGTCCCCCTCCGCACATACCGCACCCACCAGAGCCTCGTGTGTGTGTGTGTGTGTGTGTGTGTGTGTGTGTGTGTGTGTGTGTGTGTGTGTGTGTGTGTGTGTGTGTGTGTGTGTGTGTGT
Organism: Penaeus japonicus; assembly: GCF_977035675.1. Classification (NCBI taxonomy): domain Eukaryota; kingdom Metazoa; phylum Arthropoda; class Malacostraca; order Decapoda; family Penaeidae; genus Penaeus; species Penaeus japonicus. The sequence continues at coordinate 1,912,112 of NW_028234440.1, forward strand.
GTGTGTGTGTGTGTGTGTGTGTGTGTGTGATACTTCAAAGACAGTCAAAGGAGTGCCAAAGATACGAACAGACAGACAAGTGCCAAAAAGATATGAATAACGGGACAGAGAGAGAGAGAGAGAGAGAGAGAGAGAGAGAGAGAGAGAGAGAGAGAGAGAGAGAGAGAGAGAGAGAGAGAGAGAGAGAGAGAGAGAGAGCAAAACAGACAGATAAAAAAAAACGCAAAAAAGAACAATGACACTACACACTCCCTGTCAGCCCCTGCTAGCTAGAAGTATATAAATATTCACCGCTTTGGAGGGTCTTGTGGAGGGGGAGAGGGGGAAGGGGGGAGAAGAGGGGGGGGGAAGGAGGGAGTCCTGTGTCCATGACAGGCACGACAGACGGACAGCGCCGAGCCACGAAGTTGAAGAGAAAATGAATCAAAAGCGAAGGAAGACGAAGAAGAAATGAGGAGGAGGAGGAGGAGGAGGAGGAGGAGGAAGACGAGGAGGAAAGGTAATTGATATGCAACGCAAATCACGGTTTCTCCTGCATATTGAGGAGGGGGGGGGAGGAGGAGGAAGGGAGGAGAAGGACGGGGAGATAAGACGGGAGGAGGAGGAGGAGGACGGGGAAGAAGCGAGCAGGGGGATAGGGGGAGGGATAGAGAGACCTGGGACGGGGGAAGGACAGGGAAGGATAGAAGGATAGAATGGAGGGAGGACATGGAGGGAGAAAGGGCTATGCGGAGGGGGGGGGGGGGAGAGAAAGAGAGAGAGAGAGAGAGAGAGAGAGAGAGAGAGAGAGAGAGAGAGAGAGAGAGAGAGAGAGAGAGAGAGAGAGAGAGAGAGAGATCAAATCGTATGGTTTATCCAAGTAAATGCATGAACGAACGAACGTGTGCAGTGCGAGACACCACGTCCCTCTCGGGTCGTTGCCAGAGACATAAAATAAACCAAAATAATTAAATAAAAAAGGAAAGGAAGGTATCGAAAATAGATAGGTAGATAGATAGACGGATAGAGCGATAGATATATGCCCAGATAGGTGTGGAGGTGGGAGAAAGAGGGAGAAAGAGGGGGAGAAAGGGAAGGAGGGAAAAGAAAGTGAGAAAGAGAAAGAAAGAGAGAGAGAGAGAGAGAGGGAGAGAGAGAGAGAGAGACTCCTCGCAGACAGGGCCTCCTCATCGCTATGCACTCGATGCCTCCGCGCACATCAATTGTTCCATGCATTCGCTCTTACGTTATGCCCTGCGGCGTGACGCGCATGTCAGACGCTGGTTCATGGCATAGCGTCATGCAGCCGGTGACCGATGAGGCTGGAGTCATGCGCTCCAACATGACCACGTGGAGCTTGTGAGATATGTCATTACCATGAGGGATAATTGCTTTCGACCCGATAACTGTTTTCGCCAATAGGGAGGATGGTGATGGTGGTGGTGAGGATGGTGATGATGAGGAGGAGGATGGTGATGATGGTGATGATGATGATCATGGTGGTGGTGATGATGATTGATGATGATGATGGTGGTAGTGATGATGATGGTGGTGATGATGATAATGGTAGTGATGGTGGTGGTAGTGGTGATGATGATAATAATGATGATGATGATAATGATAATCCTGGTTGGGATTCCTCCCTCCCTCTCTAAATCCTCCCTTCTTTTCACCTTCCCTTTCACCTTATCCATCTTCCTTATCTCCTTTCTTTCCTTGTCTTCTTCCTCCTCCTCGACGCCCTCCTCACTCCTTTCCCCCAACCCCACCCACCCCTCACACTCTCCACGGAACTAGCGGTGCCGTTTGCAATGGAGGTCATAACACAGGTTTGCAACAAGGGGGCGATTCAAGTTTTATCAACAAGTCAATTGCTCACGTTGCAAGTTGTCTGGCAGGCACAAGAGGCACTTACCACTCCCCCCTTCCCTCCCCTTCCACCCCCCCACCCTCTACCTCCTCTACCCCTTCCCTTCCCTTCAACAGCCCCCACCCTCTACCACTTCCCTTCCCTTCAACCCACCCTCTACCCCTTCTATCCCTCCATTACCCCCCCTCTACCCCTTCTATCCCTCCATCACCCCCCCTCTACCCCTTCCCTCCCCTTCAACCCCCCACCCTCTACCCCTTCTATCCCTCCATTACCCCCTCCCCCTCCCCCTCCCCCCTCCTTCGTGTTTGCGTACCACTGAGGATGACTCTATCTTCAAGGAAGCTCAGTCGAAGGGCCAATTGTTGCTCAAGAAAGCCTGCGTGTGCGTGCGTCTGTGTGTGTGTGTGTGTGTGTGTGTGTGTGTGTGTGTGTGTGTGTGTGTGTGTGTGTGTGTGTGTGTTTGTGAGTGTGTGTGTGTGTGTGTGTGTGTGTAAGAGTGTGAGTGAGTGAGTGAGTGAGTGAGAGAGTGAGTAAATGAGAGAGATTTGAATTGTTAAGTTTATTCACATAACTGTGCAAGCCCGGCAAAAAAAGGGTATAATGTCAGAGAGAGAGAGAGAGAGAGAGAGAGAGAGAGAGAGAGAGAGAGAGAGAGAGAGAGAGAGAGAGAGAGAGAAATAGAGATAGATAGATAGAGAAAGAGAGAGAGAGAAAGAGAGAGAAAGAGAAAGCGAGAGTAAGAAAGAGAAAGAAAGAGAGAGAGCGAAAACAAAAAGCAAGAGATGAGAGGAGCGAGAGATAGACGAACTTAATCACTGCTGAGCGAGAGGGTGTGCCTGCGACGCTATAGACTTGCTAAACCGCCCCTTTTACTCTCGAATTTATGTACTACTGCACGTGTGTTGTGCTTGAGAGAGTGCGTGTGAGTGTTTATGCGTGTGCCTCTGCTTGAATAATGTTCTACACCATAAGTAATGCATCCCAGAACCGCCCTCCCCACCACCCACCACCCCCTCCCCTACCCAGAGTGTCATCTTTGTGATAAGTCGCCGCAGAAGCACCAGACTGCGTGAAAGCAAGCACTGTGAAGCGCGTGACATTCTCTCTCTCTCTCTCTCTCTCTCTCTCTCTCTCTCTCTCTCTCTCTCTCTCTCTCTCTCTCTCTCTCTCTCTCTTTTTGCTCTTGTTTTCTCTCTCCTCTCTCTTTCTTTCTCTGCGAGATGAGAGGGAAGAGAAAGAGAGGAGTCAACAAAAGAAAAAGAAAAACAAAAACAGAGAATAACTGATAAAGCAATGAGGTAATCAAGAGAGAAGAGGGCGGGAGGGAGGGGAGAGATAGAATTAAAAAAAATAATAAAAACAATAAAAGATAAATAAAGGAATAAAAAAGAGAAATAAAGAAAAAAACGAGAAAAAACGCAACGAAGCTGGAAAAAGAAACAAAACAAAAAAAATAAAAAACACCCCCACAACAAAAACAAAAACAAAAGTCCAAGCCATCCCCGAGCCGCCCCCGCCAAACAAATACAGCTGTTTGAAGTGAACACACGATAAAAGTCTCCTCATGCATAGCCGAACAACGCGCTGCTTGTTAAGTGCTCGAGGGTCGTTAACGTGTGCCTCGGCGAACAGGAAGATGGTCATCACTATCCAACTAATTAAGGCAATTAACCGGACTGTGGCTCGTTATCCGGAGTGAGAAATGTATTATATTTCCGATCCGGCCCCCGCTGACATTCTCGCTCTATCGTTGTGTTGCATTATGTGCGAATGAGGAGGGGGGGGGGTGAGAGGGTGTTGAGGGGGGGAGTGGGGTGGGAGGGGGAGTGGGAAGGGAGGGGGAATGGGAAAGGGGAGGGGGAATGGGAAAGGAGGGGTGAGAGGGGGAGTAGGAAGGGGGTGAGAGGGGGAGTGGGAAAGGAGGGGTGAGAGGGGGAGTGGGAAGGGGATGAGAGGGGGAGGGGAGTGGGGGGGGGGCGAGAGGGGGAGTGGGTGTGTTTGGGGGGTGATTATGTGTGTGGGATTGTGTGATTGTGATCGCGTGTGTGTGAATGAGTGTAGATAAATACCGAAATGATAAAGAAACAATACCCATGAGAATAATCATCTTGAACAAACAAACAAACAAACAGTACGAACCAACAGCTTCCGGTGGTTGACACTTACCTAAAAAGAGAGAAAAAATACATTAGTATCACAGTCTATAATACAAAGACAAATAACAATAAAACAAAGACACTTATATAGACATAGAAAATAGTGAGACTACTGTGACACCACCAGTTACACCATAGCCTCATTCTCACTCATTTTTACCTCATCTTATCTCACTATCCTCATCTTACCTCATTTAACCTCATCTTACTTCCTCTCACCCTGCACGCCCACGTTACTCTTCTCTCTCCATTGCCTAACCCGCCCATAGCGCCCCTCTCTCTCTCTCTCTCTCTCTCTCTCTCTCTCTCTCTCTCTCTCTCTCTCTCTCTCTCTCTCTCTCTCTCTCTCTCTCTCTCTCTCTCTCTGGGATTTCAATCTTACATTTTTCACATAAAAAACAAAAAAAAACAAAAAAACGTAGAAGTGATATTACATAAAGCGAATAAACAACGACCAGATACGCAAAAACAAACAAACAAACAAATACAGATCGACAGATATTCCCCAAAATAAAACTAATAATAACAAAAGCGATCGGACAAAGTCGTCAGTCAGCCCCCACAAATATCAGGGTTAAATCGTCTATTATGAGTATCAGAGCCAGAAGTTCTAATCGGCCATTGTCCCGATTGGATCCTGATTTTAAAGGGTTTGATGCTATCTGGCGCAAAGTTGTGGGATCCAATTGTGCGGGCAAAATGGGTCTGGGGGAGGGGGGGGAAGGGAGGGAAGGAGTGCAGGGTATGAGAGGTCCCTTTCCCCCTTCTTTCTCTTCTCTTCTCTTCTCTTCTTTTCTCTTCTCTTCCCCTCTCTTCTCTTCTCCCTTCCTAGATATTATTTTTCTTTCTCTTTCTTTCTCTCTCTCTCTCTCCTTTTAATTGTCACCCCTTTTTTCGGGTATCCCCTTTTAGAGGGGGGGGGGGAGGAAGACCACAACACAAGTATAAGGATCATGCGATAACATCACTCGGTTTAGGGACATGTGAGAGAAGGGGATAGTGTGCCCCGCTGAGAGGGGGAGGGTGGGGGTGAGGAGAGGTTAAGGGGAGGGGATAGCAACAATAGAGAATAGCACGGAGAGAGAGAGAGAGAGAGAGAGAGAGAGAGAGAGAGAGAGAGAGAGAGAGAGAGAGAGAGAGAGAGAGAGAGAGAGAGAGAGAGAGAGAGAGAAAATTATGAGAATCAATATGCACACTAAGACCTCACACAAAGATCAAAACGTGTATGTGTGTGTGTGTGTGTACATACACACACACACACACACACCGATTCTTGCTTTGGAAACGGCTCTCAACCTCGACCGAATACACAACGACCCCCCCTCCCCCCACCTCCAAAGAACAGCTCCCCTTGAGGCCTACAACATTCCCAAACCCCGGCGAGTAAATAGGCCTCTGTCGCTCGGCCGTTTCCCACAATAACCTGGCGGGTGGCAGTGGCTGGTGCACCGCGGCTGGTGGGCGGCGAGACGGGCGGGCAGGCGGGCGGGCGGGCGGGGAGGGAGGGAGGAAGGGACGGAGGGAAGGAGGGAGGGCGTGGGACGCGCTTCCTTCTCCACCCCCCTCCCCCTCTCTCTCTCCCCTGCGAAAGCCCCGGTCGATACCCACCACCTGACGAAGGTAGGGCCGAGGGCGTCGTCTGGCCGTGACGCCGCCCCTGGGTGCCGAAGCCGTCAGAGGGGCGTGCTCAAGGGGAGCGGGAGGGGGAGGGGGAGGGGGAGGGGAGCTAGGAAACTGTGTGAGAGTGAGTTCCCTCCGTAATTGGAGTATTGATGGAGGAGGATGCTTTCTTCCTTTTTTCTACTTCTTCTCTTCCCTCTCCTCTTCGCCTCTTCCTCCTTCTCATCTTCATCCCCCTCTTTCCTTCTCCTTCACCTTCTCCTCCTCCTCTCTCATTTTCTTTCTCTTTATCCTTCTCTTCTTCTTCCTTCCTATCATCCATCTCTCCCATCCCACCAAAGGAGGACTAAACGCCTTTCCCACAATCCCATCTTGCTTATTCCCTACAATAAAAAAAAAATCAGTATCCAACCGTGCAGATAACGACGGGGAGGGGGGAGGGAGGAAGAGGGGGGAATGGAAGACAAAAAGCAAACAACCAATAAAACAGATCCTATACATCTCAACCAACCAGTCAGTCCTCGCATCTATTTCCTCCTCCCACCACCCACCCACCCCCCCCTTTTCCCCGTCCTCCTTCCCATTGCCATTCAACCTCTCCCCTCTCCCCCACCCCCACCCCCCACCTCCGGCACAACACCGTAAACTGATGAAGAGAGAGTACTATACTAGCTATCCCCTCACCCCCCACCCACCCCCCACCCCTTCCCCCGTCGCTAACACGCGCTCCGCCACGAGCAGCGCGTGTCGTCACCGCGTGTTGTTGACAGCTAAATCCCCCCCCCCCATTCCCCCCCTCTCTATCCTCCCCCTCCTTCGGCCTTTCAATAGCTAGAAGGGGAGGGGGGGTAAGAGGGGTAGGAGGGGGGGTGTATTGAGGCATCATTGCGACCTATGTTTGGGTAATTTCCCCAATCAATTGTCGACTCGTGTCAGCACCAGTTGTTACAATGAATATTTGTTGTTGTGGGACCGGCTTGATGCATCGCCATACGGACAGACAGGCAGACTCACTCACCCACTCACTCACTCACTAACATACAAACACATATACATATATACATATACACAATACATATACATAATACATATACATATACATACAGACACAAACACACCCACCAAACAAATACAACAAACCAACTTAAAAAAAAGAAAAGAAAAAATGATAAGCTCACGATTATCCTTTTATCTCTTTCCTCCCCCCCCCTCCTTTTCAAGAGATTTAAAAAAAACGGATTTCCGGAAGTTGCGGTTCCAATCGACCGTCGACAATCGCGGCTGTTTAAACAAATCGGCGCGGCGGCGTAATCCACGGGGGCGATTTCGCGGTCCCAGCCGTCGCCGGAGCGTAAGCTTGTGTGTGAAACCACTCGGGTCTCCCTCTACTACCCCTCCCCCCCTACACACACATACATACATACCCTCCATCTTCCTCCTCCTCTATATTCTCATCTACTCTCCCTTCCTCTTTTTTTTCTTCTCCTTTCTCACCTTCCATCCTTTCCTCTTCCTTTCTTTATCCCTTTCTCTACTTTTATAACCCTCTTCTGGGAGAGGAGAGGAGAGGAGAGGAGAGGAGAGGAGAGGAGAGGAGAGGAGAGGAGAGGAGAGGAGAGGAGAGGAGAGGAGAGGAGAGGAGAGGAGAGGAGAAGAGAGGAGAGAAAAGAAGAGAAGAGAATTCCACCGACTCACATCCCACCTTCCTCTTTCCTTTCCCTCCCTTGCTTCTATTCTTCGGAAAACAGCCCGCTTCCTGCACCGCTTCCGCACCGCGTACCCTCGGCGTACCCAGAGTACCAAAGGAAACCGAAGTGGACCACCCCACCCCCACCACCCACTCCCCCTCCTCCCAAAGAGAGAAGAAAGGAAAAATCCAAACGTCAAACTAAAAAGACACTTTCTCTGAAAACCTGTGCCGTGTTTCGTCTGCTTCTCTGATGTCTATCTTGCTGAAAAAACGTATATACAATTCTTCCTAAAAAACAGAATAAGGAAAGACTTTGTACACCTAGCTAGATACATTTACATATCTATATCTATTTACCTATCTATCTATCTATCTATATACATATATATATATATATATATATATATATATATATATATATATATATATATATATATATATATATATGTAAATATAAATAAACTGGAAATGTGTGATATATGTGTTCGAAATCTCGCGGTAAAAGATATGGATTCTGCAGACATGGGCTCTGTTGATTCACTTTGTTGCGAATTCTGCAATTTCGGTTGCATGACGAGAACATATGACGCGCAGATGAGCGGGCCAAACAAACAGATCAAACAAAAAAAAAACTATCCTTTGGCTTCCCGGCAAAAATAGAAGAAGAAAAATAGAGCTATAAAAACGGTGAATGCAACAACTTTTAATTCGGGAAAAATGGTAAAGTCACCTAGATTCCCTACAGTGTGAGCCCCCTCTCCCTCTCTTCCCTCTCCCCCTCCCTCTCCCTCTCTTCCCCTTCCTCAACCCCCGCGGGCCTACAAGCAAGGCTATTGAAGAGCAGTTGTGCAGACATAAGCCACTTGTTGGACCCTGTATAAATAACACACACGAGATGCTGGTGGCGCTATTGAGGTAGAAGAGGAGCACTGACCGGACGCAGCCGAGAGGTTATCTGCGAGGAAGTGGGGATGATAGGAAGAGGAAGGAAGGAAGGAAGGAAGGAAGGAAGGAAGGAAGGAAGGAGGGAGGGAGAGAGAGAGAGAGAGAGAGAGAGAGAGAGAGAGAGAGAGAGAGAGAGAGAGAGAGAGAGAGAGAGAGAGAGAGAGAGAGAGAGAGAGAGAGAGAAGAAAGTGTCCATCTTTCTTTCGGACTAATTTACGTTTTATCTTTCTTATTTTTCTTTCATTTATCCATCTCCATCTCCTCTTCCTGCGCTCCTTCACTATCCTCCTTCCTCCTCTCTCCTTACAACCTACTATCCTCCAGACCCCGTGACCTACTACAAGAAACTGAACGCATTAACATCCCAATTCATAACAAAACTCTTCTCCCTCCTCGGCTTCTCTTATGTTAGCTCTTCTTGTCCCTCCCCTCTTCCCCCTCCTCCTCCTACCTCTTACCCCCTCTTCCTCCTCCTCCTCCTCCTCCTCTCTTCATTCTAAGCACCCCGTTCCACCCCATTCCTCCTTCACCCTCCAACCCATTCATCGACTTACCCTCTCTCCTTTCCTTCTTCACCCTCTCCTTCCCTCCTTCACCCTCCCTTCCCCCCTTCCCTCCCTCCTTCACCCCCCCCCCCGGGCAAAGCAGGAGCGACGTCTGAACTTGACAGCCTCGCTAGGGGGGCGTTAATTTCACCTAATCGCTTATCATTCCTGGGAAATGCGGCGATGGGGAGGGGGCGAGGGAAGGGAGGATGGGGCGAAAGGGGGAGGAAAGGGGGGAAGGGAGGATGGGAGGGAAGGGAGGATGTAAGCGGAGGGTGAGGGTAGGGTGGAGGTAGGGGTATACGGGGGGGAGGAGAGGAGGAGGACCTCGGGGATGAAAGGAGAGCGAAGGATGATGCTATCCCCTCGACGGAAAATAAAACGGCGGATCGAACCTCGCGACGGGAGAGGAGGAGGAGGAGGAGGAGGAGGAGGAGGAGGAGGAGGAGATATGATGGGGGGGGAGGGGCCGGCGGGGGTCGAGGCCATAGCTGCACAAGCTGTCGCCAAGGTGTGCATCTGACGGCGACGCTGCTGGAGACCTAATTAGGCTCAAAAAAATTATATGGAGGTTTCCTACTCACACTTACTTTCCATCTCCCCCTCCCTCCCATCTCCTCCCCCTTCCCCCCTCCCCGCCCCCTCTCATTTCCCCTTTGGTTACCTGCAGCGACATTCCGCCCCTCGGACGATACAGGTACGTGAAGAGATGGAAGGGGATAGAGGAGGAGGAGGAGGAGGAGGAGGAGGAAAGTAGGGGCAGGAGGGAGAGGAGGAGGAAAGTAGGGGCAGGAGGGAGAGAGGGAGAAAGGGAGGGAGACAGACAGATAGATAGAGAGAGTGAGAGAGGGGAAAGGAATGAGAGAAAAGAAAAGGGGAAAGGGGAAACAAAATGATAAAGACCCTCTCACAGTCGACACAACATTTCCATTTTTCTTTTCCTCCTCCTCCTCCTCCTCCTCTAGCTCTCCCGACTCCCCCCCCCAACCCCACCCTCATCCCCGACGGCACCTTAAATCGGCAGTCAAAGTTATTCTAATTCTCCGAAGCGACTGATTCGATCGACGCGAAACAATGGTGTTTACTCCGGCCATGGACCCTCGCGCGGGGGGATGGGCGTGGGGGGGAGGGGGGATTTGTCTCAGGGTAATTCAACACCCGGAGGAGGAGGAGGAGGAGGAGGAAGATCTGGTGGAGGAAGAGGGGGAGGTGGAAGAAGATCTGGTGGAGGAAGAGGAGGAAGAGGAGGAGGATCTGGTGGAGTAAGAGGGGGAGGAAGAAGAGGAGGAGAAAGAGGAAGAAGAGGAGGAGAAGGGTGAAGGGGAGGAGGTGGAGGAAGAGAAAGTGAAAGAGGAAGAAGAAGAAGAGGAGGAGGAGGAGGAGAGGGAGGAGGACGTGGTGAAGATGGTGGCAGATGAAGTAGAGAAAGAGGAGGAAGAGGAGGATAGGATGAAGAAGAGGAGAGGTGGAGGAGGACGAAGAAGAGGAAGGTAATAGAAACCGAAAGAGTGAAAAAACCGGAGAAAGAAATTAAGTCACCGCTTAATGGCAAATCCTCCCGATCACAAGACGCAGAAGAAGAAGTTGAAAAAGGGGATTCCCCGAGTGTCAAACGCGAGCTAAGAACTTCCTGTTACTTAATCTGCTATTTCTAATTTCTCCCGTGTTTTTCTTTTTTTTTTCTTTTGTTTTCTTTTCTTTTGTTCTTTTTAACTGTCTTTCGTTTTGTTTTGTTTTCTACTCGGGTGCCATTTCGTCCAGATCTTAACTTTTTTTTTTATTGTTGATCTTAACGTTTCGGAATCATTCACTTCTTTTTTTCTTTCCTTTCGTTTCATCAACTACTAATCCCCATCAACCTCTTCATCACCATCAACACTATATCAAGATCATTCACACTATCATCATCATCCTCATCCTACAAAATACAAAAGAATTTAAATAGGATTTGCGTCGCGAGGTCTTGGCATCCGCGAGGCTTGGTTCACATCCCTCACGCGGCTGAGACTCGTTCACATCCTCCTGAAGTTTACGAGTGACGCGGCCATCACAGCTGACGATACACGCCTGGCCCACCGACGGAGGCTTCGCATATTCACACACAGACAGACAGACATAAATAGACAGATCGTAGGTGCACATACATACTTTCATATATTATATAGACATAAATAGACATATAGACGGATCCTAGGTGCAAATACATACATACATATATTATACAGACATAAATAGACATATAGACAGATCCTAGGTGCACGCACATACATACATATATAAATTATGTAAGAAACAAAATAAACATACATAAATGTAAAGTTACAGACACATACACATGTAGGAAGGCCCGTAAGCCAAGAAAGACAAGAAGAGAAATACAAACAAACAAACAAGCAGACAAATACACAAACACACACGCAATGTAATACACAAAAAGCGTCCGTCCACCCTACCGCAAAACACACACACGACACACCAAAAATGCCATCAAACAAAGACTCCCTCCCGTCCTCTCCCTTCCCTCCTTCATTCCTTCAACTCCCCCCCTCTCCTCTGCTCTGCTCCCCTCCCTTCCCTCCTTCACTCCCTCCTCCTCTCCTTCACTCCCTCCCCCTCCCCCTCTCCTCTGCTCCCCTCTCTTCCCTCCCCCTCCCTCCTAACCCCCTCTCCCTTTCCTACCCATCCCCCTCCCCCTCCTTCCCAACCCCCCTCCCCTTTCCTCCCCTCTCCTTCCTCCCTCCCAACCCCCCTCCCTCTCCCTCTCCCTTTCCTCCCCTCCCCCCCCTCCTTCACTCCCTCCACTCCACCCTTCCCGGCGAGCGAATGAGGTGTAATATGGCCAAGCCGCAGCCTCTTAAAAGATCCTAAACACAAAACAAGATCAGGGAATCACCTCCAAAAATGGCCTTTATTCCCGTGACAGCTGTCGCCTTATTACCTAAACATCCGCGTGTGTTTGGGGAGCTTCGGGGCCGAGCCCAGTCGACGAGCGCCATTTCTAGCTGTCTCGGTCTTTTTTTCGCTTTCTCTCTCCTTCTTTCTCTCTCTCTTTTCTTTCTTTCTTTTCTTTCTCTCTCTTCTTTTCTTTCATTCTTTTCTTTCTTTCATTCTTTCTTTCTCTTTCTTTCTCTTGCCATTTTTTTCTTTCTTTCTCTCTCTCTCTTTATTTTACGGCGTTTGTGTGTGTGTGTGTGTGTGTGTGTGTGTGTGTGTGTGTGTGTGTGTGTGTGTGTGTGTGTGTATGTGTGTGTGCGCGCGCGCGCGCGCGCCCGTGCGTCTGTAAGTAAAACGTCCTGCAAGGCACCGAAGCCAATTCCTTCACCGCACCAACAGAAAAGAATGTTTTAACACGCAAAACAAAATTCCTCCTAGAAAAAAAAAGAAAGAAAAATCAGAACAAACTCCATTTTGTTCCTATTTTTTTCAATCTCAGGTGAAAATCCCTGGTAAGTCTATACACACACACACCACCACCACATCACAACACCACATCCCACCACGCCACCACATCACAGCATCACCCCAAAACTCGGCGCTTGCCAAAGGGGCGAAAGCCAATCACTCCCCATCCCACGTGCGGTAACATCTTCTGAGGGGAAAAAGGACACATTTTCCTAAGTATACAAGCGAAGGTTTTTTTTAAAGGTCTTTCTCTTCTCTTATCCTACCGATCTTTATCCCCCTACAGTGGACACCATTCATATCCTTCGAATTGTCCTTTGGAATCCTTTCAAAATACTTCCCTCCTTCGAATCCTCATCTTCTTTCGGTGTTTTTTTTTATATTATTCTCTCTCTTCCACTTTTTCTATCTCTACATCTATCTTTGCCTCTTCTTACCTCTTCTCATTCCACAATATCATACCCCTATTTTCTTCCCTCTCTCTCTCTCTCTCTCTCTCTCTCTCTCTCTCTCTCTCTCTCTCTCTCTCTCTCTCTCTCTCTCTCTCTCTCTCTCTCTCTCTCTCTCCTTCTTTAGAGACCAAAACCGCCGCCAACTTGCTCAAAGAAACACCCCATCACTTTTAACCCGGACACAAAACATCCACCTTGAGAAGGGAAATCCTCCTGCCTGTCTCTTTCTCTTCTTCTTCTTCTTCTTCTTCTTCTTCTTCCTTGTATTCTCTTTCTCTTTCTCTTCTCTTCGATCTTGTCTTTGTATCTTGTTGAACTTACTACGTCTTATTTTTCGGTTTCCCTTTTGTACTGTATGTGTCACACGCTTTTTTTTTAATTCTCTGTCAGTCTGTCTCCACTCTTACTCATCTATCTATCTCCTTTCCTTCGTCTCCCTCCCTCTCCCCCCCCCTCCCCTTCCCTCCATCAGCTGAGAGTCTCGTCATAAAGTCAGCCACAAAGAAATAAACACAAGAGAGTTATTCCCCCCCTCCCCACCCACCCCCACCCACCCAACCCTTCTCCCATGAAGGGTGAAGCTCCCCCCCCTCCCCCCGACTCGTGTGTGTGTGTGTGTGTGTGTGGACAGGCAAACAGGCACCATCAGGCACCATGTGGCACCATCACGTGTCGGTCGCATCACCATGACCGAACTCGCATCCACCGACACTGTCAGTGCCGAGCAGCGTCATCATCGCCGGGATCACTAGCAGTAGCAGCGGACGTCGCGGCACCGTTATTTATAGTCCTGCTTCCCTCCCCATGCCAAGAGCTTTGGGTGCCAGCCTAGAACAGCCCCAGCATGGCACTCCCTCCCTCCATCCCTTCCCTCCATCTCTCTGTCTCTCTCTCTCTGTCTCTGTCTCTTTCCCTCCCTTACCTCCCTCTCTCTTTCTTTCCTTCTTTCTCTCTCTTTTCCTTCCTTCCCCTCTCTATCTCTCTTTCCCTCCCTTACCTCCCTCTCTCTTTCCTTCCTCCTTTCTCTCTCTCTCTCTCTCTCTCTCTCTCTCTCTCTCTCTTGTTCTGCCTCTGTCTGTATGTATGTCTATGTCGATCTGTCTTGTCTTCCTTGCCCTATCTTCTCCCTATCTTGCTTTCCATGTTTAATTGTTTTCTCCACCTCTTTCTTCTAATTCTTTTTCCCCTTCTGTCACCGCTCTTTCCTCGTCATCTATATACGTCGGGAAGATGCATCTCTTACATCGCTGTCTCTCTCTTTACCTATTCGTTTTTGCTTGTCTGTTTGTATATCTCTCCATTTATATATTTGCCTATCGATTCATCTATCTATCTATGTCTGTGTCTCTTTCTATTTATATATTTGCCTATCGATTTATCTATCTATCTATGCCTGTGTCTCTACGTCTATGTCTGTCTGTCTGTCTGTTATCCGTTAATCAAGCTGCAAAACAGAGGGACGTAAGACACACAAGAGGACAGGATGATTGGCAGACAGACAGACAAGACAATCATTAACACACCTTAACAAAAACACAAGCCATCAAAACAATAACAAACGAGAACAAGACAGAACAACCTAACAGTGATGAATGATCCTTCACTCTTACCCATTCTCCCCCTCCCCCCCCCATTATCCTCTTGCCTTCTCCTACTTCCCCATTACACCCCCTCCCCTCCCCACCCACCCCCTTAACCTCCCCTATGCCATGCTTCCCTCCTCCCCCTTCTCCCCATTATCCCCTTCTTCCTCTACCCCATCCCCTCTATCCAATCCCTTTTCTGCACCTCCCTACCTCCCCCCCTCCCCCATTATCCCCCCTCCCATCCCTATCCCTCTTCCCACCCATAAGCAACGACAAAGATATCCCAGTTAATACGCGCGCATTACTTTGACACCACATGGCCCTGGTGTGGCACTGAACGAGGGCCATCACAAGGTATGCCCCGCGCGCTGCATCTTTGGCATTACTTACCCAACAGAGCGGGGAGGAGAGGCACTTAATGGCATCGCCGTCAAGACCAGCCAGGGCCAAGTCTCAGTCTCAGTCTCAGTCTCAGTCTCTCTCTCTCTTTCTCTCTCTCTCTCTCTTATTTTCATACCTTTATCTTGTGTAATTCCTCTCTCCCGCGTCATTCACTAAACCTTTTTTATTTATAAAAGTCATTTTCCAAGCTGCGCCTGAAGTTATTTTTGAAGCCATCAAATATATTTCTGTTGTTATTCTCCTCTCGTTTCTTTCCTCCCTCCCCCCCTTCCCCCCTTTCGTGACGTTATAAGCCCTGCTGTTGTTGATTCGCTTTTTGGAATGACGTCACTGGTGGGTGCACGGTGGGCTACCGGCAAGGTGCAAGCAGGTAAAACAGAAGGCAAGCAGACATACATATACAGAGTGTCAGGCAGACAAGAGAGAGACAAATCGGGCAATCAGCCCGACAGAGAGAGAGGCAGACAGATAGACAGACAGATAGACAAACAAAGAGGCAGACAGACATACAAACAAAGAACCAACCAATCAGACAAACAGACAAACAGACAGACAGAGAGATAGACAGACAGACAGACAGACAGACAAACAAAGAACCAACCAATCAGACAAACAGACAGACAGAGAGATAGACAGACAGACAAACAGACAGACAAACAAAGAACCAACCAATCAGACAAACAGACAGACAGACACCAACCCAAACAGGCAAGCAAGCAAGCAGGCCGATGCAGCCAGCCAAGGATGGAAGTCTGCGTGACCTGAAGGCTCTTTCTGCTATTGGATTTCACCAGAAAACGACCTCAAAGAGCACTCGCCGCGTCCCTCACGGGTCTCGTCCACCACCAACAGCGATTCTTCTAGAAGGTCAACATGTGTCATCTCGGAGGTGTTAAATTCAACGTCTTGGCCTCTCGTTTTCATTTCTTGGGCTTGGGGTGTTTGTTTTTTTTCTTTGCTTTTCTGGTCCTCGTTTCCTTGTTCTTGGTGTTTGTTTTGGTTGGTGCTTAGTGGCGTTTGTTTATCTTATTTATACGATTATTATTATAGATGTCATTATTTTTGTCTCTGTTGTTATTATTATCTTTATAATAATAATTATCATTACAACCACTACTCTCATTTTTCCGACATCATTATCATTGACCTTATTATCACTCTTATCCAAACAAGACATTTGATATTTATATAAAAAGACAATCATTTCCTTTCTATCTTTCAACTACTCGGTCGAGTTTCAATCTCCACCCACTCCATCTCCCTTCGTCATTTCTCTCTCTCTCTCTCTCTCTCTCTCTCTCTCTCTCTCTCTCTCTCTCTCTCTCTCTCTCTCTCTCTCTCTCTCTCTCTCTCTCTGCCTTTCCCCTTCCCTCCCCTTTTCGACGCATTCATCTTCCTCCTCCTTCATCTTGTTATCGCATTTCCCTGCCATCCACTCCACTCCTATCTCCGCCATCCGCCTCCTCTGCCCCCCTCCCCCACTCCCTTCTTCCCCTCCTTCTATCTTCTGCCTCTCCTCTCCCCTCCCCTCCTTCTATCTCGCTCTCCCCTCCTATCTCTTGCCTCTCCTCCTCCCCTCTTCCCTTCCTTATATCTTCTACCTCCCCCTCCTCCCTACCCCTTCCACTCCTCCAACCTTCTACCTCCCCCCCCCTATCCCTACCTTCTATCTCCCCTTCCTCCTTCCTCCTTCCTCCTACCTTCCATCTCCCCTCCCTCTTACCTCCTCCCCCTTTTGCCCCTTCCCTCTCCCCTCTACTACCCCCTCTCCCCCTCTCCCTCCCCTTCAGCTTGAACTGCTGCCAGGCCTGAGGCTCAGACCTGCCACCTCGCAGAAGACACTCAATAAAACGAAAAGTCTCCGTCCGCGCATGTGATCCTACAGACACACACTGTGAGATAGATGCGTGCGTGAGTGCGTGTGCGTCTGTGCGTGCGGTGCGTGGTTTTGAGAGAGCGTATGTGTTTTTGTGTGTGTTTTTTGTGTTTGTTTGTTTGTGTTTGTGTGTGTGTGTGTGTGTGTGTGTGTGTGTGTGTGTGTGTGTGTGTGTGTGTGTGTGTGTGTGTGTGTGTGTGTGTGTGTGTGTGTGTGTGTGTTCGCGTGCGTGTGCGTGAGCAATGCATGTGTAGCTTTATTACGTCCTGACAGTCACTCTGGGGTCATCCATCATGACATTAAGACACTGTAGGAGAGACAGACAGACGCGCAGATGACATGTGTATCACGGCAAGTCTGAGGTAAATGTTCGCATTTTTCTTCTTCTACTTCTTCTCTCTCTCCCCCCTTCTGCCCCCCCTCCCCCCTTGTTCGTTCCCAGCGATGCCGGGAGCGAGCGAGCGAGCGAGCAAGCGTGCGGGCGGGCGTGCGTGCGGGCGTGCGTGCGAGTGCCAACACGCGGGCGTTACGCGGATGACGCATGTCCCACTCCGCTCGTCTCGGGGCTTGCAAATGTGTCTCTTGCAACATGACAAACGGCTCGTCTCAGCGCGGCGGGTAATCGCCTGTGCTGGTCTGCTCGTTGCCTCGTTTCTCTTGCTCGCTCGGATCGTGGCTCGCTGCTCGTGGCTCGCTGCTCGTGGCGCTTGTTGGTGAGTTTCTCTCTCTCTCTCTCTCTCTCTCTCTCTCTCTCTCTCTCTCTCTCTCTCTCTCTCTCTCTCTCTCTCTCTCTCTCTCTCTCTCTCTCTCTCTCGTTTCTTTCCCGCAATTGCTTTCTCTCATCACTTTATGTCTCTATCTTTATCTCTCCTTCCCTCTTCTCTTCTCTTCTTTCCTTCTCCCTCCCCCTGTGACATCCATCTCCAGTAAGCACTTGTTTTGAAATACCAGTTGAGCTCCTCCCTTCGAGCGCGATGCCCCGCTCTGAGTCAGCCTCGACGCCGTCCTCCAGCCTCACGCACACGCAAGCGCACGCACACACACGGACGCACTCACCCAACACTCTCTATAAGGCCGAGGACACGGGCGTACGCTCCCCTCATATGAGATAAGTGCGCATGGCCGCTTCTCCTCTTCCTTTCCCTACCTCTTGTTCCCCTCTCCCACCCTCTTCCCCATTCCCATAGCCCTACTATTCCCCGACCCCCCTCCTCCTTATCCCCTTCCTGTCCATTCCCTCCTTCCCTCCCTCCTTCCCCATTTCCCTCCTCCTTCATCCCCATTCCCATAGCCCTACTATTCCCCAACCCCCCTCCCGTCTACCTACTGCTCCCCCTCCTCCCTCCCTCCTTCCATCCCGTCTCTCCCTCCCCATCCCTCCCTCCATCCCTCCCCCCATCCCGCCGAGGTCGCCTCCAGACCAAACAAAAGACGGCGATCCATCTTCGTAGCGACATAAATAAGACAAAACCAGGTTGGATGACATCACAAGCGGGAGATCCACACGTGCAAGGGGGGTGGGGATGGGGAGTGGGGAGGAGGGGGAAAGGTGGTAGGACAGGGGGGGGCGAGGGGTTCTAGACGCCACACAAATGCTGCCATTCCTCTCTAATCTCCCATAAGAAAAAAAAAGAAGAAGTAGAAGAAGCGTGGAGTTTGTGTGGTGAGGAGTAGGGGAGGAGGGGGTTGAGAAAGGCGAAAAAGGGGAATGGGGGAGGGGAAAGGGGGAAGGGGGAGGGAGTGGGCGGTGCACACCCTGGCACTGACGAGTGAGGACACATGGAGGAGATAGAGCTGTTAAGAGGTCGCTGTGAACGGCTGTTAGGGACGTTGTTGTCCCCCCCACCCCCAACCCCCAACCCCTCCCCTGCTGCTGCTGTTCAGGTGCTGTTCTCAGGTGCCGCCCCTT
The DNA here is from genome assembly GCF_977035675.1 of Penaeus japonicus. NCBI lineage: Eukaryota > Metazoa > Arthropoda > Malacostraca > Decapoda > Penaeidae > Penaeus > Penaeus japonicus. The sequence continues at coordinate 1,930,547 of NW_028234440.1, forward strand.
TCCCCTACCCCCACACCCCCACCCATCCCAGCCCCGCCCGATGCCTGTCGCTTCTAATTAATTTCGCCGCAAATAATTTAGAGGCCGTACGACAGGGGCGCGAGCGAGCGAGCGGGCGCACGCGTGTGTGTCTGTGTATATGTGTGTGTGTGTGCGTGCAATTACCTATATTTCACCCATGATAAACGACATTCGTGTTTCGCACTCATTCGTCAAAATCTAAGTAAATTATAAATCTCTAATGGTCTATATAAATCTTTGAGGTTGCAAGGGACTTTGCACCTTGCACTAATGCTATCTAATAGCCAAAGAAGAAGAAAGATGCAAGGGAAGACGCCATAGCAGAGGAGGAGGAGGAGGAGGTAGAGGAGGAGGAGGTAGAGGAAGAGGAGGAGGTACAGGAGGAAGAGGAGGAGGTGTAGGTACAGGGGGAAGAGGAGGAGAAAATAAAAAAAATGGCAAGAACAAGAACACCTACAACAACAAAAACAAAAACACAACAACCAACACATAGAAATGGAATAAGCAGGAAGATCATTTTTTTACGAAGACCGAGAGAAGGACAAAAATAATAAGGCACCGAAGCACATGGAGGAGGGGGTGGAACGGGGGGGTAGGGAAGGGGGTATCTAATATTAAGAAAAAGCAACAAGTTAACATGGGAAATTTTCGTCTCAGGCCGGAGTGGGGGGGTGGGGGGAAGAAGTGACGAGTAAATCAGGTCAAAACGTAGAAAATAAAAAAAAGGTAGAAATCCGGAGGTTTTCAAGTTACCACAAACCACAGCGCCTGTACATACATGTGTACGAACGGATACACACACATACAGATACACACATACACGGACAAAACTTACATACATATATACACACACGTTCACTCAGACACTTTAAGCAACAGGGTTAAAAACGCACTCTCATCCCCTCCCCCCTCCCCTCCCCCTCACACACACAGGTGAGCCATCATGGTGTACAAACATCCCAGGGGAAGGTGCGAGGGAGGGGGAGGGGGGGAAGGTAAACTGGAGGAAGAAGGGAATGGGGAAAGGGGGGAAGGGGGGAGGGGGAGAGAAGAGTGAGTATATGTGAAAGGGGGGAGAGAGGGAGAGAGGGAGAGAGGGAGGGAGAAGTGAGGGGGATATATTAGGAGAAGGGGAAGGGGAAGGAGGGGCAAAAGAGAGGAAGGAGAGAAGGAAGAGGGAGAGAGGAAGAAGAGAAGGAGGGGGGAGAGAGGAAGAAGAGAAGGAGGAGAGAGAGGGGAAGGAGAGAAGGAGGGGGGGAGGAGAGAAGGAGGGGGGGAGGAGAGAAGGAGGAGGGAGAGGGGAAGGAGAGAAGGAGGAGGGAGAGAAGAAGGAGAGAGAGGGGAAGGAGAGAAGGAGGGGGGAGAAGAGGAGGGAGGGGAAGGGGGTGCCACAAGGAAGGCACCCGCAGACCTCCTTAATCACGAGGTTTGGCACCGCAGGGGTTAAAAATACTTTCCCGACAACACCTACACTCTCGACCACCGTCGCTCTAGACAGCTTTCTCAGCCCTGCGCTTCCTCCTCCTCCTCCTCCTCCTCCTCCTCCTCCTCCTCCTCCTCCTCCTCCTCCTCCTCCTCCTCCTCCTCCTCCTCCTCCATTTTTTTCAGTCTGTCCGACTGTCTCTGTTTCTCTATAACATCATCTCTTCTCCCTTCAATCTCATTCTCATTCTCCTTTTCCTTCTCCTTCTTCTCCTCGTTCTCTCTCTCCCTCTCTCTCTCGCTCCCCTTCCCCCAAATCGCCTTTCTGTACCCCGCCCCATCCCGTCTCTCATGACACTCTCATGTACATTCCTTTCCAACAAACTCAAATCGTCATACCTTGCAGCGTTTGAGGGAATATATAACATCAATCATTACCTTGTAAATGTGTTAGTGTGTGTGTAAGAGTGTCGAGATGGATATGAAGAGGGAAGGGGGGGGAAGGGGGAAGGGGAGAGGGGCTTTGGAGGAGGAGGAGGAGGAGGAGGAGGAGGAGGAGGAGGAGGAGGAAGAGGAGGGGAAGGGAAGGGGAGAGGGGATTTGGAGGAGGAGTAGGAGGAATAGGAGGGGGAGGGGGAGGGGGAGGGAAAGGAGGAGGAAGAGAAAGAAGAGAAACCAGGAATAACATTCATGATAATAATAATAATAATAATAATAATAAAAGAAATACAACGCAGACCAACAAGAAAAAGAAAAAGAAAAAAAGAAAGTATCAATCAAAGAGAAGTCACGTCAGAAAAAAAACAATCCAAGTAAAAAAAAAAAAAAAAAAAAAAAAAAAGCCTCCTCCAAGCTACCTCCTCAGAGCAAATCAAAAAACGTTTCTTATCCGTCAAATCTCCGAATCTCCGCCAGGAAGTTACACACTGAGGCTCCTCCTTGAGCTACGTCTGTCGTCCTCCGTGTCTACTCCCCTCGGATGGCGGAGGCGAGATGGATAGGAGGGGGATAGGAGGGATAGAAGGGGGACAGGAGGATTCGAAAGGGATGGGAGGGATAGGAGGGGGGCAGGAGGATTCGAAAGGGATAGGAGGGATAGCAGGGATAAGAGGATTCGAAAGGGATAGGAGAGATAGAAGGGGGACAGGAGGATTCGAGAGGGATAGGAGGGAGGCAAGAGGATTAGAGAAGGATAGGAAGTCTTCTGCTCCTCCTTCCCCTTCCTTCTTTCCTTTCATCATCTTATTCTTTATACATTACCTTTCCTTCCAAGAAACTAAACTCCCTCGTTCCTCTACCTCACCCTCATCTTATAATGCGTATTCAGTATGGCGAACTTCGGTAGTTTTAACCCTTTGGAGTCAACACTCGAAGACACACCTTCCCTCCACCCCCCCCCTCACCTACCGTCACCCGAACCCTACCCCCCATGAGATGCCCTGGCCAAACATCCGAATAAATCTTTCTCTCTTGTCTTCCTTTCCTTCACCTTTCTTCTCTTCTCCCTCTTCCTCTTTTACCTTAGTCTTAGCTCTTTCCGGTAAAGAGGAGAGCGAGAGAGAGAGAGAGAGAGAGAGAGAGAGAGAGAGAGAGAGAGAGAGAGAGAGAGAGAGAGAGAGAGAGAGAGAGAGAGAGAGAGAGAGAGAGAGAAGAGAGAAGAAAAATAGAATTGAATAAAAAAAAAATCCAAAGTAATCGAGAAAGATTTGGAAAAAAAAATACGAGAAAAAAATACACACAAAAATAGTTAGAAAGAGAGAGAGAGGAAATAAAAATAAAAGAGAACGAGAATAAACTCCACATGAACAAAACAAAAAAAAAGAAAAAAGAAAAAAAAGAGAGAGAGAAAGAGAGAGAGAAAAGAGAAAAATAAATCAATCCTAGGCCCAATGTGGCATGTCCCGCGAAAGGGCCGCCCCTGGATGAATGGTTCCCCAGGGGCGCCAAGCAAAGGAAAGGGGGGGAGGGGGGCAGGACAGGGCATGGCAGGGGCTGTGGGGAGGGAGGGAAGGGGTCACAGGGAAACGAGGGTGAGTGAGGGGAACGAACGGAGGAGAGATAGAGATATAGAGATAAGAGAAGGAGGGAGAGGGAGGAAGAGGAAGGGAGAGTGAGGAAGAGGAAGAGGAAGAGGAAAGGAGGGAGGGAGAGCGGGAGGGAGAGGAGAGGAGAGGAGAGGAGAGGAGAGGAGAGAGAGAGAAAGAGCAAGAGATAGATAGATAGAGAGAGAGAGAGAGAGAGAGAGAGAGAGAGAAAGGGAGAAAGATAGAGAGATAGAGAGATAGAAAGAGAGAGAGATCCGCAGAGACGCTGTTGACACGGGGTCGCCGCACCATAAAAAGCGCCGGGACCGAAAACCCAAGAAGATCAACAAGACGCTCGTGATCCGTCTTCCAGTGTGGCTTCTGGTGGCGTCTTGGGCCTCGGGGGGGGGGGGGGGGGGGGAGGGGGGGGGGGGGGGGGGGGGGGGGAGGGGGTCGTGGAAGGAGAGAGGGAGAGAGGAAAAGAGGGAGAGGAGAGGAGTGGGTGAGGATATGGGGGGTTGGGGAAGACGGTGAGGGAGGAGGAAAAGAGAGAGGGAAACGGAGAGGGAGAATAGGGAGAGGGTGAGAAGGGTGTTGGGAGAAGGGAACAGCCCACGAGCAAAAACATGGAAAGAAATATCAGCCTTTTGTCAATCGTTGGGACAGTTGTGAAAATAGGGGTGAGGGAGGGAGGGAGGGAGGAAGGGAGGGAGGGAGGGAGGGAGGGAGGGAGGGAGGGAGGGAGGAAGGGAGGAGGAGGGAGGGAGGGGAGGGTGAAGCGAGAAAGGGGAAGGATAAGAAAAGAAGAGGAAGACGAGGAAAGAAAAGTGAAAGTAGAACAAATGTAAAATGAAAATGAATAAATGAAAAAAATCTACCTCAACATGAGCATAAACAAAAGAACAACAATACACAAGTCGAAGTAATAAACAAGCAAATAAATATATATCTAAAAAAACGACAATAATAACAACAGACGAATTAAGTATTCTTAAAAAAAAAATCTGAAGAGAAATGACCTGGTCCAGGATGCATTATGACCTCGCTGCCCGGAACCCTCATCTATATACAATGATTTCCCTCGCAGAGTTTACGATGTGAGGTCAAATGAGAGAGTAATGTTATGGCACCCTTGCTTCCTTTCCCTTCGGCGGCCGCGGCCTCCTCTCCTCTTCCTCCTCCTATTCCTCCTTCTACTTCTGTTTCTCCTCTTGTCTTCTCCTCCGCCGCCTCCTTCTACCTCTGTTCCCCCTCTTCTCTTCTCTTCCGCCTCCTTCTACCTCTGCTCCTCCTCTTCTCTTCTCCTCCGCCTCCTTCTACCTCTGTTCCTCCTCCTCCAACTTCTATCTCCTACTCTCCCTCCCTCCCTCCTTCTATCCTTTCCCCTCAACTCCCCTCTCTCCCTCAGCTTCCCTTCCTCCTTTCCTCCTTCCTCCTCCCTCCCTCCCCCCTCCCTCCTCTCTTTCCCTCCCCCTCCTTCCTCCCTCCCTCCTTCGTTCCTCCCAAAAGCTGATATTGTTAGTCGTTTTCAAGCTCTCGATAAAAGTCCATCTCGCTCCAAATTTTCTTTCATTCACGAGATAGATAACCGCCTCCGCCACATCCACCACTTTCCACTCGTTTTTCCGCTCCAGATCCCCGTATAGTTCTCCCCAACCAGCCAACTTTTCCCATTCCACAGGGCTGAATTCCTACCCGCCCCCCCTCTCCCTACTCCGTCCCCCTATCCCTTCCCCGTCACCCCCTTCCCTTTTCTAAGTCCCTCCCTCCCTCCCTTCCTCTCTCCCTCCCTCCCACTTGCGGCTGTGTCTCAACGCTGCGGCTGCGGCAGGGGAAGTGGCGGTGGCGGTGGTAGTGGTAGTGGCAGTGGCGGCGGCGGCGTTTTGGAAGCAGCGTGCAGGTGGGCCGGCCGTACGTCTGAACTTGGCCGGACAGTTGGACAGCTCATGGAAATTATGGCCCCGCTGGAACCTGGAAACTCGAGCGCTGGAGCCCGGAACGCTAAATTTACGGTCGTCCTCTTGCCCCCCCTCCCCCCCTCCCCTCTCTCTCTCTCCTCCTCCTCCTCCTCTCCCCCCTCCTTCCTTCCTTCCTTCCTCCCTTTCCCCTCTCTCTCCGTCTCCTTCCTCCTTCATCTCCTCCCTTTCCCCCCATCTCTCTCCCTCCTTCTTTCCCCTCTCTATCTCCCCCTTCGCCCTCCCTATACCACCGTT
>NW_028234440.1:1946226-1948726 GCF_977035675.1 Penaeus japonicus
TAGCATGATAATGACGACTCTGGCACGGGAGATCTTAACTTCTAATCGCCATCATTAACAATGGCATTCTCCACAGCTCATCACACTCATCACTTAAAAACAAAGAGGGAGGAGGGGAGGGAGAGGGAGATAGGGGAGGGGAGGGGAGGGAGGGAGAGAGGGGAGGGAGAGAAAGAGCTAGATAAGAGAGAAAGAAAAAGAGTGAGAGACAGAGAAAGACAGACAGATAAACCGAGCGAGCAAGAGAGAAATTATGTGTGTGTGTGTGTGTGTGTGTGTGTGTGTGTGTGTGTGTGTGAGAGAGAGAGAGAGAGAGAGAGAGAGAGAGAGAGAGAGAGAGAGAGAGAGAGAGAGAGAGAGAGAGAGAGAGAGAGAGCAACGATCTGATTAACTTCCCAACGTCTGTCTCATTTGGGGGTCCCGCAGCCGGAACGACTTTGCAAACCGTTTCAAACAAACAGTGCGAATCTTGCCTGGTGATTGGTCGGATTAGAAGGGATTGGGGAAGATCATGGACCAAGGGGGAGGAGGGGGATGGAGACGAAGAGAGAGAGAGAGGAGGTAAGAGGGAGAGGGGGAGGGAGGGGGGAGGGGAGGGCTACACGGTCTGGGATGAAACGGAACTTCAAATGGTTTGGATGATTTGTGATTAGGGAGAAGAGGTGGCAGGAGAGAAGAGAGAGGGAGAGAGAAAAGAGAGGGAAGGAAGGAGAGAAGAGAGAGGGAGAGGGGAGAGAAGAGAGAGGGAGAGGGAAGGAAGGAGAGAAGCGAGAGAAAGAGGGGAGAGAAGAGAGAGGGAGATGGACGGAAAGAGAGAAGAGAGAGGGAGAGGGAAGGAAGGAGAAAAGAAGAGGAGGAAAGGGGAAGGAGAAAGAGAAGGTGGGGAGAAGGGAATGAAGTGGAAAGAAGGGGGATCGACCGACCTAACTCCCATCACCACCTCCTCCACCACTCCACAACCTATTCCACCTTCCCCCCCTCTACCCTTCCACCCCCCTTCTCTACCCCCACCTCCACCTCCACCTTCCAATCATCAGCGATCCACCTCTAACTCGCAGCATAAAGCAGGCCAGGCAACGGTAGGCAGAATAAACCACGAAGGCGTGACAGTAATTGTCTCAGAGGAAGAAATATGCACGTGCACCCACTGCACCCCCCCTCCTCCTCGTGTTGTCCAAGGCGAGGGGGGGAGGGGGAAGGAGGAGGGTAAGGAGGAGGTGGAGGAGGAGGTAGTGGAGGAAGAAGAAGGAGGAACAGGAGGAAGAAGATATAGGAGGGAGGAGGAAAAGAGGAAGGAGAAGGATACGAAAAGGGGAAGAAAAATCAAATTACGAAAAGGAGAAGAAGGAACAAGCAAGTGACTCAAAACACCACAAGCACATCGGTAAGATCTCAAAAAAAAAACCGCGAGAGGAAATCATCCATTGCGTAAGAGGCCGCCCAACCCGCCCGCGTGTCTTTCTCACTCCGAGGGCGGCAATCAGAGCTCGGTTGTTCCCAATCAGAAGTTGGGTGTTATTTGCGCCAATCAGAAGTTGGGTGTTATTTGCGCCAATCAGGAGCGGGTGTTAGTTACAAGCTCGCGGGAGGCAGAAGAGGGATTCCGCTCCCTAATTCCACATCAAAACTGGCCAATTACCCGCCGGTCGTTGGCGGACATCGTCAGGGATCCTCTTGGACTGTTCCGAGCTGAAACTTGAAGATCCTTTTGCCAAGCCTAAACTCCTTTGGGGATCTTGCTCTTTCTCCCTCTCGCTCTTTCGCTCTCACTCTTTGATTTCTTTTCTTTTCTATATTTGCGTGTTTCTGTACTTCATTCCTATCCCTCTTTCTCTCTCTCTCTCTCTCTCTCTCTCTCTCTCTCTCTCTCTCTCTCTCTCTCTCTCTCTCTCTCAGAGATCTCAGCATCTCCGTTCACACGCAGAACGCGGAGAAGGGAGAGGAGGGAAGGAGGAGAGAGAGGGAGGGAGGGAAGGCAGGGGGTGGGGGTGAGGGGGGGCGTGGGTCTTGTATACTACAGAGTCCTTTCGCTGTTCATGGAAAACTATTGCCCACCTAGATGACAACACCGCCTTGCCCCTCCGATGATGCCCGTGACCCTCCACCTGTTCGGACACGTGCTTTCTGGATTGGACTTCGGCTTCGCAAACACCGCGGACCCATGCTTGCCCCCAAGTAGCGCGGACTTGAAGGTACAGCCTGACCCCCCTTAAGGACGAGCTCCACCGCCAGCTCCTCTCCCCCTTCGCTCCTGTCGCTCCTTCGCGATCCGACAGCCACTTGCGGATACCCCAGCCAAGCCAGCGGGAAGCGGACGGGGGTCGCCCCAAAACGGCCTATTCATAAGGCAAGTTTCCAGAGTGGAGACATAGGACGCGCCGGCCTTTGAAAGACGGGCTTTTATTTTCGTCAAAACATTAGTATCCTCGTTTTCTGCCACCCTGCCCCTCCCTTCCCTTCCCCTCCCCCCCCTTCCTTCCTTCTTCTCCTCATCCCCCTC
>NW_028234440.1:1956226-1971226 GCF_977035675.1 Penaeus japonicus
CTTGTCTTTCTGTCATGCTTCATTAAGGTGGCATCGGCCTGGGTATGAGCCCCGTGGACGAGTGATTGCCAATATCGCCGCGGCGGAGAGGCTGTGGGATGAGATGGGAAGCTGTGGATGTCGCTTTCTATCATTTCCTCGCGTACGGCGGGGGACGTCGGCGCTAACGAACGCTAACGAACGCTAACGAATTCAAGACTTCAGGAAAAAAAGGAAAAAAAAAACAACGGTGTACATGTACGGATTTGCAGACACGGCCGCGATTACATGCTTAGATACATACATACGTATAAGCATAACCATATATATATATACTCAAAAAAAAAAAAAAACACATACATACATACATACATACATACATACAAACAAACACACACACAAATACCGGCGCGTGGGGACGGTACAGGTATATAGGCCTCGGCGATCGGCCTACCCATAACTACAAATGTTTCCAATTACCAATTAGCATACGTTAACGAGGGAACGCTGATGAAATTTGCGAAAAGTGGACTTTCGGTGCGCCGTTTTTGCCCGTCGGATTAGCATTGTTTGGCGGAGGGGGAGGAGAGGAGGGGAGGGGGAGGTGATGTTTGTTTGTTTGGTAGGTTGTTTATCAAAGTTATCTAAAAGCATACATATCTTCTGTAATACTTATATATAAGTTTTGCATGATGGGTCTATACAGGCCATCCACGATAAAAAAAAAATAATAATAATGATGCGGTAATTAAATTATACAGATCGATGTTTATAAAGATGACGACAAAATGATAACAATCCCTTTTCATAACAACAGTAGCTATCCCGCCTCCCAGCCTCAGCCTCTGAGACACCATGGGCATCATGCGAAGTCGCCAAGCAGAAGGCGCTGCAGTTCGGGATGGTGACAAGTAGCAGAGAATCCAGCAAGCCTCAGCAGGAACAGACAGCAGAGAACAGCAGGGCGTGGGATCGACAGACAGCAGAGAGCAGCTGGACTAAGCAGTGACAAGCAGCAGAGAGTAAAAGAGAGAGAGAGAGAGAGAGAGAAGCAGTGACAGACAGACAGCCGAGAGCAGCTGTGCCGAGCAGCGACAGCCATCACAGAACCCAGCAGGCCTCAGCGGTGACAGGCAGCAGAGAAGCCAGCAGGGCAGAGAACCCAAACAGCAGTAGCAGACGCGGGCACGCAGGCGGCGGAGGTGGTAGGTAGCCCGGTTCGCCCGGTTCGCCAGCGCGAGGTTCATTAGCGGAGTATTGTTCCAGCAGAGGCCTGACGGAGCGCACAGCCCTGCACCGCCTTTCGTATTCTAATTAGCCGCCCCTACAGGCCCCGTGTGTCCACCCTGCCGCCCACGCCCGTAAGGTTCACTCTCCCATACCCACCCGCAAGGAATACCCACCTTCGGGCCCACAGCTCATAAGGTCCACCTCGGGCTATGTTCATTCTTACAACACTTGGCAGTGGTCAGTTTACAGTGTTGCAAAGTCAACGGGCAGCATAAAAATGTTCGCGGGGGGGGGGGGGGGGGGGGAGATAGGGGAAGAGAACAGAGAGGGGAGAGGATGAAAATGGTGAGAAGGGAAGATGAAACATGGGAAAGAGGAGCGGGAGGGGTAGGGGTAGGGGTAAGGGGAGGGGGAGGAAGAGGACGAGGAGGAGGAGGTGAAGGGAGTAGGGAGGGAGAGAGAGAGGAAGAGAGGAAGAGAGGAAGAGAAGAAGGAAGGAGAAGGAGAAGGAGGAGGAAGAGGAGGAGGGGGGAGGGAGGGGAGGAGGAGAGGAAGAGAGGAAGAGAGGAAGAGAGGAAGAGAGGAAGAGAGGAAGAGAGGAAGAGAGGAAGAGAGGAAGAGAGGAAGAGAGGAAGAGAGGAAGAGAGGAAGAGAGGAAGAGAGGAAGAGAGGAAGAGAGGAAGAGAGGAAGAGAGGAAGAGAGGAAGAGAGGAAGAGAGGAAGAGAGGAAGAGAGGAAGAGAGGAAGAGAGGAAGAGAGGAAGAGAGGAAGAGAGGAAGAGAGGAAGAGAGGAAGAGAGGAAGAGAGGAAGAGAGGAAGAGAGGAAGAGAGGAAGAGAGGAAGAGAGGAAGAGAGGAAGAGAGGAAGAGAGGAAGAGAGGAAGAGAGGAAGAGAGGAAGAGAGGAAGAGAGGAAGAGAGGAAGAGAGGAAGAGAGGAAGAGAGGAAGAGAGGAAGAGAGGAAGAGAGGAAGAGAGGAAGAGAGGAAGAGAGGAAGAGAGGAAGAGAGGAAGAGAGGAAGAGAGGAAGAGAGGAAGAGAGGAAGAGAGGAAGAGAGGAAGAGAGGAAGAGAGGAAGAGAGGAAGAGAGGAAGAGAGGAAGAGAGGAAGAGAGGAAGAGAGGAAGAGAGGAAGAGAGGAAGAGAGGAAGAGAGGAAGAGAGGAAGAGAGGAAGAGAGGAAGAGAGGAAGAGAGGAAGAGAGGAAGAGAGGAAGAGAGGAAGAGAGGAAGAGAGGAAGAGAGGAAGAGAGGAAGAGAGGAAGAGAGGAAGAGAGGAAGAGAGGAAGAGAGGAAGAGAGGAAGAGAGGAAGAGAGGAAGAGAGGAAGAGAGGAAGAGAGGAAGAGAGGAAGAGAGGAAGAGAGGAAGAGAGGAAGAGAGGAAGAGAGGAAGAGAGGAAGAGAGGAAGAGAGGAAGAGAGGAAGAGAGGAAGAGAGGAAGAGAGGAAGAGAGGAAGAGAGGAAGAGAGGAAGAGAGGAAGAGAGGAAGAGAGGAAGAGAGGAAGAGAGGAAGAGAGGAAGAGAGGAAGAGAGGAAGAGAGGAAGAGAGGAAGAGAGGAAGAGAGGAAGAGAGGAAGAGAGGAAGAGAGGAAGAGAGGAAGAGAGGAAGAGAGGAAGAGAGGAAGAGAGGAAGAGAGGAAGAGAGGAAGAGAGGAAGAGAGGAAGAGAGGAAGAGAGGAAGAGAGGAAGAGAGGAAGAGAGGAAGAGAGGAAGAGAGGAAGAGAGGAAGAGAGGAAGAGAGGAAGAGAGGAAGAGAGGAAGAGAGGAAGAGAGGAAGAGAGGAAGAGAGGAAGAGAGGAAGAGAGGAAGAGAGGAAGAGAGGAAGAGAGGAAGAGAGGAAGAGAGGAAGAGAGGAAGAGAGGAAGAGAGGAAGAGAGGAAGAGAGGAAGAGAGGAAGAGAGGAAGAGAGGAAGAGAGGAAGAGAGGAAGAGAGGAAGAGAGGAAGAGAGGAAGAGAGGAAGAGAGGAAGAGAGGAAGAGAGGAAGAGAGGAAGAGAGGAAGAGAGGAAGAGAGGAAGAGAGGAAGAGAGGAAGAGAGGAAGAGAGGAAGAGAGGAAGAGAGGAAGAGAGGAAGAGAGGAAGAGAGGAAGAGAGGAAGAGAGGAAGAGAGGAAGAGAGGAAGAGAGGAAGAGAGGAAGAGAGGAAGAGAGGAAGAGAGGAAGAGAGGAAGAGAGGAAGAGAGGGAAAAGAAACGGGGGAGAGGAAGAAGAAAAAAAAATAAGTAAAAGAGGGTAGCCCGACGGCCGCGTCCATAAACTACATATCGGTGATCTCCGCCAAACAGCTTGTTACTACAACTCGGCCCTGTTCAGGTAGTTAAGATATCTAAATTGCCCCAAACAGACTAGGAGAGACTGGTCAGCCATGTGCCTCCCGATACCATCTTCGCTACACACACTGACCACTTTGTCCCCATCATCATCACAACCAACAGGGACTGCTCCTTAAAACCCGCGCCCCTGCTCCTTAAAGTACGTGCTCCTGCTCCCTGCTACGCGCCCTGGGACCTGCTGCTGATGCCTCTTCTTCCTCCTGCTCCTGCTGGCTGCCTCGCCGAGCCGAGCTCCTTGGAATAGGAATAGCGCCGGATTAATGCATCCCTTTGACGGGATGAAATATCCTCGCGCCATTTTTGATGCTTCGAAAATAAGCCGTCGTCAGTTCTTTTTTATTATTTTATTTTTCTTTCTTTCTTTCTTTCTTTCCTTTCATTTCGTTTTTCATTTCAAACTTCTTACTATCCCCTCGTTTTTTTTTTTAACTTTCGCTTTCCGTGAAGGATCTCTTCCCTCGAGGAAGACGAATTTTTCCAACGCCCTTTCGTGACGACATAATATTCTCAACGCGGATGCAGATGTCTTAATTTCACCGTCCTTCTATTTCACTGCCACTTCTTCACCGCGCCCCCTCCGCCGCGCTCCACAATCATTCCGATTATTACGGAGTGCAGCTGTAATCATCTAGATTTACTGCTTTCATTTACACCAAGACGCACGCCTAATCAATGGATACCATCGGGTTGCCTTCCCATAATCTTTTTTTTTTCTTCTTCCTCGGAACCGAATCCTACAAGGTCTTTTTTAACGGGAAGATTGATTTTTTTTTTCTTCTGTCACTTCCTTCAATCATAATCTTTCTCCGCTATTATTCATGTTTTAATATTACTCAATTGCTACTGTTTTGTTATTATCATCATCATCATTATTATTACTATTATCATTATTATTATTAGCAGCGACAGTACTATCATCAGTACCGGTAGTTGTAATGCTGTTACCACAATAACCATCGTTGTTATTACTATCATCATTCTCAAAACCGGTAGTCCTATCACCATCCTCATCATCATTACCTTTATCATCATCATCATCATCATCTTTACTCCCCACCTTCCCTTCCCCGATCCTCCTCCTCCTCCCCCTCCCCCTCCCCCTTCCCTAAGGCGCCCTTCGGTGTGCTAAAGCCACTAGACAACACACAAGCTATTCGGTAGCGAGTTAAAGGTGTGTCTAGAGGTAAGGGTAGGAGATGGGTGGGGGTGGGGGGGAAGGGGGAGGGGATGCGGCGGCGTGTCGGCAGGGTTGGTGTTAGCCTTCCTCTAACCCCTCCTCTTCTCCTTCTTTTCTCTACTAGAACCCCTTCCCCTAATCCTTATCCTCCTCCTACCAGACCATTGAGACGAAGAGGAAGAAAATGTTCTTCTTTTCTTTTTTTTTCTTTTTTCTCTTCTATCTATCTGCTCTTCCCTTCCAACCTTCTTATATGTCTCCTCCTCCTTACCACAACCACTTCTCATTCTCTTTCTCCTTCTCCTTCTTCTCCTTCTTCTCCTCCTCCTCCTTCTTCGTCCTTGAGCCCCTAGACCTTCCGCCGTGCCTAAGCCCAACCAACACCAGCCGGATAGGTCGCAGAGAATCTCGATACATAAATATCGACCCGAAATATTTCCCCGTTTTTATCTCTTTAGTGTTAATGGCTTCTCGAGGAATGCCGATCACACACACATACACACTGACGAATTGTTCCTGGATGATTATATATCGGTGTGTGTGTGTGTGTGTGTGTGTGTGTGTGTGTGTGTGTGTGTGTGTGTCTTTGAGAATACAGACTATCATGGTGACACCGTGCATGTCTATATGTATGACATACAGACTTTGAGGACATATGACTATATGCTTCACTATATATATATATATATATATATATATATGTGTGTGTGTGTGTGTGTATGCATATATACACAAACGTATCACAACCGTAAACAAACACAAACAAACGAGCGCGTTGAGCGTCCGCGAGATGTCTAATCTCGTAGGGTAAGATTTCATGTTTCTCGGGCGTCGCCGCCTTCGCCGTCGCCCTCGCCGCCGTCGTCCTAATCTCCCTCCAGCCTTAATGCTCGCCTCGATCATCCCCGTTACTTTGTCTCTCTCGTGTTCCCGATCCGGCGTCATTAAGTACGCTGATAGCGCTGACAACCGGAGACGATCGCTCACAGTTTTGTTCAGGCTGACGATCGTTCGAGTCTTGTTTCTCTCTCGTTCACTCGCACTCGCCGACGTCCGTCCTCGGGGTCGGGGTATGTTGTATGCCTGCTAGTCAGCCAGCCACTCGCCGTCTTCATTAGGAAGGGGTCTATCTAATAATCATTATAATTGGAGAGAGAGAGAGAGAGAGAGAGACGAGGAGTGTGGGGATGAAGACGAGGAGGAACGGGTGGTGACACCGAGGACGACGACACGCAATAGTAGAGAGAGAGAGAGAGAGAGAGAGAGAGAGAGAAAAAAGAAAAAAAAAAAAATCCCGCGTCAAAGCTACGTCGAGCCTGCCTCCCCCTCTCCCTCTCTCTCCCCCCTCCTCCTCCTCCTCGGCCTGCCTGACCTGCATCGGACTTCTAATTAATATATGTGCAGGCTCGTGTCCGGCGCGACTGTACCGTAAATCATGGGGCGATTAGCGGGACGGCCACGAGGATCGCTCTAAACCGGGTATAATGCCCAGATTGACACTTAATTTCTTCATCGCCAGTTGCGAACAAGTAACAGGGCATTAGCCAGCGCAGGTTAAGTAAGCACGCTCTGCCTGTCCCCGTGCCAACAAGCTGCCTATGATTAGCCGCGTGTGCTAGACCCGCTCTCAAACGCATTCACATACGATCCACGCGATGTTCTCGGGCTGACCCCCCCCCCCTCTTTCCTCCCCCCCCCATCCTCATATTCTCTTATTCACTCACCCCCTCCCTCATCCTCTCTCTCTTCCTCTATCATCCTCATCTTCCTCTCACTATCTCCCCCTATCCTCCTCATCCTCATCTTACTCTTCCTATCTCCCTATCCCCCTCCCCCACCATCCTCTTCCTCTTCCTCTCCCCCCCTTACCATCCTCTCTCTCTCCCCCCTCCCCCTTCCCCCCCTTCCTAGGTCTCGATCCTCTTTTAACTCCACATTGAGACATGACATGCGATGTTCTTTTTATCGCCCCGTGTGCCATTTAACTCCCTTGGCTGAAAGGACTACAAGAGATCTGGGAAATATTATAAGCGAATGTACGAGAATCGTTCACCTTTACGACATGTGATCGGAATCCCTTATCCTCTGCTTAGCTGCAAATTATGTGTTCGCGAGAAGGAGTTGAATGAGGTTTAGATGAGAACAGAGGATGAACCGACCGCCTTTCTCCTTAGTGTTTAAGATCCTGGGCCTTATCGGCTACACCGTCAGAAAAGGCTTCGAAAGGTGGAGGGGGGAGAAGAAGAGGGAGGGAGGAGGGGGGAGAAGAAGAGGGAGGGAGGAGGGGGGAGAAGACGAGGGAGGGGAGAGGGAGGAGATGTGAAGGAGAAGGCGAAGAGGTGATTCGAAGGAGAAGGAAAGAGAGAGAAGAAGGGATAGAGGCGAAGGATAAGGAAAAGGGGAAGGGAAGGAGGCGAAGGGGACGGGGAGAGGGAGAGAGGCCAGAGGAAAATAAGTGAAAGAGAGAGAGAGAGAGAGAGGACGGTGTTGTGAGAGCGACAAGAGTGCCGAGGCCCTCTAGCGGACTAGTTATAAATTACAGCAATGTTCACCGTGACAGTTATGACGGCCGCTCTCGTACCGAATCGGAATAATTTACCCATTTTTCTCCGGGTTATTGATGGAGTTCGCTGCCTTCTGACACTTTGTAGATTGGCGCTGTTTCGCTGGCGAGGGAGGCCGGGGAGGGAAGAGGAGGAGGAGGGAGGGGGGGAAGGAGGGGGCTTCCAACCTCCCTGCCAACACTCCTGATCGAATGGAGGGCTTGGGTTTCCAACTTCCCTGCCACTGCCAACACCTCTTCGGCTTTTACAACGTCCTTGCCCTTTGCCAACACTGCAGTATGTAAATGACTTTACTGAAAGTGCTTGAAAAACATTTGCCCCATTTTCACGAATTAAAGACACGTGTGTGACTATGATTCTGTGTGTGTGACTTTGTGTGTGTGTGTGTGTGTGTGTGTGTGTGTGTGTGTGTGTGTGTGTGAGAGAGAGAGAGAGAGAGAGAGAGAGAGAGAGAGAGAGAGAGAGAGGAGCAGAGGAGGAAGAGAGATGCGTGAGAGGAGAGCAGAGATGAGATGACGAGGGGGAGGATGGAGAGAGAGAGGAGAGGACCGCTGAGAGAGCGGATGAGAGGAGAGAGAGAGAAGGGAGAGTGGGAGAGACGATGAGGAGGAGAGAGAGACGAGAGAGAGCGTGGAGGAGGGGAGAGATCGGGGGAGGATGAGGAGAGAGAGCGAGAGAGAGAGAGCTCCAGTAGGCACACACTCTCGCGTACTGTACAATACACCTCCCTCCCAATGCATTAAACTTCCCCGCCCAACACAAATGCACACAAACTTATGCAGTGTCAATGAAGCCTGAACAAACCCCCCTCTCGCCGGACAGGTAGACAGCTCCAGAACCAGACCAACAGGGAAGCATCAGTCAGGCGTCACAGATATGAATATTGACACCCAGACGCACTCACAAGCACCGTCATTCACACTCGGCCACGACCGCGCTGCCCGCTCTCGTCCCCGGCAGCAGCGCCTCCTCCTCCTCCTCCTCCTCGCCAAGCACATGCATGACGCCAAGAATCTTGCATGACGCGATCGTAACACAGGACAGCCACGAGGGGGAAGCACAGTAAACGACGTAATTGAAACGCAATGAGGCAAAAAAAGAAAAGAAAAAAAAAAACGAAGAAAAGAAAAAAAGAAAACGAAGATCACCGAAATGAAATAAAAATAAACTCATTGACGAAGGACACAGACACAAACACACGCACACACCCGCACATACCCGCAGACAAACGTACAATTATCCTCTCGTAATGACGCCGTAAAACTTGTTGGTATCACGTCTAAATGTTTACAACGGTCACGCCTCATAAACCATGATTGACAGCCAACCTTTCTGAGACCAGGGCAAGGGGTAGGGGTAGGGTGGTGGTGGCAGGGGAAGGGGTAGGGTGGTGGTGGTAGGGGTAGGGGTAAGGGTGGTGGTGGTGGTGGTGGTGGTGGTGGTAGGGGTAAGGGTGGTGGTGGTGGTGGTAGGGGAAGGGGAAAGGGTGGAGTGGTTAGAGTGGTGGTAGGTGAGAGAAGGGGGGGGAGGGGTGATGGACGGACCTCCGACCTCCACTTTCCCCCCTCCCCTCTCCCCTCCCCTTCCCCCTTCTTATTTAACACCATCGGAAAAGTTCGTGGATGAGTTTGTATGTATATAAATAAATAAGCATATATACCCCCCCCACACACACACAAATATATATCACTATTGTTACTAATAAGTGTCATTATTATTCTTTTACTGTCTTCCATCACCGTAATTAGCAATATCGCTATGATCACGATCAACATCTATTACTACTGTTCGAAGGCGTGGTCCAGTGGCTTCCCTCTCTCAATTATTTTCTCCTAAGACTAACAAGCCACGAAGGCAATTAAAAGAAACAACAAAAAAGAAGAAAAGAACAATCCCCTAATCAAAACACAGTATCAAGTCGAAAAATCAACCACCAAATTTACGTTAATGATCATAATAATAACAGTAAAGTCAATGGACGGATTCAAACGACGCCGACGAAATGCGCGGTGAAAATAACTGGACATTCACGAAGAAAGAAAAAAAAACAAATCTGTAAATCTCTTTCCAAAGAATATTTTAAAAAAATAAAATAAGTAAATATTCCAGGTTCTGCCCACGTAAACAAGAACGAGGCATTTCCTAAAAAAAAAAAAAAAAAAGGCCGACGCACACACTTGACCAAATTATATCCATTACCTTCTCCCGACCCCTCCCCCCAAATAATAAAATACAAAAAAACAATAAAGAACACAAAACTGCATCCCAGCGTTCTGATTGGCTAGCCGTCCTACCTCAAGACGCGCTCCCATTGGCTAACAGACGCGCAAGACTCAACTGTCATTCAGAGAGATTACGAGACCCCAAATTTGACACAAATGCGGGGGGTTATTTCAGCCTTTGCGCCGCCATCATGCGAACAAGCGGTAAAGGAGATGGTGGATAAGGGGGAGGGGTGGGGGTGAGGGGGATAGGAATGAGTGGGAGGAGGAGGAGGAGGTGAAGGGGGTAGGAATAAGTGGGAGGAGGAGGAGGAGATAGTGAAGGGGGTAGGAATAAGTGGGAGGAGGAGGGGGAAGGGAAGGGAGGAGGTGAAGGGGGTAGGAATAAGTGGGAGGAGAGGAAGGGTTAACAAGGGGAGAGGGGAAGGGGGGGTGGGGGAGGCAGGGACAAACGCAAAATAACAGCGCGGGATAAGTGTGAGTTGAAAGGAGATATTAGCGAGGGGAGCAAATAAGTAATAGGAGGGGAGGGTTTTAAAAACAGGAAAGAGGGAGGGACAGTAGAGCGATGGGGGAGGGGGAAAGGGAGGGAGGGGCTGAAGGGGCGGCAGTCATGCAGACAGACAGGCACAGGGGTGTCGTCGGGCGTGTCAGAGGCACGTGAATTGGCCGCAGTCATGCAAGGGCGGCCGCAGTCCCCGCCGCAGCCGCAGCCGCAGCGCCGGGCCTCGGGTGGGACTGTTTAAAACCCTGTCATTACACTGACTTGTCGCTAAGGCTACAATTATGTGAAAGAAATACATGTCATTTAAGCATAAAATTGATTTACGCGCTGGCTCGGGCGACTCTCGGCGCTGTGTCAACACGGATTTGCACATGTGGATGTGTATGTATTCAGATGTACACACACACACACACACACATATATATATGTATATATATATATATATGTGTATATATATATATATATATATATATATTGTCGTGTGCGTGTGCGTGTGTATAAGCGCGCGCGCATGAAAGAGAGATAGAGAGAGAGAGATAACCTCTTCCTTATTCTCCCTCTATCTCTCACATTCTCCTCTCTCCTCCTCCTCCTCCGCGGCTTCGTTACACAAATTGACAGGCAAGAACTTGGTCGCGCGGTCACGGGTTTTTTTGATTGGCGCGGTGACCGGCAGAAGAGGAGGAGTCTGAACACAGGACAGGCGTGGTTTACCCGTAACGCTTTTGTGTCTGATGGCTGAATCAATCATGTCTAACCAACATAGGAACTCCCCCTCCTTCCCTCCCTACACTTACCCTATACCTACCCCTACTTTCCTTGCTATTCCTGTGCACATACTTTTTTTTCTCTAATTTCTCTCTCTCTCTCTCTCTCTCTCTTCTTCTTCTTCTTCTTCTCCCTCTTGGTGTCAGTGTTCCCACAAGTGCCACAACACCTCTCCCTCTCCTCCCATTCCTTCCCCTCCACCCCCTACTCTCCTCTCTTCTATGTAAGGGGGTAAGGCTCAACACCCCTACCTCCCCTTCCTCCTTCCCCCCCTCCCCCAACTCCCCTCCTCCTCCATCTTAGGAAGGGGGGGAAGAACTAACAACCCCCTTCCTCCCTCCCTCCCTTCCCCCACTCCTCCCCTTCTACCCCCCTACCCCCATCCCCACCCCCACCCGACGCCATCGAGTTCCTCCTATCGGGGTCTCTGTATCGCCCTCATTATCGGTTTAGTTGCAACAATCAGAGCCTTTAGTATTGTATCGTTATCGATGCCATCGCCAATGCCCTAATTGCATCGAACAGCCTGATTACCTGAAACATCCACCTAATTACACCCACTGATGGGGGCCAATGATGGGGCAGATGGGCGCCAATGATGGGGACGCGATGGGCGCCGTCGCTGCTGATGCCTGCCTGCCACCACGCCGCCCATGCAACGAGCCAGCATGACGGGGCGGGAGTGGGCTTGTGGGTGGGGTGGGGGGTTGAGTGGAGGTGGTCATGATAAGTAATTAAAACAATATTAAGAATAACGATGATAATAATCCTGATAACGGCAATAATGATGATAGTAATGATAGCAATAATTAGTAATAGTACTAGCGGCAGTAATGATAATATAAAAAAAAGTACAGTGATACTAATGACACTGTAATCGTCACCATCGCTATCTGCCTATCAGTCTATCTATCTATCTATTAGTCTATCTACCTACCTCTATCAGTCTATCTACCTATCTATCTGCCTTTCTTTCCGTTCGTCTATCAGTCTGTTTCTGTCTACTTGGCTGCCTGCCTGTCTGTATGTCAGTCTGTCTGTCTGCCACCGCCATTACTCATCGCCGCCTCGCTTTTCCATTGGGGTTTTAATCACCAAAAACACAACCACTAATTGCTGTGAACTCCCACCCCCCCTAATCCCCCTACACCCTATCCTCTTCCTCTTCCTCTTCCTCTCTCACTCACTCTCACTCTCTTTCCTTCACTTTCACTCTTTCTTTCTTTCTTTCTCCCACTCTCCCTCTCCCTCTCCCTCCCCCTCCCTCCCCCCCCTCTCTCTCCCTCTCTCTCTTCCTCTCTCTATCCCTCCATCATTGTTTGTCTGTAGGTGTCTCCATACCATTGCATATCACTTTAATCGTCGATTTTCTTCACAAATCGCGCTATTGCATGATCCGTGTGAATAAGTCAATTTCATCGTCCAATAACAATGTCTTTCTGTTTCACCTTTTCTTTTTTTCCTGTCAAGTTTCAATTCATCTCTCAATAATTATCCCGTTTTATATTCCTGGTGTTATCTCTCTCTCTCTCTCTCTCTCTCTCTCTCTCTCTCTCTCTCTCTCTCTCTCTCTCTCTCTCTCTCTCTCTCTCTCTCTCTCTCTCTCTCTCTCATTCTCTGTTGTTTTTTTCGCGAGATTATTTTTCACGTTCGTTTTGATGATCTTTGTTCATTTATTTAATTTGATCTTTTCATCTATTTTTTTTCTTTTTTTTCTTTCTCTTGCTCTCCCTCAAACACACACACACACACACACACACACACACACACACACACACACACACACACACACACACACGCACGCACACGCACACGCACACACACGAGCAATTATGAATCACGCGTTATTTTTCACGCCGTGACAAGTGACTATCGTAATGGTGACGGTCGTGACACTAATGTCACCATGATCACCACCTACATCACTCACCCGCGTCATCATCACCAACAATAAAATTTATAAAAGCGTAAATTGCACGAACATGTGGGTTTGTTTGTTTGTTTGTGTGTGTGTGTACGTGTGTTTGTGTGTGTGTGTGTATGTGTATGTGTATGTGTGTGTGTGTGTGTGTGTGTGTGCGTGCGTGTATGCGTGTGCGTGCGTGTATGCGTGTGTATGCGTGTGCGTGCGTGTGTGCGTGCACGTGTGTGTATGCGTGTGCGTAGGGGATCGTAGAAAACAGACATTAATTACCCCCTCCCCCCTCCAGCACTCCCCCGCGACCAGCCATTTCACAGCAAAACAAAAGCTGTCAAAAAACAACAGCAAAATGCCGCCGCTTCTTCCAGCAAGATCCCGCCACAAACACCATAACAATCATGAAACCGATGACTGTTCTTTCATTAACTCTTATATTTCACCTCGTTAAATTAAGGATTTGCATAGCTTTAAGTATTTATTTTTTCGCTGCAATCCTGAGATCAATTTGCAATTTGATTAAGGTGATAATCTTGAGACACCGAGGGAAAAAATAATAAAATAAACGATAAATCACAAACCAGCAACTTCACCCCGAAGAGTTGCCAATGATCACCAGAAACGCCATTTAAGTGAATTACTAATTAAATATCCCACCAAAAAAAGTATATATAAATTTTTATAATTACATTCGAAGTCCTTCATCATGTTACCCTCCTCCCCCAATCCATTTCCGCTAAAAACAAACAAACAAAAAAAGGAAAATCAAATTATTCGTCATTTTCTCCATGCAAAATAAATAATGCAATTTTTGAAGGTTCGTTAACAACAAAATTCATTTCCTGTAAGACGAAAATGAAGTACGGACAGAAATGATATAGTGAATATAAATAAAAAAGCAGATAAGAAAGATACAGAGTAACTCTCTTGCCACTTTGCCCTCCTCCTCCCCCTCCCCCTTCTCCTCCCCTCCCTGCTCCCCCTTCTCCTCCCCTCCCTGCTCCCCCTTCCCTTATCCCCCCCCTCCCCATTTTTGTATTCACTCTTCCCCGCTCCGTCACACCTATGCTAATGTCAAATCGTATTTTAGATCAAGATCGAGAGGAATATTAAGTGGCGTTCGATGCACACGCACACACGAACACTCACACGAACGAACGAACGAAAACACACACATACACTCACACTGACTTAAATGGGGTGTATGGAGACTAGGGGTGGGGTGGGGGGTGGTGGGGTAATCGCATCTATAACAATCTACACAACATCTGAACCAATGCCCTCTCACGTATGCCTTAAAGAGGAAGAAGAGGAGGAGGAGGAGGAGGAGGACGACGACGAAGATGAAGCCAAAGACGAAGAAGAAGAACAAGAAGAGAAGAAGTAAATGAAGAAGAAGAAGAAAAGAACTAGATATCAGGAGACGGGGAGAGGGAGGGGGAGGGGGAGGGGGGTACGCCTTGTTGCAGATAATAATGAGCGCAATTATTATGGGTTCGTTGTCGCCGTGACGTTAATCACTATTGATGGCCGCGGGCGGTCGAGGTGCGGACGGGCGTGTGGGCGGCGGTCGAGGCGTATGGGCGGCGGATGCGGACGGGCGGATGGATGGGCGGGCGGGCGGTCGCTGTTCTTTCGCCACGCTATCGGAACACTTCAGGGGGGAAAAAGGTGCTATCCTTTCATCCCGCCAGCCATCGCTCACGCCCGAACACAGCGCCAAAGTGTGTGGGCGGGGTCGTGTACACGGCGTGGCGTGTGGGCGCTGAAATGCACACGGGTCGAGCGTGTATACCGTGTATGTATCTTTTCATTCTGGAAGCCAGAGGGTCTTCGAACAGGTAAGTGCACCGTGCAACAAGGAGGCAACAGCTGCAATAGCGAAGGTACAAGAATATCGGACCAATATTATCTTTTGTTTGCGACGTATAATTCGAGTTTTTTTTCAATATTGTAAACTATGGCTATTCTGCATCGGCGAAATTAATAAATGTAAGGGTAGGGGGTAGGGGGTAGGGGGGGACGACCCGAGAACGGAAATGACGTCAAATTCAAAATGGAATAAAAAAAATAATAATAATTTCTTTTCTTCCAAGATCATCCGCATATCTTCTCACTAACCCCCTCCTACCCCTTCCCCTCCCCCTTTCTCCCCTCCCTTGCCCCCCCTCCCCCCTACATCCCCAGAGCATAATGCATCAAAATAATTATATACACAAGTTTGTACGTGTCTTAACGGCTTCATAAATCACCTTCCTTCCTCCCGCGCATCTACCCCCCCCTCCCCCCTTCGCCCACCTCCTCCCCTACTC